>NC_033801.1:56056576-56101268 GCF_001876935.1 Asparagus officinalis
TGTCTAGGCACCCTAGGTACTCCTATTGCCTATAAATAGCCACCTAAGGCCTCATTTTTGGAGATCTGGATTTTTGGAGAAGTTGGCGAAGCCCTGCTGCAGTGAAGAGTGGTCGAGCGCTTCAACAGAGGAGAGGTCTTCATCAGAGTCTTCATCACCCGTCCCCCCCTTTCCTTAGTCTTCCGTTCCTTAGTATTACCCTTCGCCGGTAATCACTAAGAAGAGCAGATATCTCGTTTTAGCCGAGATAGACGCTTCAGGCTTCTAGATCTCACGCGGATCAACGAAGCTCTGTCCGATTTTTCCGGAACAGATCTGAGTGCCAGGTAGTCCACGGATATTGACGTCCCCGTCACAGGCCAAAGACCCACGCAAGCAGAAGACCGATAAACGATCTCTGCGTTTGTTTTGACGAGAGTTGTAACTTTTGTTTTCATTGTGTAAAAGTCTTATAAAAAGACAATCTTTTTTTGATTTCATTGTAACGACTAAAGTTGTAATGAATACAACAATGAATACAACAATTTTCGACGCAAACATCCCCGGCTTCACTCTTTAGCTTCATCAGTCTCTCCTGGGTGGATCCTAGCCTCTCGAGTGCCTGTTCACGAGAACACTCTAATCCAGCCAGGTCATCTGCAATAAGAGCAGCGGATTCCTCGGCGCACTTCAAGGCCTCTTTCAACCTAGTCACTTCCTCGCGGCTCGAGTCCAAAGAGCGGAGTAGCTCAGCTATATCCGTATCTTTCCTCGCCACGTTAGCCATTAGCTGCGCAATGGAGCTCTCGTGTGACTGAAGCTCGCATCCGATGGAAGATCTCAGGTCACGCCACTGTGCCAGCCTATGCTCCAGCTGAGAGGACACGAAATAAGAAGCCCCATTAGTCTCCAATTCCTTCAACTCTCGGATCTCTGACTCCAGAACAGCAAAATCGGCAATGAAGAAATCGGCCAATTCCGGGTATCCTTCTTCCCTCATCATCATCATGTGGCGAGAAAAGGAACGCCTGAACTGATCAAGACAGTATCCTCTATGAAGAAGCTTCTCGATCATGCCGTTATAAAAGGCAGTGAAGAAGCCGAGGTCCGTACGAAAAATGTCTCTGTCAGGATCAGTATCGACCAAAAGGGCGCGGACACGCTCATATAGAGAGGATCGAGATCCTACAAACAACAACATAGAAGTTCAGTGGATTATCGAATACGATAAGGAAATTCAAAGGCAAACTCTGAGCATAGTAGTAGTATCAGGCACAACGGCCGGTCCTATAGTTACACTCCTGTATTAGTCAAATGGAAATTTGGACAAATAAGGAGAATCGGGATAGGGAGATCGTATGCATACCTGCAGCACCACCATCCTCAGATGCAGTAGGAATGCCAAGGGTCATAAGAGTATCGGCCCAAGCGGCTGGTCCTATAGTTACACTTCTTTATTAGTCAAAATGAAAATTTAGACAAATAAAGAGGATTGGGATGATAAGGTCATCTGCATACCTGTAGGTCCATCATCCGTAGGTATTCGGGGAATGCCAGGAGTCATAAGAGTATCAGTCCCGGTGATTGGTCCTATGATTACACTCATATGTTAGTCAAAAGTCAGACAAACATAGAGAAGTACGATATCCCTAAATCGTATGCGTACCTGCGAGTCCGTCATTCCGAGGCAAGCTAGATATGCTAGGAATCGATATTGGGCTAATCCTAATGGTTGGTGCTGTAATATTAATCCTTCGTTAGTCAGACAAATGATCAGGCAAGATGAAGAGAATCAGATATATACCTATGAATGAATCATTCCCAAAGAATGGTCTCTCGGTTCCTCTGGTAGTCTGTTCAGCCAGCATGTCAGCTAATAAGCCAGCATCGGGTTTCGAGAAGCTTGGTACAGGAGCACACCCCCTCTCCTCGAAACCTACATCATGATAGGCCCCATCCTCAGCTGGCCTTTCCATCGCGACATCTGCAGGGTAACCTGAATGTTGGAAGATGAGGAAAGCTCAAAAATACTTGTAGCAAAAAACAGAAGATCTTCCTTCCCCATGCTTGAGGAAGGTAACATTGGATGTAGATGTTTTCAGAAAAAGCTGCCTTCATCATTGATTTCATTAAACTTTAATCGTTACAAATAAATTCAAATGACAAAGAAATAAAAATTACAACTTTCTTGAAAATAAACGCAAGATCCGTTTATCGTCTCTTGCTTGCGTGGGTCTTTGGCCTGTGACGGGGACGTCGATATCCGTGGACCACCTGGCACTCGGATCTGTTTCGGAAAAATCAGACAGAGCTTCGTCGATCCGCGTGAGATCTAGAAGCTTTAAGCACCTATCTCGGCTAAAACGAGATATTTGCTCTTCTTAGGATTACCGGTGAAGGGTAAAACTAAGGAAAAGGGGACGGGTGATGAAGAATCTGATGAAGACCTCTCCTCCGTTGAAGCGCTCGACCACTCTTCGCTGCAGCAGGGCTTCGCCAACTCTCCAAAAATCCAGCTCTTCAAAAATAAGGCCTTAGGGGGCTATTTATAGGCAATGGGAGCATCTAGGGTGCCTAGACACCCCTGGGGTGTTTCGACTTTCCCGAGACACCCCGGGTGTCCCAACTCAGCCTGAGACGCTCCGTTGCGTATGTTTGATTGTTTTCACTGTAAATTCTTCGTCCGAACTCAGATTTGAGTGATTCCAAGTGCGTTGGATGCTTGACGAAGAGTTCGATCTGCTCCAGTGGTTGGACTATCTGTAGAGTGATCGAGACATGAAGGGCATTGTCCTTTTTGTGAACATCGCTGGGTTCCCGATTGACCCGGGTTTTCATTGTTCCGAAATCCTATCAGCTCACGTAGTTCGTCGATTCACTTCAATTGTTCATCAACGTCAATTGGACTCCTGTGGATCGGATAGTGACGTTCATCGTCGCTCTTTAACACTGAATCGTTCGTGGAGACCTATAGGCAATTTTCGATGCCTACAGATACCCCCTCCAAAGCGTTCCGGACTCGTTTCTTTTATAGAAGAGGCTGGAATACTTTGGATGTGATTGGTCTAGCCTTCAGTCGGCGTAAGGACCTGTAGTTAGCTTCAACTCTTGGCTCCTTCGATTTTCGGTCTATTCGATGCTTTGACGAATAGCCGAAGTTCTTCCGGCGCTGTGTTTATCGCTTGGCCGTCGTCGGAGTCTCGAGTCTGCAGCTGATGAATTGAGTTTGGCTCGTGTCATTGAGTTGACTTTGAACTATCTCCGTCACATTGTGTTGACTTAGGGTTTCAGATCATCGTGTGTTGACTTTTTGTTGCAACGCGTTAACTGGCGTTGACCTAGGGTTACGCGTTGACCCGCGTTGACCCTTAGGGTTTCGAATCGTCAAACGTTGACTCTGGTTGCAACGCGTTGACTGGCGTTGACCTAGGGCTACGTGTTGACCGGCGTTGACCCTTAGGGTTTTGAATCGTCAAACGTTGACTCTGGTTGCAACGCGTTGACTGGCGTTGACCTAGGGTTACACGTTGACCGACGTTGACCCTTAGGGTTTTGAATCATCAAATGTTGACTCTGGTTGCAACGCGTTGACCGACGTTGACCTAGGGTTACGCGTTGACCGGCGTTGACCCTTAGGGTTTCGAATCGTCAAACGTTGACTTTAGTTGCAACGCGTTGACTGGCGTTGACCTAGGGTTATGCGTTGACCGGCGTTGACCCTTAGGGTTTCGAATCGTCAAACGTTGACTTGTGTTGCAACGCGTTGACTGGCGTTGACCTAGGGTTACGCGTTGACCGGCGTTGACCCTAGGGTGTCGAACGTCGAATGTTGATTGGTGTCGATTTCATCAAGAATTCAATAATCGTACGAAAACGGCGAATTCGGCTAACATAGGCGCGTACGGGGACAAAAGAGACCCGAGACACCCGGGGTGTCTCAACCTGGCAGACACCCCTTGTGGGTGTCTCGGCCGAAGGCCGAGACCCTGCTACGGGTGTCTCGTCTACGGGCCGAGAACACACGTCCGCTCCCCCTTTTTTTCTTTTCTTTGTTGTTTCCATCTTTTGTTTCCGTCCCCTCTTTTCAATTCAAAAAGATTCGCCGTCTTAAATTTACAATCCTTCTCTTCCGGCATACTCTATACACCATTGTTTCGCTTTCTTTCAAGAACTCAAAACCCATAAACTCATAAGAAATTTTCCGGATTTTTGGTGTTACTCTCCCTTGGCCGAAAAATACCCTCTCCTCCAAGTTAGGGTTTCATCATCTTCAAGCTCAAGAAGAGCCTCTTGATTTGGTAAGTTCCCCTTCAAAACTCTCCTCTTCTTCAAGAAAGATCATAGCTTTATGTTACCATGAGTTAGAGGATAGGCTCTTTGATGATGGGTTGTGTATGCACAAGAATTTGGGGGGTTTTATGCAAAGTTACAATAGGGCCGAATTTTGGGGGACCTTTATGCAAAAGTGGACTGAAATTTGGGGGTTTTTTATTCAAATGTGGACTGAAATTTGGGATTAGAATTTCATACCCATTTGGCCAAACTTTGAGAGGTGTTTGTATGCAAAGAAACAATGTTTGTTTGAGGGGTTTATTTGCAAAAAGCAACCCACAAAGTGTAGAGGGGTTTATTTGCAAAAGGGCTGAAATTTAGGGCTGAAATTCCAAAGTTTAGACCACAACCCGATAACCAAAGTTTTTGATAAGGGTATGTGGACGTTAAATTGAAATTTGTGAAAGGGTCTATATGCAAAATTGGCTCAATTCTACAAAAGGGCTCATCTGTAAAATTAACCAAAATTGTGGGGTATCGGGGGGTGCTATATGATCAGATATGATGATCATGACCCAATCCCGAGCGTGTCCTTGATCCGAATTTAGCCTTGAATACGAAGGGTATTTTGGGTATTTCACCAGAATTCACCGTGAAACATGACAATCATTGTTTCGCATGCACGAAATTTGTAGGTTTAACTAGACTTCAATTATAAAATCCTATTTATACATAGGATTTCAATTAAAGTTCTTAATTTCCCTTTTAAATTTCGCGTATGCATATTTTAGATTGTACCTGACTTGCTGCTTTTCGTTGCAGATTTTCAATGTCTCCACGCCGACCTCGACCTCGAAGGAGTCGTTCTCATTCGCAGCACAGCGAGGAAGAGATTCCCGTGACATCTTCTCCAGCGGCCTCTTTCTTTGGGGGTGAGAATTTATAATTTCTGTATCCCTGATTGACCTCTTCGCGGGTCATGAAGGAAGGACCGACACCCTCCTTCGCGAGGGTTAAGCTTTCAGACTTGTCTTGCTTAGCCAATTCAAGTCTTCCGGTATATTGGGGCGATTTTGTGTCGTCCTACACCTTATAGGTCGGTGTATGTTACCACGTTATTCACGTGATGATGCATACCGTTCTTCCGGTGTAGGACACTCAAAATCGTCTCTCTCCAATTATTCCGTGAATGAACTTATCATTCTTCTTATGAGATGGATTTTCTGACTTCACCCTTGTGTTTTATTGCAGTTGAGTTTCCCGCGGGTAGTCTTCCTGCTCATGCCAACACTGGTTGTAGCCAGGAGGTCTTTTCTTCAGTTTCTCTCAGACAGGCCGTTGGTCCACTCCCTCGGTTTGACGGAGATCGCTCCGATGAATCCTGTCATCTGATACGGGAAGGAGGGCGTCATTGCTTGCGCCAGCTTATTACGGATGCCTCCTTCACCGCGGATTCTACCTCTACTCAGGCTTTAAAGAAGCCGAGTTTCTTGTTCGGAGATCACATCGAGGATCCTGCTACACTGACCCTTACCGAGGAACACTGGCTGAATCTCGACGAAGGGGCTGTCTTGTACATTCCCTCCATTCCGCGTCAATACTCATTCAGTCACTTGAAGGGACAGGTCGTGGAGCGACAGATGTCTTGGCACCTTACTGGTGATGCTGAGCGAGTCCAGTACGGATATACCTCTCATCACAAGACTCCTGGTTCTAGCGGGCATCATGATATTCGTGGCCTTCGACCAGGGATCATGGGTCTTGACACTGCACCCCCAGGCGAGATGTCAGCAGCTGCTCCTACCGTGAGTAATCGTCTGGCTCTTCTGGGGAGACGGTTACCTCCACCAGAATACAGATGCTATGGTTGGGCTTCCTCACTAGCCAAAGGGTGGTGGGCACGCATGACTAGTTTCGTCTTAGCGCGCTGGGAGAGGGATTTGAAGGGTAGTGGATTATATGCACCTATTCGAGCCACCATGTACGGAATCCCGGTCAGCTGTCGCCATTTCTTGGTGTTGCTAGAGACCTACATGCCTGACAGTAACACCTTCCTGACCAGCGGTGGTGAGTTAGGGTTGGCCTTGCATGAGATGCATCAGGTTTCTGGTCTTCCGATGGGGGATTGTCCCTATCAGGAGTATTTCCCCTCGAACCAGCAGTTGGAGTGTATGAAGAAAGATACTCCCGATATGTATGACACTCTCTGGGATCTCACTTGTCACTATTATACCTCCTTGATCCAGACTTCTGCTCTAGCGAAAAGGAAGAGGCAGGTCAGCTTGAAGCAGTTTGCTAGCTATTTGTTCCAGAACTTGGAGGGTAATTCCAGCGAGCCCATTCGTGAATTAGACGTGTTGACCCCTACTGCAATTAATGAGTTGTTGGAGAAGGCTGAGGCTCGTTCTTACACCATTGCCAGTGCTGAGGGAGCTTTTCCTGCGGGAACCAAGTTTCGTTCTTTTCTCTGCCGTGCACAGAAGTCCATTGGGCCCCGGACTCTACTAGCAGGCTACCTTGCCCTTTGGTTGAAGAAATGTGTTGTCCCGTATCAGCCTTCAGACGCTCTACCTATCGAGGTGTTCTTTCCTGCTGTTCAGCTAGCTTACGGGAGGGAGCTTTCCCTGCTCCCAGCGATGGTTGCTGGCATCCATTGCGGGCTTAGGTGTCTAGTCAGCAGCTTTACCCAGATGGGTTCTGAACCATCGACTGAGCTTATTTGTCCGAAGGTCGAGCTTCCTTACGCATATCTGATGGCGTGGCTCGTTCTTCACCGTCCTGACTTAATGTCGGCGCCCAGCGTTGTTGATGTCCCCGTTCCTTTTATGCAGCTGTTGGAGAAGAGCAGATGGCTCGGGAACAAATTCAGTGATGTTCAACGAGAGCTTCGAGTCCGTAAGAGCTGGGAGTTCTTCAAGTGTTTTCCTCACTTTTCAGGTCGCTATGGAGACGTGCTGATTGACGAGGAGAAACCTAGAAGTGACCGGACTGTTCTCGACGTTGGTTGTTTCCGCTGGTTAGTGAACATCCGAGTTGGGTATCTTGTCCTCCGGGTGAAGAATCAATATCACATAGAACCTTACCTCCCCTGCCGCTTTGCTCGTCAGTTCGGCTATGACCAGCTATATGTCGGGAATCCAAGCCGTGGTCTGCAGGTTAAGGGAGGACTGATTGATGGCGTACGAGCATGGCTGTGGACGATGGTGGGCTGCACCAGAGCCCATTTTGCCCTTCCTTCATATAGGCGTAAGCCGCTGACCACTTTCCTCAGTTGCAAGTGGTTCCTTTCCGCTTATGAATCCATAGGTGTGAGGAGCCTTTCAGAGTTACAGTCTGAGTACTCGGTCCGGGTGACGACGACGAGACCTCCGAGGAAGAATATGTGGATGTAAATACCGACAGAGGAGAACTCGATACCGGTTTGTCCCGCTTCTCTGATTTTCCTTCTCCATTCTAATTGGTATAAACGACAGCTCTTGTTTGTTTAATGAAATGACCATTGTCACTTTAGGTAGGACAGTTGACGATCATGAGCCGCCAGCTCCTACACATGTTGAAACGTGTGACAAGCCTGTGCATGACCGACCCGTTGGTCCTAGGAGTGTTGGTGGCCCGAAGAGGAAGAAGACCGCACATAAACCCCACGACGGTCAGCGTCCTTATGGAGTGGACTTAGGAAGCACCGCGGATGGAGGGGAAGGTAACATTTTATTTTTATTGCTTTAAGGTGATTTACCTTTTGGGATTCGTGACCATGTTTTATGGTCCAGGGTTCTTCGAAGAGGGTGAGCTCCCACCGGGTCCGATATCTCCTGGATCTGATAACATGGATTGCTTTATGCAGCAGATGTGCGACGCCCTTCATGGCGGGTCTCTGGGCATCGATCTGAACATTGATCTTGAGCAGCCATATTCAGGTATATCTACATCCAATGTTACCTTCCTCAAGCATGGGGAAGGAAGATCTTCTGTTTTTGCTACCAGTATTTTTGAGCTTTCCTCATCTTCCAACATTTAGGTTACCCTGCAGATGTCGCGATGGAAAGGCCAGCTGATGATGGGGCCTATCATGATGTAGGTTTCGAGGAGAGGGGGAGTGCTCCTGTACCAAGCTTCTCGAAACCCGATGCTGGCTTATTAGCTGACATGCTGGCCGAACAGACTACCAGAGGAACCGAGAGACCATTCTTTGGGAATGATTCATTCATAGGTATATATCTGATTCTCTTCATCTTGCCTGATCTTTTGTCTGACTAACGAAGGATTAATATTACAGCGCCGACCATTGGGATTAGCCCAATATCGATTCCTGGTATATCTAGCTTACCTCGGAGTGACGGACTCGCCGGTACGCATACGATTTAGGAATATCGTACTTCTCTAAGTTTATCTGACTTTTGACTAATATATGAGTGCAATCATAGGACCAGCCACCGGGACTGATTCTCTTACGACTCCTGGCATTCCCCAGATACCTATGGATGATGGACCTACAGGTATGCAGATGACCTTATCATCCCAATCCTCCTTATTTGTCTAAATTTTCATTTTGACTAATAAAGAAGTACAATTATAGGCCCAGCCGCTTGGGCCGATACCCTTATGACTCTTGGCATTCCCGCTGCATCTGAGGACGGTGGGATTGCAAGTATGCATACGATCTTTTTGTCCCGATTCTCCTTATTTGTCCAAATTTCCATTTGACTAATACAGGAGTGTAACTATAGGACCGGCCGTTGGGCCTGATACTACTACAGTTCCCGGGGCTGAAAGTCTGCATAGAAGTGGCGTCTCCCCGCCCTTGCCGAGTGGTATGAGCAATCTGCCTGCAGGGGTTGATATACCCTCCATGACCACTTCTGCCGCTGTCTCAGAGCCTGTCGGACCTCAGCCTGAGGGGACCTCCGTTGGCGTTGGTATGCTCAGAGTTTGCCTTTGAATTTCCTTATCGTATTCGATAATCTACTGAACTTCTATGTTGTTGCTTGTAGGATCTCGATCCTCGCTATATGAGCGTGTCCGCGCCCTTTTGGTCGATACTGATCCTGACAGAGACATTTTTCGTACGGACCTCGGCTTCTTCACTGCCTTTTATAACGGCATGATCGAGAAACTTCTTCATAGAGGATACGGTTTCGACCAGTTCAGGCGTTCCTTTTCTCGCCACATGATGATGATGAGGGAAGAAGGATACCCAGAATTGGCCGATTCCTTCACCGCCGATTTCGCTGTCCTGGAGTCAGAGATCCGAGAGTTGAAGGAATTGGAGATTAATGGGGCTTCTTCTTTCGTGTCCTCTCAGCTGGAGCATAGGCTGGCACAGTGGCGTGACCTGAGATCTTCCATCGGATGCGAGCTTCAGTCAAGCTGAGCTACTCCGCTCTTTGGACTCGAGCCGCGAGGAAGTGACTAAGTTGAAAGAGGCTTTGAAGCGTGCCGAGGAATCCGCTGCTCTTATTGCAGATGACCTGGCTGGACTAGAGCGTTCTCGTGAATAGGCACTCGAGAGGCTAGGATCCACCCAGGAGAGACTGATGAAGCTAAAGAGTGAAGCCGGGGAGATTTTGAACAGTTCTGAAGAATCTGCTCGAGCTAATCTGCAGGCGGAACTCGAGCGGAGTTATGTAGATAGACTCTTTAGTTTAAAGTCTCATATCCTCGACCGCCAACTGCCTTCGGGCTAACGAGCTTTTTATTGTATGCTTTTGACTCGGTCTATTAATAGAAACTCCGCATTTGCTTTTTTTTTCGTGATCTTTCTGTGTTTCTGAATGACAGATTTATGGAATTTTTGGCAAACCCCCAGCCCTCAACGGGTTTGATATGTCTTTACCGATTACCGTTTGAAATCGGACTAGCATGTGAATTATTAAACCCGTCTCACATGTAACGTTGTGCTAAGAGAGTAAACTCTCTGAGGCTTTGTGCTATGATTTTGAATACATAGGCTTCGTCTTTCTCACGGGAATAGACTACCCGGCAACGCGTGTTAGGCGTTGACTTATCCCTACTTAGGCTTCGGGATGAAATACCCCGTGCATCGAGTGCCCGGATTAGAAGTTGAGAATCGTGTCTTTTCTAAAAGCAAAGACAGACTGAGAAACGGGAGAGGAAGAAAGCCATCAACGGGTTTGATGAGCCTTTACCGATTACCGTTTGAATCGGGCTAGCATGCGGATTGTTTAGATCCGTTCCACATGTAACGTTGTGCTAAGAGAGTAAATTCTCTGAGGCTTTGTGCTATGATTTTGAATACATAGGCTTCTCCCTTGTTACGGGAATAGGCTACCCTGCAACACGCATTAGGTGTTGACTCATCCCTTCTTAGGCTTCGGGATGAAATTCCCCAGACTGGAATTCTGGTGTCTTCTTCAATCGGTAAAAGACTAAACCGGCAACGCGTGTTAGGCGTAGGCTTATCTCTATTTAGGAGTCGAGATAAAATTCCCCGTGCACCAAGTGCCCGGATTGGAAGTTGAGAATTGTGTCTTTTCTAAGAGCAAAGACAGACTGGGAAATGGGAGAGGAAGAATTTTATATTCTATCTCCCAGTGCTGAAGAGGAAGAATTTTATATTCTATCCGCAGGTGAAAAGGAGACTCGAGGTGGGATCTCCACCCCCAGAATCCGGCAGGATGAAACTAAGAGTGGGATCTCCATTCTGAGAATCGGAAAGGTTCGAACGACCCTAACTTTTATAGGATTGGTCATTTGAACCCAAAGAATCCCTCATTCATTGAGGAGAAAGCCCAATTTCAACTCTAACTTTTATAGGTTTGGTGGAAAAAGGAACAAAGGTGGATTTTCGTTTATCGAAAAGGAATGACTCGGTCTTAGTCTTAACTATTTGCAAGCTTGACTAAGCGAGATCGGGAACAATCCTAACTTTTATAGGTTTGATTGTTCAAATTGAAAGTGGACCTCTCGTTCATGGAAGGAATCGAGAGAGGAATTTGGCTTTGGTCCTAACTTTTATAGGTTTGACCAGAAAGCAAAGAAAGTGGAATACAGGTAGCAAGGAAAGTGCCAATTCGTATTATCACTCAAAGGGAGACTTTAATGCTAGGTGATCAGGACCTAGCACGTTGAGTCTGAGAAATGCCAACGACGGGCAGATGGAAATATTGGTGGGTCCACTGTCGTTTAATTTGATCAGCGGATGGTTTGGTGAGGAAAGATTAACCTACCAAAGGATTGGATCTCATCTCACAAAAATAACTCATACGAGTTAGAGAATTTTGATAAAAATAAGAAGGAACATTCTGACATTCAGAGTTCGAACGTAGATTTCTTACTCATCAATTCTATAATGACTGGGTTATCCCTAAGAATACCCATGTGGTATTCTCCCGGCAACTTCCCGGTGCATTGGTTATCCTGAAGATACTAAGGATAGTATTTTTTCAGGAACTTGCCGTTTATCGACATCATAAGCCGGTCACCGTCCTTGGTAACAAGGCGATATGCGCCACTCGAGTAGACTGTCTCTACTACGAATGGTCTCTCCCATTTGGGTTCAAATTTACCCTTCTTATTGGAGTTAAGGATCATAGGTCGTCTTACAGTTAGAACCAAATCCCCTTCTTTGAAACTCCTTTGTCGAACCTTTTTGTCGAAGGCTCGAGAAATTCTAGCTTGGTAAAACTCAATATGCTGTTGAGCTTCCAGGCGCTTTTCATCGAGCCTCTCGAGTTCTTCGAGGCGTTTCTGATGTTGTTCTTCGGTCGTCATCTGGGTTGAAAGAGCGATCCGAAGAGACGAGATTTGAATCTCCAATGGAAAAACAGCTTCACATCCGTATACCAGTGAATACGGGGTTGCTCCCGTCGGTGTGCGCACCGTGGTTCGATAGGCCCATAGATCCGCGCTAAGCTTGTCATCCCAGTCTCGTTTATTAGTTTTCACGATTTTTGACAAGAGTTTGATGATAGTCTTGTTGAAGGCTTCAGCTAATCCATTTGCTGTGGGATTATAAGCCGTTGACGAGATATCCTGAATTTTAAACTTTTCGCAGAACCTTATGAAGGCGTTGCTGACAAACTGAGGACCGTTGTCATGTATGATTCGTCTTGGAACACCATACCTATAGATGATATGGTGCTTGATGAATGCAATAACATTACTCGTTTTAACTTCTCTGAGTGGAATTGTTTCGGCCCATTTGGAGAAGTAATCGGTAATTGCCAGGATGAATCGGTTACCTTTGACTGATGGGGGATTTATAGGGCCGACAATGACCATTCCCCACGTCTCAAACGGCCATGACGTAATTGAAGGATGCAGATGTTCCGGAGGTTGGTGCATGTAGTTTGCATGTATTTGACATGCATCACACTTTCGGGCATACATGATTGCATCACTCATCATGGAAGGCCAAAAATACCCCATTCTTCTGATGCGATCATAAAGCTTGGGGCCTGGTTGGTGTGCGCCACACTCTCCTTCGTGCGCCTCCCTAAGGACTTCTTCAGCCTCTTTCGCTGATAAGCAACGCAGTAGCAAACCATCGTACCTCCTGCGGTATAGCGTTCGATTCTCCGTATTATAGTAGAATCTTGGTGCTCTTCGTCGGATCGACTCTCTTTCCTTCACATCTTCCGACAAGATTCCATGCAAGACGTAGTCGATGATGGGGAAACGCCAATCTCGTGGTTCGAACTCGGCTTGAGTAACGTGCACCTCTTGGACCTCTTCTTCCTTGGCCTCTTCATCGTAGAGCGGCGCTAGGAGTTCGTGAGTTCTTACCATAACAAACTGCTCTGTCTCGGGAGGTTGTACCAGAGATACGGCCAATGCTGCTAACGCGTCTGCGTAGGTATTCTGTAGCCGTGGAATATGTTCGATATAGAATCCTTCAAATGATTCAGCCATCTCCACTGCTATCTTATGGTATGGTATTAAATCTTGGCTTCGAACCTCGTACTCTCCCTGAACTTGTTTAACTATCAGTTGAGAATCACCGAAGGCTTCGAGATACTCCACCCCCAGTTCTTTAGCAAAACTGAGTCCTATAATCAAGGCGTTATACTCTGCTACATTATTCGAGCATGGCTCGGTTAATGAGTAAGCTCGAGGCATCACGTGTTTTCCTGGGGAAACTAAGACAACTCCAACTCCGGAAGAAATCTTAGAACTTCCAGGAGCACTTGCAACATTAGTTGCTCGCGAAGCGCCGTCGAAGTATAAACGCCATACTTGTTGGTGTGAAGTCGCGTTGACTTCGTGGGTTTCATCAGGTAGGTCGTCATATATCTCGGCGGTATCCGTAGTTGGATTGTCTGCCAGGAGATCACAGATGGCCTGCCCTTTTACCGACTTCTGTTGTTTAAAATGTAAGTCGTATTGGGACAAGAGTAAGGCCCATTTGGCTAATCGCCAGCTCATAGAAGCTGGTTGAGTCATGAATACTCGAACCGGATTAACTTTAGAGATGACATAAATGGTCTGTCCAACTAGATAATGCCGCATCTTCTGAATAGCAAACACCAAAGCGAGACATTCTCTTTCAATCATAGGATATCGAGATTCAGCGCCTACCATGGTTCGGCTTAAATAATAAACAGCCTGTTCGTGACCGTTATCGTCATCTTGTGCAAGTAATGCACTTAATGAGTGGCTCGTCGCCTTGACATAAATCAAGAACGGTTTGCCCGATTTCGGTGCGACGAGTACAGGAGGTTTTGAGAGATATTCTTTAATGCTCTCGAATGCCTTTTGACAAGCTTCATCCCATACAAATGACACGCCCTTCTTTGTGCGCTTGGAGAATGGTTGACATTTTCCTGAGAGGTTCGAGATGAACCGGCGGATGTAAGCCAACCATCCTTGCAATCCTCTGAGTTCCTTGAGGTTTCTCGGAGGCTGCAATTCATTAATCGCCTTTACCTTATCGGGGTCGATGTGAATACCTTTGGTGGTGACGACGAATCCCAGGAATTTACCACTAGACATTCCGAGGAAAGACTTGGTAGGATTCATCTTCAATTGATGGGCTCGCATCAAGTCGAACATGGTCTTCAAGTCCTTAATGTGATCTTTTTTATCACGACTTTTCACGACCAAATCATCTACGTAGCATTCGACAGTCTTTCGGAGATGCTCCTGAAAGATCTTTGACATGGCTCGCTGATATGTAGCACCTGCATTCTTTAAGCCGAAGGGCATAACTGTGTAGCAGAAGACGCCGAGAGGCGTTCTAAATGCGGTATGCTTTTCATCATCTGGATGCATCTTTATTTGGTTATAACCAGAGAAACCATCCATAAAAGACATTCTCTCGAATCCGCACGTATTGTCGATGATAACATCCGTGATGGGAAGGGGAAAATCCCGTCTTTGTTGTTGTTTGACAGGTTTGACATCCGTCTTAATATTGAGACGATGCACTGCTACGTTTGGGTCGAGCCCTGGCATGTCTTCATAATTCCAGGAAAACACATCGATGTATTCTCTAACAAGAGAGATTAACTCTTCTTTCTCTTCGGACGGGAGGCTGTCGCTGATGAATATAGGTTTCGGATTATCTTCGCTTCCCATATTCACTTGGACCACTTGATCTTCGGTAGGAGGTGTTCGCGGGAAAAATTATGTCTTTCTTCATTGTTGATATCATTGCTATCTCAGTTAACTACTTTATGCGTGTCTTCATAATTCCAAGCAAACACATCGATGTATTCCCTAATAAGAGAGATTAACTCCTCTTTCTCTTTGGGCGGGAGGCTGTCGCTAATGAATATAGGCTTCGGATTATCTTCGTTGCCCATATTTACCTGGAGTACTTGATCTTCGGTAGGAGGTTCTCTTTGTTCGAACCTATCACCATACTGCATGTTTAGGTGATGAACCCAAGGATCTTCCCATGTCGGCATCTGGTCGTCTTCCTCTATTGTGGTAGGATCGACCGTAACCATGTTCGACATCAACTTTTTGAACATCTCACCAATACTAGTATCGGAATCCCAAGCTGAAGAATCAGATGAGTATCCATTTCTAGTTTTGTTAGCAATTTGATCGATGACTTGCCAGCAACATTCATCGTCGGATGAGGAGACATAGCCAAGACCTCTTTTGTGGCGATAATAATCGTCAGGCTTTCCTTTTGGTACATAGGCCATTCGAGGCGGAGCTCGTGGACCTCGACCAAAGCAAAGGCCCTCTCCTAGCGTGAAATCATATCCATACCTTTCCATCATATTGCGTGCTTTCGCATCATATCTAAATAGATGAGGGGCAGGTTTATCTTCATCGTCTTCTTCTTCTAAGAAGTGATCGGGTATCGGAGCTTCTTTTCCTTTGCCGTAGACGACTTCTTTTCCACCCCATGTTCCCGCGGGGATGACAAGCGTCGCTCCGTATGGATCTTGTACCTGTTTTTTCGTCATACAAAATGATTGAAGTCAGGGTTATCATATAGCTCTTTAGTGACATTATCAAGACACATCGAGTACTCTAAATCATCGTTTATTGATAGTTCCTCGGCAAGTTGCCAATTACAACTACTTTCCGATGATTCATCATCGTCAAGATTGATTACAATGGGTACAATGTCATTAAGTACAAAACCACCATCATAATCAAACCCAGCTTCGGTGTCAGCTTCATCCCCGCTGTCCGTTCCTTGGGCCGATGGTTCAGTATCGGATTCGGTGCCGTATAGAAGGGAATCAGTGAAATAATTCTCTAATCCCTTAAACGGTTGCTTATCCGCGACCACCGTCTTGACTTCATTATTTGAGTCCACGTACTTGAGGCATTGATGCAGAGTTGACGGGACTATAAGGTTACCGTGGATCCAAGGTCGACCCAATAGTAAGTTATAGGACGTTTCTGCGTCAATCACATAGCAGGTAACTTCTGATTTTAAATCCCCGATCTAGCATTTGATTCGAATCTTCCCTAAGGGTCTAGACCCGCTGGTGTTGAATCCGTAAATCGTAGTGCCGGTGGAGGCTAGTTTGCTAGTCGGGATTCCGAGATGATGCATCAATCGGAATAGCATGATGCTAACAGCAGAACCCGGATCAACTTGGATCCGGTTGACCGTGCTGGAGCCAATGTGTCCTGTGAAATACAAAGGCCGATCATGTTTTGAGTTCTTCGTCTGCATGTCTTCTTTGGTAAAAGAGATGCATGGAAAATGATGCGCCGCGAGATTGCAGTGTTGAGCTGACGGCTCTGGTCCCTCAGGAGATGGCTTGATTCGAGTTAAGAAAGCCTCAGAGTCGCTCAGGGCCTCTTGTAGTGCTTTCCTTGTATCCTTGGAAAGACGCAGTAGCTCGTATAGGGTTATCCTAGCCGGGATATTGGCTAACTGCGTCATAATGTCAAAATGGGGTGGAGAGGTTGCATTTCCCGGTTTGTCTCTCCCAATCGGGTGATTGAATCGAGACTGCCTCGGGTTTTAGGCTTCCTGACGTGAAGGCTCTTTCCCCTTCTCCTTCTGCTGGACTTTCTCCGTAGCTATAGGCGTTGGGGGAATTGCTGCAATTCCTAGTTCTGCCAATGTCTTGGAAGGAGCGGTTTTGGTACCTAATTGCTCGGAAGCATCTGGGTACTTGTAGTGATACTCATTCCCACTTCGGGTTGCAAAGGCTTCCTGCTCATCTTCAGAAAGTGGGAAGGCTGGAATTTTGTCGTCATCTTCTCCTGGGATAGCAGAAGCTCCATAACAAGACTTACCTTTTCCTTTTGACTTTTTCTTGGAAGAGGTTCCAGTCCATTGTTCATCTCCAACCAAATCTGGATGAACCCAAAGAATCTCACCATTCGGGGCTGTGTGCGGCACAAGTCCTTTCTGGCGCTGCTCGTGAGGATCATCGTTCACCGTCTTTACTGCTGCATTTATTACTGGCTCATGCTGGAACCAGTTCAAGGGAACAGATCCGAAGCTAATGGATACTGCATTCGCACCCACTTTCTTCTCCTTGGGCTACTTCATGGTGATGACCCCGACATCGATTAGAGCTTGGATCTTGTCATTAAGGGCATAGCACGCCTTGGTAGGGTGGTGTACCGCTCTATGAAATGCACAGTATTTTGGATCATTGATTCTCTTAGCATCTTCCTGATCCTGGACTGGAGGCAATTTGATCTTGTTATTCTCAATGAGGTACTTGAAGATACCGGGAACTTCATCCTCTTTGAATGAATAAACTTTTGGGAACTTCGGTTCCGAGGCTTTTGGCTTCTGGGTCTGCTGTTGCCACCTTGATTTTTGAGGCGCCTTTTGCTGCTGCTGTTGCGGTTGCGCTTGCACCTCGAACGTTTGATTCGCGTCCACGGCATTTGCATGTGCTTTTCCTTTACCCCTAGGGACAAAATTTGGTTGTGCAGCGTTATTCGCTATTTGACCCCTTTCCGCCTTCTTCCTTTTAAGGAATCGTTCGGCTCATTCTCCTCGCACCTTTAAGTCCTTCCAGGTCTTTGGCGGTGCCATTCCCATAGCTTCGAGAATGTCCAATGACAGATTATTGAGATTGTTATGACAGGTCTCGAGGATGAAGTCTTCGCTGACCGGATCCCTACAATTCATTGCTTTATTTCAGAACCTCTTCACAAAGTTTTCGACTGTCTCACCATTCTTCTGCTTCTCATCAAACAGAGTGCCGATTGAGACCTCAGTGTCGTCATCGAAGAAGTTAGTCAGAAACATATCCTTCATGTCGTCCCAACTGCTGATACTCCCCGGTTTGAGGCGACGATACCAATCGAAGGCCGCTCCGCGAAGAGTGCCAACGAACGACCGCACCATCAAGGGTTCATTACCAGAGATTATTCCTAAGTGAGACTTAAAATATATTAAGTGTTGGGTAGGGGAACCCTTTCCATCGAACGGCGTAAAGTTGATTAAATTGAACTTTGCCGGATATGGAATTGATTCCCACTCCCTTGGGTATGGACATGGTATGCCGGACCTTTTCACTTCTTGAGCATTCATCAACGCGTTGATTTTGCTCTCCAAGTCCTTCATCTTCTTGTCTTCACTCGTACCTGTCTTCGAGTGGCTTTGGGGAGAGGTAACGTGGTCCTCTTTTACATTATCATCTACAGGACCACTTCCCATCGGATGCTATAGCCGAGTAGGAGTCTGAATCAGCATCTGACGCCTCTTCTTCCGAAGGAAGTCCTTTCTGCATTCTTTGGTAATTCTTTCGCCTATTGACCCCTGACCGCAACCAAGTCATGCGCTGGGACGCTTCGGCAAGTTGGTCTGAGCTAGAGGGTCGTGTCGATCTACCTCTGCTGGTCATATTAACAGATACTTCTAGGTACTCGTCCTCTTGGCGAACGAACTTCTTCCCACGAAAATGCCTTGGTTTGGAAATCCTCTCGAATACCGAGACTCTGTTTGGGGTCTTAGAACAGCAGCATTCTGATAACACCGCCCTGATGATGTTGGCACACGGGCAGTGGGGTTCCGTGTCTCGAGCATCTCTCTTCCGAGACTTATTCATACCCCCAGCTCTATAGTACAACTCATCAGTTTGATAACTGGAGTAACTCATAGAGTGTTGGCATGACTTCCCAGGTATAACACAATCATCATCAAACGAATGTGTTTCCCTCTGGGGATATGGCGCTTTATTAGCATTTTCAGAAGTCGCTCGTTCAAGTCTATGCCTTTGCGAGCGTAAAAACTTAACGGGCTCTTGAAGTTCGACACGCAATCCAATGCGGTCGGTAACAGGGGCTTTCCCTTTGTTATTTTTCTTAGGGGGATTGGTACGACCCCTAGTCTGGACTATGGCTTGGGGACCTTTCAACGGTCCCAATCGTTCCTTGACAGGTGCTTTACCTCGGTTCTCCGGTAAAGGACCGAGGCGACCTTTCAAAGGAACCCTGGATCTTGAAGGATCCACGTTCTTACCTGACTCCGCCGGAGGTGCGTGGGCAAGGGAAACGGGATCCAGATTTGATGAAGGTTGGACAGCAATTCCGTCCACTTTTGCCTTTGGCGCCGGTTTTGCCTTTGGCACCCACATCCGCTTGTGTTTTGACGGCTTTTTGACCGTCTCTTCTTTCTGCATCTCTTCCGCTTTCTGCAGAAGGACTCGGGCATGCGCGAGCAATGCGCGACGTTTCTTGATTCGCTGTTCGAGGGTTGAGTGAGTCCTCTTGACACGAACCCATTCGTTCGTCTCTGTCTTGGAAGAGGAGTTGGTTGTGCGCCGTTGTTGCTCTTGGCGCTGTCTGGACTTTAGATCCTCATTGTAGCAGATCCCGTCCATCGATTCTGCAGCCTTGGCCAACTGTCGCGCAAGGCGTTGACGCCGTCTTTGGCGTGCTCTCTTCGACAAAGTTGGAGCACCTTCGACACTTGTCTTTACGGCGGAGGGCAGATCTGGATCTGCGGCTTCAACCGTGTTGGACGTCATAGGAACGTCGCGGGGAGTAGATGCAACAGCGAGGGGATCTCGGATCTTCGAGTCGGAGTTCCCGCGAGCATTTCTGGAAGATGAAGTCTTCCTGCGCCTGTTTGGATAGGCGGATCTGGAGGAGGAGGAAGAGAGGTATTCTTCAAACTTTTGTTGATCGAACTCGTATTCGATCTCTTCGTTCACCCGGATCTTGAATGCCGGTTGCGTCACGACGGCCTCGGCAGCGAGGCCATTGGCTCCCACTGTGGTCGCCAGCTTGTTTTCGTCGAAAGTTGCCTTCATCATTGATTTCATTAGAACTTTAATCGTTTACAAATGAATTCAAATAACAAAAATAAAAATTACAACTCTCTTGAAAATAAACGCAAGATCCGTTTATCGTCTCTTGCTTGCGTGGGTCTTTGGCCTGTGACAGGGACGTCGATATCCGTGGACTACCTGGCACTCAGATCTGTTCCGGAAAAATCAGACAGAGCTTCGTCGATCCGCGAGGAGATCTAGAAGCTTGAAGCGCCTATCTCAGCTAAAACGAGATATTTGCTCTTCTTAGGATTACCGGCGAAGGGTAATACTAAGGAACGGACGCGGGTGATGAAGAATCTGATGAAGACCTCTCCTCTGTTTACCGGCGAAGGGTAATACTAAGGAACGGACGCGGGTGATGAAGAATCTGATGAAGACCTCTCCTCTGCTGAAGCGCTCGACCACTCTTCACTGCAGCAGGGCTTCGCCAACTCTCCAAAAAAAATCCAGCCCCCAAAAAATGAGGCCTAAGGTTGCTATTTATAGGCAATGGGGACACCTGGGGCGCCTAGACACCCCTGGGTGTCTAGGAAAATCCTAGACACCCCTGGGGTGTCTCAGAAAATCCAGGGTTCTCGGATTCGCAGGACACCCAAGGTGTGTCTCGGAAATTCCGAGACACCTTGGGGTGTCTCGGAAATTCCGAGACACCTTGGGGTGTCTCAGAAATTTCAGACACACCCCTGGGGTGTCTCGGAATTTCCGAGACACCCCTGGGGTTTCTCGGAATTTCTGAGACACCCCTGGGGGTGTTTTGGAATTCCTGAGACCTTCCGTTGAGGTGTATTCGTCCGCTTCCGCTGTAAATTCTTCATCCGAACTCGGATTTGAGTGATTCTAAGTGCGTTGGAAGCTTGACGAAGAGTTCTATCTGCTCCAATGGTTGGATTATCTGTAGAACGAATGAGACACGAAGGGCGTTGTTCTTTTTGCAACATCACGGGGCTTTCGATTAGCCCGTGCCTTTGTTATCCCGAAATCCTATCAGCTTACGTAGTTCGTCGATTCACTTCAATCGTTCATCGACGTCAATTGAACTCCTGTGGATCGGATAGTGACGTTCATCGTCGCTCTTTAACACTGAACTGTTCGTGGAGACCTATAGGTAATTTTCGATACCTACAATAGGATTTTTGGCAAACCCTCGGCCATCAACGGGTTTGATGAGCCTTTACCGACTACCGTTTGAGTCGGGCTAGTATGCGGATTGTTTAAATCCGTTCGCATGTAACGTTGCGCTCAAAGATTGAATTCTCTGAGACTTTGTGCTATGATGTCGGATCCATAGACTTCGCCATTGTTACGGGAATAGGCTACCCGGCGACACGTGTTAGGTGTTGGCTTTAGGATTTTTGGCTAACCCCCAGCCTTCAACGGATTTGATTAGCCTTTACCGACTACCGTTTGAGTCGGGCTAGCATGCAGATTGTCTAAATCCGTTCGCATGTAACGTTGCGCTCAGAAGAGTTAACACTCTTAGTGCTACGATATTGAATACGTAGGCTTCGTCTTTCTCACGGGAATAGACGATTTTGGTGTCATTAATAACAACCTTCCACAATGTTGAATATGTGAACGGGTGTTCTTTTTAACGGTTAAGAACTAACCGGCAGCGCGTGTTAGGCGCAGACTTATCCTTGCTTAGGTTTCAGGATAGGATACCCCAGAATCGAACTCTGGTGTCTTTTTCTACGGAGAAAGACTAAACCGGCAGCGCGTGCTAGGCGCAGACTTATCCTTGCTTAGGTTTCGGGATAGGATACTCCAGAATCGAACTCTGGTATCTTTTTCTACGGAGAAAGACTAAACCGGCAGTGCGTGTTAGGCGCAGACTTATCCCTGCTTAGGATTCGGGATAAACTTCCTAGGATAAATCCTAAATACTTGGAAAAGAGTTGGTGTGGGAAGGAAGAATTTTGTATTCTGTTCCCCACACAAGGAAGGAAGAATTTTATATTCTGTTTCTTGGTTCTGGAAAGGAAGAATTTTATATTCTATTTCCAATGCAAGAAAGAAACTAGAAGTGGGATCTCCACTCCGAGAATCCGGAAGATCTAAATAAACTTGCCTTTTATAGGATTGGTTATCTAGATGAGTTTTTCGTTTATCGAAATGAAGTTTCAACTCTGGTTATAACCATGAAGAGGTTTAACCAAAGAGAAAAGAAGGGAGTTCTTTCGTTTATCGAGAGGAGACTCCGGGGAGTTTGCTGGTGGTTTGGACCAGAAAGACATTTTTGGTGGGCCCACTGTCAGTTGAAATTGATCAGTGAGGGATTTTGGTGGTGAAACAAAGATTTCGGGTTATCCTCTAGAATATTAATTGTAATATTCTTCGAGGAACTTCCCGATAAATGGGTTATCCTTAACGTACTAGGGATAGTACTTTTTTAGGAACTTCCCATTTATTGGCATTAATTGCTTGACGCCCTCTATAGAAATGAGGCGATATCCGCCGTTTGAGTAGACTGTGTCTATCACAAACGGCCCTTCCCATTTGGGTTCGAATTTACCTTTCTTCTTGGAATTGAGGATTATCGGTCGGCGAGCAGCGAGGACCAGATCTCCTTCCTTGAAGCTTCTGTGGCGGACCCTTTTGTCAAAAGCCCTGGAAATTCTAGCTTGATAAAACTCGATGTGTTGTTGATCCTCCAAGCGCTTTTCATCCAACCTCTCGAGTTCTTCGAGACGCTTCTGATGTTGCTCTTCGGTCGTCATCTCCGTTGCGAGAGCGATCCGAAGGGAAGGGATTTGAATCTCCAAAGGTAGCACAGCTTCACATCCGTACACTAATGAATATGGGGTGGCCCCTGTAGGTGTGCGTATAGTGGTACGATAAGCCCAGAGCGCTTCACCGAGTTTATCATCCCAGTCTCGTTTATTGGTTTTCACGAGCTTTGACAGGATCTTGATGATCGTCTTGTTAAAAGCCTCAGCTAATCCGTTTGCGGCGGGATAATAAGCTATTGACGAAACATCTTGGATCTTGAACTTGTCACAGAACCTGACGAAAGCGTTGCTTATGAATTGCGGACCGTTGTCATGGATGATCCGTCTCGGCACTCCGTGTCGGTATATGACATAATGCTTGATGAAGTTGATAACGTTGTTCGTCTTCACTTCTTTAAGCGGAATTGCTTCAGCCCACTTTGAAAAGTAGTCCGTGATAGCGAGAATGAATCGATCACCTTTGACTGAAGGGGGAAAGATAGGACCAACAATGTCCATACCCCATGTTTCGAATGGCCAGGAGGTGGTTGACGTGTGTAATCGCTCCGGTGGTTGGTGCATATAATTTGCATGCACTTGACAAGCGTGACATCCTCGCGCGTATTCGATCGCGTCACGAACCATTGTTGGCCAGAAATATCCCATTCTCCTGATGCGATCATACAGTTTGGGACCGGGCTGATGCGCGCCGCACTCTCCTTCATGTGCTTCCTTAAGAACTTCTTCTGCTTCTTCGTTCGAAAGGCATCGGAGGAGCAAATCATCATACCCTCGATGGTATAATGTACGTGTCTCGGTATTATAGAAGAACATTGGTGCTCTTCGGCGAATAGATTCTCTTTCTTTCACATCTTCCGGCAAAATGCCATATTGGACGTAGTCAATGATGGGAAAACGCCAATCTCGGGACCCAGACCCGATTTGAGTTAAGTTCACCTCCTTGGCGTTCGCATTTTTGTCATCTTCCTCTTCGTTATCCATATTATATATGGGTATACAGAGTTGATGTGATCTCACTGTGACTAGTAGTTCAGTTTTGGGCGGCTGCGCGAGTGATACTGCTAGTGCTGCCAGTGCATCCGCATAAGCGTTCTGGAGACGAGGGATGTACTCGATAAAGAATTCTTCAAAAGAACTTGCCATTTTGATGGCTTCCTGGTGGTATGGGATCAAGTCTTGGTCTCCTTGGACAACCGCAGCAATTCATATAACGTTATCCGTGCTGGAATGTTGGCTAGTTAAGCCATTATATCGAAGATTTGCGGAGTTTTCGAGCTCTCCGGTTTATCTCTTCCAATCGGATGACTGAAACGAGACTGCTTCGGATTCTGAATCTCCTGGGGATTCTTCTCTTTTGGTTTGTTCACCGGCTGTCGTCAAGCTTCTTCACCCGGTGTAGGACTCGTGATCACCCCCATCTCCGTGAGGGTTTTAGCTGGTCCCCGCTTATTCACCCCCTGCTCGCTAGGTGGTGGATAATTGTAGTGATACTCATTTTCGCTTCTAGTGGCAAAGACTTCTTGTTCTTCTTCGGAGAGTGGGAAAGTAGGAGCTTCATCGCCATCCTCCTCGAAGATTGCGGATGTAGCATTACAGGACTTGCCCTTACCCTTCCTTCTAGAGGAAATCGTCCACTGTTCGTCTTCAATGAGATCGGGATGAACAGGACTTGCCCTTACCCTTCCTTCTAGAGGAAATCGTCCACTGTTCGTCTTCAATGAGATCGGGATGAACCCAGAGGATTTCGCCGTTTGGGGTTGTATGTGGCACAAGTCCCTTTTGGCGCTGTCCGTGCGGGTCATCATTCACCGTCTTCATCCCGACTTTGGTGACACGTTTTGGCTCGAACCAAGTTGTAGGCACCGGTCCAAAGCTGATTGACACCGTGTTCGCCCCCACATTCTTGGCAGGCTTCGGAGTTATGACGCCCACGTCAATTAATGCCTGGATCTTATCCTTGAGGTGGTAGCATGACCTCGTAGGGTGATGGACCGCTCTATGATACGCGCAGTATTTCGGATCCGTTACTTTGCTAGCCCCCTCTTAATCTACAATCGCCGGCAGCTGGATTTTGTTGTTCTCCAACAAATATTTGAAGATGGCGGGCACCTCGTCATCTTTGAATGAGTATGTTTTAGAAACCTCGGTTCTGAAGATTTCTGCTTCTGAGGCCGTTGTTGCCATTGCCCACGAGATTGTTGTGGCGCTCATGGTGCTTGTTGCTGCTGCTGTTGCTGAGGTTGCAACTGAAAGGTTTGATTAGCATCAACTGCATTAGCGTGTGCCTTACCTTTTCCTCGTGGGTTGAAATTCTGTTGCGGAGCATTATTCGCCTGTTGGCCTCTTTCCGCCTTCTTCCTTCTGAGGAACCGCTCAGCTTGCTCCCCTCGGACCTTCAGATCCTTCCATGTCTTGGATGGTGCAGTGCCCATTGCTTCCAACACGTCCAGCGAAAGATTGTTGTGGCAGGTCTGGAGGATGAACTCCTCAGTGATCGGGTCCCGGCAATTCATCGCCTTGTTCCGGAACCTTTTGACGAAGGTGTCGACTAACTCCCCATCCTTCTGCTTCTCATCGAGCAACGATCCGATAGATATTTCAGTATCGTCGTCGAAGAAATTTGCAAGGAACTTAGTCTCCATGTCGTCCCAGCTGTTTATGCTACCTGGCTTGAGGCGGCGATACCAATCGAAGGCGGCTCCGCGAAGAGTGCCAACGAATGACCGCACCATTAGAGGCTCATTACCAGAGATTACCCCTAAGTGTGATTTGAAGTAAATTAAATGCTGAGTGGGTGAACACATCCCATTAAACTGCGTGAAGTTAATTAGACTGAACTTCGCCGGGTATGGGATTGATTCCCACTCCCTTGGGTATGGACAAGGAATGCCCGTCTTTTTCATCTCTTGAGCGGAAATCAATGTATTGATTTTGCTCTCGAGGTTTTTAATTTTCAGACTTTCACCTGTGTCTTCGGTAGCATTCTCGTTACCATCCCCTGCGTTGACAGGAGGATTATTGGCATCATGAGCTCCATTTGTATCCTCATCTTCTTGATGAACTTGGTTACGGCGACTTGGTTCGCCTTGCTGGTTCGTCAGTGCGTGGATCTGTTGATCATGCATCTCTCTCATGTTCTGCATGGCCATCTGCATTTCGAACCTGAAGGTCTCCTGTTGTTTAGCCAAGGCGTCTTCAAGCATCTTGGCCACTTGCTCCGCGCTTATCATGAGTGCCTCGCGAGGTTGCCCCTCACTGGATACCGTGTTATCTGATGCAACCGCAGAGCCAGCATCAGATTCTTCATCTTCTGAAGGCATTCTTGTACGAACCCTACCATAAGTTGCTCATTTGATGGCTCCAGATTGCAGACGGGTTAGACGCCGGGGTGCGTTCCAAATTGATTCGAGATTGTCCCGTGCCGATGTCCCTCTGCTGGTCATGTTAGTGGTGACCCTCGGAAATTCTCTGTCTTCGACCACCATTCTCCTTTGTCGGAAACGCCTATGCCTTGGTTTAGGCATTTCAGCGCTGAGCCTTTCGAACACAGAAACTCTCTCGGGGACTGCCTTGATACAGTTGCACTCAGACAATACCGCCCGAATGAGTTTTGAACAAGGGCACTGAGTTTGGAGCCTTCGAGGGCTTCTCTTTCTGGATTTGCTTGCATTCCCAGCACGATAGTATAGCTCGTCCGTTTGAAAGTCGGAGCAACCTATCGTGTGTTGGCACGATTTCCCAGGTATAACGTCATCGTCATCGGACGACAACGTTTCCTTCCGAGGATGAATTGCCTTCTTTGGGCTTTCAAGAGTCACACGCCTTGAAACGCGCCTTTGTGGGCGTGAATTCTCAACGGGCTCCTGAACCTCAATGCGCAAAGTAGTGCGCTTGGGTGCCATAATCTCTTTGTCATGTTGAGGGTTGCGGCGACCCCCAGCGTGTTGAATCGTTCGGGACTTCTTCATTGGCCCCAAACGTTCCTGGACTGGAATTTTGCCTCGTTCCTTGGGAAGTGGACCGAGGCGCTCCAAAACCGACTTCCTTTTCTGGGACGGTCCTGTGGGATCTCCCGGAGCAGTTGTGGAAATCATCGGCGATTTGGGTTGACTCGCCGGAAGTTGCACTTTCGACGGTTGATGTTGTTGCTCTTTGGTCTGAACCGCCGCTTCAGACTTTGGCATCCAAACTTTGCGGGTTGATGGCGGCTTCTTGGCCACCTCTTTCTGCATCCTTCTTCGGACTTCTTCAGCTTGAGCCCGTGCCTACGCTGATAGTGCGCGGCGTTTGCGAATGCGCTCCTCGAGCGTTGATCGATTCCGTTTGACACGGACCCATTCGTTCGTCGGCGGCTTGGAGGAGCTACCCTTCATTTGTCTTTGAGGCAGTTTGCCTCGCTTGTTCTTCAGATCCGCATTGTAGCGGATCCCGTCAACAGACTCCATGGCCTTTGCGAATTGTTTCGCAAGGCATTGACGCTGCCTCTGGCGAGCTCTCTTAGAGAGAGTCACTACGCCTTCGATGGCGGATTTGACCTTTTTGGAGGCCGGTGGAACTTCACCTGACGTAACTTTGGCGTCATTTGGGGTGAGGTCGTCATTGGTAGCTTCAACTTCTTCGTACCAACGAACCTTTCTCCTGGAAGAGAACTTCTGGGATTTCTTGGACTTGCGGGGGGAGGTTGATCCAGACGAGGACACGTACTCCTCGTATTTCTGTTGGTCGAACTCGTATTCGACCTCCTCCACGACCGGGATCGAGATCCACGGTTGCGACGCTCCGATCTCGGCAGCGAGATCGGTGGCTCCTACTGTGGTCGCCAGATTGTTCGCGGGGAAAATAGTATTCTTCTTCATTGATGATTCCATTACCATCTTAAATAACAACTTTTTGAGTTACAAAGATCCGGTCTTTTTATAAGATTTGGTTACAATGAAAATCAAACAAAATAAAAAGAAAAGATTACAACTTCTCCTTGTTTGTCGAACAAATCACGAGCTCCTGTTTTGCGATCTCTGCTCCAATGGTTGGATTATCTGTAGAACGAATGAGACACGAAGGGCGTTGTTCTTTTTGCAACATCACGGGGCTTTCGATTAGCCCGTGCCTTTGTTATCCCGAAATCCTATCAGCTTACGTAGTTCGTCGATTCACTTCAATCGTTCATCGACGTCAATTGAACTCCTGTGGATCGGATAGTGACATTCATCGTCGCTCTTTAACACTGAACTGTTCGTGGAGACCTATAGGCAATTTTCGATGCCTACAGATACCCCCTCCAAAGCGTTCCAGATGAGTGGTTGGAGAGAGACCGGGGTTAATTCCAAGAGGAGTGGATTGGTAGTAAAGCCTAGGGAGAGGGCCGAGCCCCTCTAGGTGTTGGGTTTGGTTGTTTTCTGTCTTTCGGTTCTGTCCGTGATCCGGTTGACCCGATTTGGCAGTAAATCTGGTTCTTGATTTGGCAGTAAATCCACCTCTGAATTCAAGTCCAAAACCTATCTTGATTCGGTCGTGATTCATCCGAGTCCGCTCTTGTTTGGATGACTCGTTGAGTCCCCGAACCGTTGGCTTGATTCCGCACGTGAATGGATGCATTCCGTTGCTCGCGTGCGATTCGTTGACCTCGTCGCTTCGTCACTCGATGGTTTGTCGGTTTGTTGAATCATCATGCCGAGCTGTGTTAAGGGACCTATAAGCAGTTTTATATGCCTACAAATGCATTAAAATAAGTAACGAACAAATTGACAGTATAAAACTCAAAATAAATTAACACATTCAAAAATCGTAGAATACATTGAAACATAAATACTTACTAATAATACTGACACTCACAAACATACTACTAGAAAAAGAAGTATAATATATAAAAACAAAAACTATAAAAGGTAAAATAGGGATATAAGCAAATGAAAACATAAGAAGAGCATAATTCTGTATAATAAAAACACCGATATATTTTAGATAAATATGGTTACATAGTTGATACTAGAAATAATGAATGACTATAAATTAATAAAAATATACATCATAAATATAATAATCTACATGAATACACTATAATAAAAAGAGAATGGTACTTATAAAGAATGAAAAAGTAAAACATAACACAAGTAACAAAAATAATGAATGGAGAATGAACAACAAATAATGACACAATAAAAAACATAAATATCTAAAAATACCATAAAATAAATACAAAATAACACGCATATACATTGTATATTGTTACAATGACAAAATAATACATATCGAATACGAAGCAACAAACAACACATATGTAAATACACTATAAACAACCCATGACTAAATGCTATACATACCCACAAACGCATATTAGAATTACCTCTTATATTAATTATAAAAGAATAATAAATAATGTAACAAAATAACTATATAATTAGTAACTCAACTCTAAACTTAACAATATAAATAATGGCTGAATATCAAAATAGAAATACATCGCTCTTATAAATAACGAAACCAATTGTGAACATACTAAAATAACCTAAACAAGATAAAACTGACTGATAAGAAAACTATGTACTGAAAATGTTATGAGTTGAATAATTAAAGAATAAAAATATAATGCATATGTAGAATATTAAAATCATGAACTTATTAAATTACGAACAATGTATATTAATCTAGAACATAAGTAAATGATAGATAGTATGATAGAAAACGCACGCATACATAATGTAACTATGCAAAAAGTATAATTAAATACAAGAAAATAATCTGAATATCAGATATGTTATGTGATGTATATATGAAATCTAAAGTAAAGTAAAACCCTTAATGAACATGATTTGAACAATTGAAAATGTATAAGTAATGATTATATATATTTTTTAATAAAACATACAATATAACACTATGTGTGATACATAAAATAATATAATAAATAACGTAGAAATCTATACAATCAAATAATATATAAGTCAAATCAAAGAAAATATAGTTGTAAGAATAATAACACATATAATAACGACCGTTACGAGGATAGATGAGAGATACAAAGAGAGGGTAATCACGAAGCGATGGGACAAGAACCGTGAAAAACTCCGAAGTCAATGAGTGATAAGATAGGGAAGAAACAAAATCTATCAAGAAAATAGAATAAGGGCTCAAGAATAGTCTCACAGATGAAATCATGATATGTATCTAAATTGTCCGTTATATTATTACTAGTGAAGACTCGGGACCGTGACCTGCATGGGCCACCACTAAAACCTGTCACGTCCCGCTTTCCAAAATACCCAGGAATCGGAACGTGAACAAACCCGCGACGTATTAGATTGAGAAGAAATATACACTATCATTTTTTTCCTTTTTTCTTCTCAATCCAATACGCTAAGCGTCTGGAAATAAATACAATACGAAGTCACAGGTCCCAGATCACAATCAGCAAGAATATAATAGACAAACTCAGAATAAAAAATATCATATCATAAATGAGATTACATCCGAGACATAATATTCGGGTCAACATGCCCTTATACAAAACTGAACAAATGAATACTGAAGAGATACAAAATACATCGATCAATGGAAAAAGAAAGAACTACAAAAATAAACTGGAATCATCAAAGAATAGACTTCAACTCCTTCTTTGCTGAACCTGTTCTTCCTCTAAGTCTAACGTACACCAGAGAAAACAGGTGTACGTCAGCGTGCATGGCATACGGCAAGACCCCACAAAAGAAATAGAACGATCAAAAATTCAAAGCGAAAAACTATACGATAACCGAAATGACAAAAGAACGTGCAACTAAAAATCCAACAAAATTAAAATGCAATCCACTACTAAAATATAATAATCATAAGAATCTAGAAATCAAACGGGTAACAAGATCATGCAGCTAGCGATCAGAAATCATCCAAGTAACATGATCATACACTAGATGGAATTAATACTTAAAAATCTACAACAAGAGATGTAGTACGTCGAGCGAAATAATCCAAACAAGAAAACCCTCATGTATATAACATATATCTCAAATAGTAGAGAATTAAATATTAATTCCGATCTATGTATGAAAAAAAACAACTGGCCTACATCTCACAAGAATCCATAATCATCCAAGTGACGAAAACATACTACTAGCCATCCTATCACAACTCACTGGTCCACATCTCAACAAAACTAACAAAGTCCACCATAAAGCACGCAAGCATATTATTCTTGTTTTACATGTTATTTGAATTGGGGGAGAATATTTTGATGTATATAATCGGGTCCCCGTAAACCTGTCCGGGGGCTGCCTTCAAGTCAAGTATTGGCCCTCTGGCCCATGTATATATAACACTCACGATATCACGATAATAGGAAATCGTTGTGCCCTTTTATATACATGCTATATTCTCCGTCCAATTTCCCTTTATAACCCCATGTTTGTCATATTAATTACACAACCGTACATGAAATATTATGCACTAGCCACGGAGTTACCATGGAACGACTTCTGTAAAACTATGAAAATAACCATGACCCACAACACGTCCAATCAAGAGTGCATCATCTAGTCAATGCTATAATAGTAATAATTAAGGAACCCTCATACCAGGATATCGATATCGAGGGAACTCGGACCTCCTCACATCGGGATATCGATGTCGAGTGAGTATAGCCATGCTTTGAAGCATGCTTATAAATCATACTTTTAACAGAAGTCGTCTTCATGTACAGTCTCTCCTATTAGATAACAACTAAGTGATAATACAACAAGCTTCCACACAGCTATTCATGTCAAGCAATCCCATGCAGGAAATAATATATCACAGACTTATCTAATTAATTAACTCATAACAGATCTAAGAATTGAATTGCGAGTTAATAAGTAATGGAATATTGCACATAATAATTTACAATAAAACTAAGAATTAAAATGAAAATAATCGAGGTTCAGGATCTTGCCTCGGGTATGTCGAATGATTCAACGCCGACGTGCGAGTCCGCGGGTCTAATCTGAGCACCAGGTTTGAGAGCGTCGGTCGGGAGCTGTTGGGGGCTACCGTAAAGTGGGAGAGGTCGTCTCGAACGTGAACGGCGAGACTAGGGCAGCGGTTTGAAGGGGCAACAACGTGGGATCTCGACGGGGAGGAGAAGGGGGGGCTGTCGGGCTGCTTGTCGTGGTCGGCGTCGGGCTAACCGCGAAGGGAGGAGGAAGGCATGTGGAGGGAACTGAGGTGAGTAGGCGCTGGAGTTGGGCGGCTGAGGGGATCACAATAGAGACGGTCGGAGTTCGGCACAACTGGGCTCGGATATGGGCGCAGGTGGCTACATGGGCCGTAGGGGGAGGGAGGAGCGGCGGTGAACTGAGGGCGGCAGATCTGGGGTGTGGGGAGGCGCTGAGGCACTGACGGACAGTGGGGAGGCGGTGCGAGCTGGTGAGGTTGAAACAGGAGGCCGGCGATTGCGGGGCGCTGGCTGCAGCGTGGGAGGGCGGCTCAGGTGGCGGTTCAGTGCAGGGGGTTCTGTGGCATAGCGAGCGGCGGAAGAGTGCGGCACGGGAGGTGGCGCGACGGCTAGACGATTGGGAGTGGTGACCAGGAAAGGCCGACGAGGAGCTGCCGGTCCCGGGTGCTGCAAGGGATTGCGGTGGAGGGAAGCTCTGGAGCAGGGTTTGGTAGGGATTGGTTTGTGGCGTCAGAGATGGAGGAGTGGTGGGGCGAAGAGCTTGGACCGCAGGTGGCGGTGCTTTAGGGTCGGGGAAGAGAGAAACGGGGGGAAGAGAAGAGAAACAAGATGGCGCGGTATTTTTTTAAGGGAGAAAGAGAAGGAGAGAAAGAGGGAAAACGTTTAATATTATATATATAGTATACTATATACTATTATAACTATATATATATATTATATAATATATATATATTATATATATATATATATATATATATGAAGAAATTAGGGTTTTGAAAAATATTTAAAAATAATAATAATTATAAAATAAAATAAATAATTATTGGATAATTATCTACACATAAAAACATACGAGTTGTAATATTACAACCGATAATACGCAATAGTGGAAATAATACAAGAAATTGTATAATTAAACAAGAATAATTAAATAAAAATATAATTTCTTATATTTAAAATCAAATAATTATGGGATAATTATCCACACAGTAAAACGTACCAATTATACTAATACGATAGGTAATATGCAACAGTAGAAATAATACAACAAATTATATAAAATAATATATAATAATAATACAATGTATTATTTAAAATAATACGTACTAGTACCGATAACACAACAAATTAATTCTAGAAATTTTTACCACACAGAATAAATTTATAAATATTAAAATCATTTAAATAAATATAAAATTTGGACTTTTAAATCATAAAAATTTCTAGAAGGCCGAGAAAAATACAAATACTCTTCTAAAAATAACAACTAAATATTTAAAAATACCAGGAAATTATTTTAGCTAGTATCAAATTTTACGGTCATTACAATAATATGCCAAGGCAATCACAAATAAACAATATGATCACGGAGTTTGGTCACCCTCGACCTACGTCTCCGCTCCTCACCCTGGAGGAGAATCTCCACTATCATGATCGGTTTTTAATGTTCATCGAAAACATTTACAACTCACACAATCGGTTTTCTAGCTCACGGAAAACTTTTACAACTCACACAAATGCAATCACACAATACACCATCTAAGTGTTGGCCTATCCCGTGTCGACTTTCTCAAGTGCTCGGATTTACAACTGTAGGTATATAAAACTGCCTGTAGGCCCTTTAACGCAGCTCGACGACAAACCGACGAACCATCGGGCGACATATCCAAACACGAGTCATCCAACCATAGAACGGATTTGAACTCAAACTCTGAGGCGGATTTACTGCCATATTGGGATTCGGACTGTCAAATCAGAGTCCAGATCAACAACGAAGCGGGTTTACTGCCAAATCAGGATTCAGATCAACAAATCAGAGTCTAAATCAACCACGAGACCAGAAAAAACAGCAAAAAACCACAACACCTAGGGGACTCGGCCAAAACCAAGCCACCTCTAGGTGGCTCGGTGGCCGAGCCACCTATGGGTGGCTCGGCCAAGGCCGAGCCACCTATAGGTGGTCGGCCAGATCTGTGCCTGGGCACAGTTCTGAGTGCCTATAAATAGAGGGGCTTGGCTCATTTGTGAAGGGTTGGAACTTTTGGAGGCGAAGCTCTGCTGGATTCAAGACTCGAAACTTAAAAAGATTGAAGCTTTGGGACTTTGAGGACTTGCTCATCCAGATCTGGTGCTCGGCGATCGTCAACGCCAAAAAAAAAGGCAGGTGTTCGAGAGGACCGGATCTCAGATCTACGCAGGCGTACTCCGGATCAAAGCTTGGCCTTTGATCCCGAGAACTAAAGGCTACTATTTCCTTGGCGAAATAGTACCCTCGGCTATTATTTCCTTGGCGAAATAATACCCGTCATACTGCGTAGATCCGACCGGATCTAGATCACGCGGTGGTCCACGGATAAAAAGTTCGAGGAGTACCTTTCATCCTCGTCCGGATCTGGATCAACCTCCCCCCGCAAGTCCAAGAAACTCTCCTCCAGGAGAAAAACTCGTTGGTTTGAAGACGTTGAAAACACCAACGAAGATCTCACCCCGCTGGATGCCAAAGCTGCATCGGGTGAGATTCCTCCAATTCCCAACCAGGTCGGATCTGCTCAGGCCAACCCTTCTGCCGTAGGGGGCGTAGTGACTCTCTCGAAGAGAGCCCGCCAAAGGTAACGTCAACGCCTTGCGAAACAATTCGCAAAGGCCATGGAGTCCGTTGACGGGATCCGCTACAACGCGGATCTGAAGAACAAAAGAGGCAAGCAGCCTCAACAATCAATGAATGGTGGTTCCTCCAAGCCGCCAACAATGGAATGGGTCCGTGTCAAACGGAATCGTTCGACGCTGGAAGAACGCATCCGCAAACGCCGCGCACTATCAGCGCAGGCGCGGGCTCAAGCCGAAGAAGCCCGCAGAAAGCTGCAGAAAGAGGTGGCCAAGAAGCTGCCATCAACCCGCAAAGCTTGGAGACCGAAGTCTGAAGCGGCGTTTCAGACTAAGGAGCAACAACTGCAGCCTCCGAAAGTTCAACTTCCGGCGAATCAATCCAGACCGCCGATGATTTCCACAACTGCTCCGGGAGATCCCGCAGGACCATCCCAGAAAAGGAAGTCAGTCTTGGAGCGCCTCGGTCCAATTCCTCCAAGGACGTTTGGGCCCACTAAGAAAGCCCCGAACGAATCAACATGCTGGGGGTCGCCGCAACCCTCGACATGACAAAGAAATCATGGCACCCAAGCGTACTACTTTGCACATTGAAGTTTAGGAGCCCGTTGAGAATTCACGCCCGCAAAGGCGCGTTTCGAGGCGCGTGACTCTCGAAAGTCCGAAGAAGGTAATTCGCTCTCAGAAGGAAACGTTGTCGTCCGATGATGATGACGTTATACCTGGGAAATCGTGCCAACACACGATGGGTTGCTCGGACTTTCAAATGGAAGAGCTGTACTATCGTGCTGGGGGTACGAGCAAAGCCAGAAAGAGAAGTCCTCGAAGGCTAGAAACTCAGTGCCCTTGTTCAAAGCTCATTCGGGCGGTACTGTCTGAGTGCAACTGCATCAAGGCAGTCCCCGAAAGAATTTTAGTGTTCGAAAGGCTTAGTACCGTAACGCCAAAACCAAGGCATAGGCGTTTCCGACAAAGAAGAACGGTGGTTGGAGACGGAGAATTTCCGAGGGTCACCACTAATATGACCAGCAATGGGACATCGACACAGGATAATCTCAAGTCGTTTCTGGAAGCATCCCGGCGTGTAACCCGTCTGCAGTCTGGAGCCATCATACGAGGAACTTATGGTAGGGTTCGGACAAGACTACCTTCAGAAGATGAAGAATCGGATGCCTGCTCTGCGGTCGCATCAGATAATACAGTATCCAGCGAGGGACAACCCCGCGAGTCATTTATGATAAGTGCGGAGCAAGTGGCCAAGATGCTTGAAGAAGCCATGACTAAACAACAGGAGAGCTTCAGGTTCGAAATGGAAATGGCCATGCAGAGTATGAGAGAAATACATGAGCAACAAATCCAAGCACTGACGAACCAGCAAGGCGAACCGAGTCGTCGTAACCAGGTTCATCATGAAGATGAGGACACGAATGCGAATGAAGTTCACAATGCCACTAATCCTCCCGCAAATGCAGGGGGTGGTAACGAGAATGCTAGCGAAAACACAGATGAAAGCTTGAAGATTAAAAATCTCGAGAGTAAAATCAATACGTTGATTTCCGCTCAAGAGACGAAAAAGACGGGCATCCCTTGTCCATACCCAAGAGAATGGGAATCAATCCCATATCCGGCGAAGTTCAATCTCATTAACTTCATGCCGTTTAATGGGATGGGTTCACCTACTCAGCATTTGATTTACTTCAAATCGCACCTAGGAGTTATCTCCAGCAATGAGCCTCTGATGGTGCGGTCATTCGTCGGCACTCTTCGCGGAGCCGCCTTCGATTGGTATCGCCGCCTCAAACCAGGTAGCGTGAATAGCTGGGACGATATGGAGACCATGTTCCTCACCAATTTCTTCGACGACGACACCGAGATATCTATCGGGAATTGGTTGACACCTTCGTCAAAAGGTTCCGGAACAAGGCGATGAACTGTCGGGACCCCATCACCGAGGAATTCATTCTCCAAACTTGCCACAACAACCTCGCGTTGGACGTGTTGGAAGCAATGGGGACAGCTCCATCCAAAACATGGAAGGATTTGAAGGTCCGAGGGGAGCAAGCCGAGCGATTCCTCCGAAGGAAGAAAGCCGAGAGGGATCAATCAACAACTAAGCCTCTGAATTCTAACTTCGCCTCCCGTGGTAAGGGCAAGACACCTGCAGCGGCTGGTGATGCTAATCAAACGTCGCAACAGCAATCCCGGAGACAGCAGAAGACTCCGAAGTACTGTGCATACCACAGGAGGGTCCTTCATCCCACCAAGGATTGCTTTGCTCTCAAGAATAGCATTCAGACCTTGGTTGAAGCCGGCGTCATAACGCTAGAGTAAGCCAGTTGAGAACGGCACCACTCCGATAAGTATAAGAGTATAAACTGCTTCTTAAGACTCCGAAGAGTATATGAGTATAAACTGCTTCTCAATCCTCCGACCGGTATAAGAGGTTAAACTGCTCCCTGATACTCCAATAGGTATATGAGTCTAAACTATTTCCTTTCTTCCACGGGAAGTTCCTGGAGAGTGCCATGCGTGGTATTCTTAAGGATAACCCGATCATGCAACCGATACGATGATAAACCCAGTTTCGCAAGAAAAGCTGGGGGTGGATAATTCATGTAACGGGAAGTTCCTGAAAGAATGTTACATGTAATTTTCTTAGGGATAACCCGATCATTACAAATAAAGTGATAAGCACTAAACCCACCGTTTACCTGGTCAAACCTTAGGACCACAACCAAAATCCCCTCTCGATTCCTTCAATGAACGAGAGGCACACAAATCGAGCGATCAAACCTTCTTACAGTTAGGATCGTTTTAAACCTCCCACTTGGTCAAACCTTCCTACAGTTAGGACCACAACCAAAATCCCCTCTCGATTCCTCCAATGAACGAGAGGTCCACCTTTAAATCAAGTGATCAAACCTTCCTATAGTTAGGGTCACCTCAAAACTCTCGCTTGGTCAAACCTTCCTACAGTTAAGACCAAAATCACGATTTACTCTCGATAAACGAGAAATTCATCTTTAGTTCGGTAATCAAACCTTCCGACAGTTAGGGTTATCCGAATCCTTTCGATTCTCGGAGTGGAGCTTCCTTTCCAGAATCAGGGAATAGAATATAAAATTCTTCCTTCCTTGTCTGTCGGGTTCGCCTTCACCCTAAAAGAAGACCGGGAAATAGAATATAAAATTCTCCCTTTCCCGCACCAATCTCCAACTCTTTTCCAAGTATTTAGGATTTATCCTAGGAAGTTTATCCCGAATCCTAAGCAGGGATAAGTCGGCGCCTAACACGCGCTACCGGTTTAGTTTTTTTCCGTAGAAAAAGACACCAGAATTCGATTCTGGGGTATTCTATCCTGAAACCTAAGCAGGGATAAGTCTGCGCTTAACCCGCGCTGCCGGTTAGTTCTTAACCGTTAAAAAGAACACCCGTCCACATATTCAACATTGTGGCAGGTCGTTATTAATAACACCAAAATCCATGCCTTACACGCATGGGGAATTTCATCCTGAATCCTAAGAAAGGATATGCCGACGCCTAACACGCGTCGCCGGTTTAGTCTTTCGCCGTAGAAAAAGACACCAGAAGACCAGTCTGAAGTAGGGATAAGTCAGTGTCTAAAACACGTTGCTGGGTAGCCTATTCCCGTAATAATGGCGAAGTCTACGTATTCGAAGTCGTAGCAGCAAAGTCTAAGAGAATTCACTCTCTTAGCACAACGTCACATACGGAACGGATTTATACAATCCACATGCTAGCCCGACTCAAACGGTAGTCGGTAAAGGCTAATCAAATCCGTTGAGGGCTGAGGGTTAGCCAAAAATCCTAAAGTCAACGCCTAACACGCGTCGCCGGGTAGCCTATTCCCGTGACAAATGGTAAAGCCTATGTATTCAACATCATAGCACAAAGTCTAAGGGAGTTCATTCCGTTAGCACAACGTCACATGCGGAACGGACTAAAACAATTCGCATGTAAGCCCGATTCAAACGGTAATCGGTAAGAGCATGTCAAATCCGTTGAGGGCTGAGGATTTGCCAAAAATCCTAAGTCAGCGTCTCATACACGTTGCTCTTTAGTCTTTTCACAGGAGAAAGACGAAGTCTACGTATTCAATATCGTAGCACTAAAAGGGTTAACTCTTTTAGCTTAACGTCACATGCGAAACGGACTTAAACAATCCGCATGCTAGCCCGACTCAAACGGTAGTCGGTAAAGGCGCATCAAACCCGTTGATGGCTGGGGATTTGCCAAAAATCCTATAAATACGAGAGTCACTGACGCATCAGCTCCATTAGTTAGTCTCGTGACTTGAGCATCCCCACGCTCCAATTCCTTAAGAGCTTAAACTGTGTATACTCCAGAAAACGTACGAGTATAAACTGTGTCGAACGCCGGACAACGCGTCGCAATGAAGCTTAGACGCCGGACAACGCGTTGTAAACGAAGATTCAACACCGACAATCGATGGTCAGTTCTGTGTTGAAACAGCGAACTCGAGCTGAAAAGTCAGGAAATCAAGAATCGACTTCAAGTTCAAAATTCCGACAGACGGTCAGACAATAAATGCAGCACCGGAACCCTTACAGATATTCGACAAAGCACCGAATAGCCTGGAGGACTGAAGGAATCAAGAATAAAGCCATTCCAATATCCGCGTCGTTACGATTGAAGGACAAGGACACAATCATATCCAAAGTATTCCAGACTCTTCTATAAATGAACGAGGCTGAAATAACTTTGGAAGGGGGTAATCTGTAGGCAATATAAATTGGCCATGTAGGCCTTTAACGCAGCTTCGACGACAAAACGAGAACTCAATCGGCGACATATTCGCAAACACGAGTCATCAACCATAGAACGGATTTGAACTCAACATCCGAGCGGATTTACTGCCATAATTGGGATTCGGACTGTCAAAGATCAGAGTGAACGGATCAACAACGAAGCGGGTTTACTCGCCAAATCAAGGATTCAGATCACAAATCAGAGTCCTTAAATCAACCACAGAGAAACACCGAAAATAAGCAGGCAAAAAACCGCACAAACAGCCTATGGGGACTCGGCCAAAACCGAGCCACCTCTAGGTGGCTCGGTGGCCGAGCCACCTATGGGTGGCTCGGCCAAGGCCGAGCCACCTATAGGTGACTCGGCCAAAGCCTAGCCACCTATAGGTGGCTAGGTGGTCGAGCCACCTATAGGTGGCCGGCCAGATCTGTGCCCGGGCACAGTTCTGAGTGCCTATAAATAGAGGGGCTTGGCTCATTTGTGAAGGGTTGGAACTTTTGGAGGCGAAGCTCTACTGGATTCAAGACTCGAAACTTAAAAAGATTGAAGCTTTGGGACTTTGAGGACTTGCTCATCCAGATCTGGTGCTCGGCGATCGTCAACGCCAAAAAAAAAGGCAGATGTTCGAGAGGACCGGATCTCAGATCTACGCAGGCGTACTCCGGATCAAAGCTTGGCCTTTGATCCCGAGATTTGGGCGACTATTTCCTTGGTGAAATAATCCCCCCCGGCTATTATTTCCTTCGTGGAATAATACCCGTCGTACTGCGTAGATCCGACCGGATCTAGATCGTGCGGTGGTCAACGGATAAACCCCGGCGCAGGCAAACAACCCACGCAAGCGAACGACCGCAAAACAGGAGCTCGTGATTTGTTCGACAAACAAGGAGAAAGTTGTAATCTTTTTTTTATTTTCTTTGATTTTCATTGTAACCGGATCTTATAAAAAGATCGGATCTTTGTAACTCAAAAAACTGTTATTCAAGATAGCAATGGAATCGATGAAGAAAGATACCATTTTTCCCGCGAACAACAACCTCTCCCTTGGCTTTACTACCGACGCCACTCCTCTTGGAATCGACCCTGTCTCTCACCACACACTTCTCTTGGTGTCCTTGTGTATTACAATGTGATTTCTCGATAATTAGACACAAATAAAAGGGTTTGTTCTCTGACAAGAATGATAACGAAATTAAGCTCACACTCAATGAATCACTCACCACAATCCAAATTATACTTAATGTGAAATACTAAAAGCTCAATAGGTTATGTGTGCAATCAATGAGTAAAATGAAAACTAAATTTGAATCAATCTAGCACAAATATATATGAATCAAAATATGAATAAGCTAGAAGATAAGTTTAGAAAAACTTCTCTATAAACAAAGAAAATTTGAGATTTGAAGATGAATGCCCAAGACCGAAATTTATCTCCTTCTCTTTGTGAAAACTTCTTCACATAAACAAACCAAACTTTTGATCTTTTAAACTTGGAAATAAACTGCCCAATACACTTGTAAAAACCCTTCAAAAACTCTACCAAAGAACCAAGGTAAGAGGGGTATATATAGCCCCAAAAATTTAGCTCACAAAAACTAGTCGTTGGCTGGAAATACACTCTCAGTCAACTAATAAAAAGGATGAGTCGGCTGATAAACTAGTCGTTGGAACAGTGTTGACAGATTTTGGAAATTTTGCGTATATGGCTTTCTAAAATCGATTAAAAATAGTAAATCAACTCAAAAAATCATAAAATTTTGAGAGACGTTTCTAAACATGTAGATAAATATGTTAGAGAAAGAATTTCTGAAATATCACTTCCCAAAGTATTCAGGGTAATTTCCTTCCAAATTTGCCCTTGGAAGTCCAGCATAGTTAGGGTAATTTTCTTCCAAAGTTACCCTTGGGAATTCAACTATAATTCAACTACGAGCTCCTGACAAAGATGATCAGTTCAGCGTCAACTCAATAACATGAGAAAATTCAACCTTTCAAATATCAACACATCAGCTTCAGTTCCTAATTTCAATATATGGTCAGCGACGTCGCATTACCAGAAGTTAAGAAACTGAAGCAACTCATTGGTCCTTCTACAGAGTCCAACGTTGGACAAAAGCAGAGCCTATCTTGTCCAAAGTGTTTCAGACTCCTCGATAAAATACTAGGAGGCTGAAAACTTTGGAGGGGGTATCTGTAGCCATCAAAATTTTCCTAAGGGTCCCAAACTCAGCCTAAGTCAGAGAGAAGACGAAGAATGTCATCATCTAAGTTAGAAGAGACCAACCAACACAAAGGTAAGCAAAGGAGGATACAAAACACTAAGCTAAAGGAGACTTGGCTGTCTCACTGTTTGTGAGATAGTTTCCACTGTCTCACAAACTGTGAGACAGTCTCCCAAGTTCACGTGGTGCTTTTGTGGGATTTTGTGGAGTCTACCTGGCTCCATAACCGCTTAAGGAAGTTCATTAATTGTCATGGGCAATTTCACCCTGGAAATACGCCCACTACCCATGAAAAATGTGCTATTTAACGCACTTCAAGGTAGTGGGGTGGCAGTTACAAAATCCCCTGGCACTATCTCCTTTGGCCAAGATAGTAAACACTGTCTCGCAAGCATGAGATAGTGACTAAGGGGTGTTTGCTTTCTCTTCAACGGTTATAGCTCCATACCATTATAAATACTCTCCTACACACTTGTGCAGGGTACCAAGCTGGCATTTGGCGAACTTTGAGAGCAAGAGAGAGAGAGAGTTCTTCATTCACTCTCGAACATTCTCAGAGTCTTTTGGTGTTTCCTTAAGTTCGAGCTTAGACTTCATCTTGAGAAGAGTATTTGTCTTACCTTGCTAAGACACTTACTTCGGTTCTTGTTTTCCTTGCAGAAACATTAACCTTAAGCCTTCTTCGTCTCCGACTTGAAAACGTTGCTCGGTGGTCCACGGATAACACATCCTCGGAGTTTCTGTATGTGTTACTAGGGAGCAAATTTTTATTTTCTTTGTAAAGAAGAGAGTTACACTTGTAAAGCTTGTTTTTTGTTCCCTTTCAAAAGTTTTAATGGAAGCTATAAAGGAAATTGTTCTCGAGACAAACAGGGTTGTTTGCTATGCTGCTATTGTAAGGTAACATTTGTTACATAGAGAAAACTAACCTCAAATCTGTCTTCTTGAATATCTACATTTTTATTGTAGGAAATATATTATTTCAAATCCAAATCCGGTGTTTAGTTAGTTGCAAATATTGGACATGCATTCTTTGTTGCCTGATTCACTGTTTGTTGATCTGCTATTGGAAAAGAGTGTCACTACAGGCACATCTTGTGCCACACCCTCAGCCACACTCCCCTCTCTTTGCTACAGTAACCGGGCCCACATGAGATTTATTTTTATAAATCTCATGTGGGCCCGGTTACTGTAGCAGAGAGAGGGGAGTGTGGCTGAGGGTGTGGCACAAGGTGTGCCTGTATCATTTTTGATTGGAAAAAGATCCAAGTATTTGAGTTGGAGTACGCTTAACACGTGACGTAATATTTTTCAATTAGTGCAGGGGCTTGCAGCATTTGACTGTAACAAAAGCCACAGTTCTTTTCTACAAATACAATAGCGGTTATCATTTCCAACTATCTTCTCTCCGATCAAATGTTGGAAATAAAAAGTTTGGCACTATATTTGCTATTAGAGTTTTTATCGAACTGTCCCTAGACGAGAAACTTATGCTCAAGAACCGGCTCTCACCAAAACATGCCCTGCTCAGGCCGGATTTACCTTTATATGTACACTCTAGTCAAGCTGAAAATGCACATTCTTGAGGTTTACAAAAAATCTGAAGATTTTCAACATCAACAATCCAAAACTTATAATCATCGAAAAGAGTAACCGACAAAAATCAGTGGTTTGCGTTCAGCTATTGAACTGGCATAGTAGCATCAAAATTAGGCAAATTTGCAGCAGAACAGTTTTGAGAGTTTAATGAATCTTAAATGTAAGCAAGGAAGTAAGTTAATCTAGAGCTAATCTTGTTTAGATTTATCATAACTCTATAAATTTCTATTTGAGCTTATTGCGCTTTCTGATCCTTTATTAAAATTGCACTCGTAACCAATAGTCTGCATCACCTCAATTGTAGCTGATCTTATTCGCTATGTGCATGTACAAATAAAGCAACAGGCTGTTTATAATATCATTTGAAAGTCTATTTGTCTTGAATTAGTTATTAAAACTGCAGATATTGAATAGTACATTTGAAAGTTCATCCAGAGTACAATTCTTGAATGAGACCATCAATTTGTCTACAATCAAGACGTCAGGATTCAGCAAAACATACATCAATTTCTAAAACATCAGAAAAAATAATCCTGCACATATTCCATGAATTCGATCCATTCCAACGGTCCATGGAAGTTGTCTGGCATATATGACATCTCAATACTATTCAAGGGCCTCTCTTGTGAGACGTTCCGTTAAAGCTTTTGGAAGTCCCATTACACTGTCAATCGTTCCTACCTACAAAATTGAATCAGTTTATTATTCATACAATGAAACTCCTGCTTATTTGATTTGAAGAAAATAGCTGTTAAAGGATTCAAAAAATTGCTTCCATTTCGTCTGACAAAAGAGAAATAGTTGTTAAGGATTCAAAAAATTGCTTACTAGATTTGAAGAAAATAGTTGTTTAGGATTCAAGAAACTGCTTCAAATTTCTCAGAACTACCAAGAACTTGGGGGGGTTTTCCCCAAAAAACCACCATAATCTTTTTCAAAATATCATTAACTTTCAAAACTACAGAAAAATACCATGAACTATTGAGGAAAAACAATTCTGCTTCAATAGTTTGAATAAAAAAAGGCTAAATTACCAAATTGGTATTTATAATAGACTATAAAAACCACTTTGGCATTTAAAAACGTTCCGGCGTCTTTTTGGTATTTAACGTGTGTTCAAGTGGGCAAATAGGTATAAAAACTCGTTGTTAGTGGATTTTCCAATGGGAAAATTTCTTCCACTCCCTAATCTCTTAAAGTAATTTAACTTTACACCCTTCTCCTTCATCTCCCCAAACTCCAATTTCTCCACCCTTTTACTCAATAATACTCTCCTTCAACCTCTTTTTCTCTCTCATCAATGAAGCCCTATCCTCCTTAAAGCTCAAGGATTTTGATTAACAGGATCTAAAATTTTGGGTACGAATAGGCGTAGAATCTGAGAATGAAAGAATTTGCTTTACTTGAAAACTTTAAACTGTGATAACATTATGGGCTTTGATTTGTTGAATCAAATTTGATCTTCAGTGAGATAATTATAAGATTATTTAGGATATATAAATTTCAGACATCTATGGATTCATCCCCTTCCACTTGTGTTTCGATTTGTCTTCTCAAAACCCAAGCTCTCCTCTATCTCGCAATCTCTAAATTCTAATCTAAATCCGTTATGCAATGAAACAATGTCTTTCTAAATCATTTGAGACTCATCAAAATTTATGTTTTTCTCATCTGTAA
>NC_033801.1:56101278-56109079 GCF_001876935.1 Asparagus officinalis
AAATGTTTTCTTCCATAAACTCATTAACCTCTTCACTAATGTTACATTTTCAATCCTATCTCTGTGCTCTAAACACTGCACAAACCCATTCCAGATATGTGATAGATTCCTTTCACTCCTTAGTTCAATCCTCCAAACACCACAAATACTTTTTATCTTTAACCTGTAGAAATAAAGATGAAAAAAAATGTTTCAGATCTCCTATAGAAGAAGGTGATATTAGTAGGAAGAGGACAAACGAGAGAGATTGGAAAGAAATGTTTTTTTTTGGGGGGGGCAGGGGGGGTGAGAGAAGGGAGGGAGATAATAATATTAGAGTAAGAAGGGTGTAAAAGACAATTACTTAAGAGGTCAAAGGGGTGAGAAAAAATTTTCTAGCCAGAAAATTCATCGCCAACGAGTTTTTGTACATATTTGCCCACTTTAACACACTTTAAATAAGAAAAAGATGTTGGACCATTTTTAAATATCAAAGTGAATTTTTGTGTCTATTTTAAATACTAATATGACAGTTTAGCTGATAAAAAAGGCCTAAATAAGATAGGAGATAGAAGTAGGGTAATGTAGAAGACAGGAGTAGGGTAATTTAGAAGACATAAAGTATGCAAGGAAAAATTTGTCCAAAATTTCTTATTCGTTGTGGCAACTTAACCTAATTGTCACTAGACATGATAGTTTGCAGAAAAAAGTTCATGGCAGTTATGTGCAGAATGTCCAAGATTTCATAGTAGTTTTGTGTCATTTGCCAGAAACAAAAAAGAAAATCCATTGCAGAAAGAAGTTTCCTTACTGACACTAGTTGAGTTACCATAGCCCTACCCTAGCGCGCACGTGAGGGGAGGGGAGGGGGGGGGGGTGGGACTGCTTCAACAAAAGGTGATGTCAAAGGATGTTCAACCATTAGGCCACCCGCAACATAAAGCACATCACCCTCCTTTATCTGAACATGATCCAACATAAAAAAAAATTCATTAGATGGAAGGAGGGGAAGATGTTAAGTATTGTTAATGATAATTTGAGGGGATGTAACATTTTCACTATAAAACCAAATTAAATAAGATTAGGGATACTGCTATTTACCAGATTCTCGATGATCTCATCAGGTATCTTGTGAAAATATATCTGCAAATCCACAAGTATTTTCATACTGTTTTAAAATCGTCAATGTTAGGAGAGCTTAACATGCACGTAATAGCAAAATCTATGACTCCAAAACTGTTAAAATTTAGCAAAATTTGTGAGAGGGAAAATGTATTTATTATGTGTCGCAAAGACACGAGTTGGATCAAATGTCCCCCAAAAAAGATATATAGTGAGTGAAAACAGTACCTCAGCTTTATCCCATCCTTCTTTTCTAACACCTGTCTTTAAATTGGTAACAAGTATCGAGCCTACTGTTGACGCATGACCCCCAGAGTAACCTGGAAACAAGTTATTACAAGATTGTAGACATCTAGGCAAAATCTTTTATACGAGGTGTGGGAAAAACACTCTTGATCTAACCTTTGATAAATGCTCGTGCTTCTTCTGCACCTGATGGCTTCTCCCTTATCATCCCACCATGTACTACAACCTAAACCGCACTTGTACTCAGAACTAAAATAACGCTCAGAGGAAAGGAGTATATGCAAGTTCATTTTCAAATTTGAAATAGATTGAATTAGTTGCTTAATCAAATTAGACAACCAAACATGTTAACATTACACGAAGGCACAGGGATCTTGGTTTTCATTTACAAAGAATGAAAAAAAGTAAATAAAGTTCTTAAAAGCACAAGATTGTTCTTCTCATGTTGGCAGAGATTCTTATGGATGTTGGAATATGATGGGATCAGTACATCCATCTCCAAATAAATTAATCATGTTCTTATTATAAGCATACTTTAAATCATCTTATTGAAAACATATTAAGAATCGTTGAAATCATGATTACCGCAACTTGAAGTAGTAATTGGTTGGTCAATAGTCTAGTGTTACAATTAAGTTCCTAGATCGTGAACCACCTCAACTTTCTTGCATGTCTAGCTTGATGACTTTGCTTGAAGATTATAATACATAGGACACAAATGGGCATGTGTCTGAAGTAATAGGAGACATAAATGGGCAAGGTAATCAATAACTAAATAGTCATTACATGGGCATGTGGAATAAAGAGTTCAAAATGCTTTAGCAAGGCAGGAGATGATAATGTGCATCATGATTAGCAACTTCTTCTATAACTTGTCTTACATATTTGACCTAAATTGCAAGACATTACATTACATCTAGAACTGTATCCCCCACAGAATATTTCGTTTAAGAGTATTTAAAATCCATTAGATTGAAAAAATCATGTTGTCAAACTAACCATAATTATTGTCAAGAGATACTCAGAAGCTAAACATGAGCGGAAAAAATGGTGCCTCTTAAACCCTACATGGCATCTGCTTATCTGTGAATATATGCAGAGATTAAAAAGTTACTGGGACACCTGGCTTGGTGGTAAATTGGAAGATTGGTTTATTGAAGGTCCTCAGTTAAAGAGCGGATACAGCCTTTGTAAAAGTAGTTAGACCTATGTAGATTATAAACTACTAAATACTTGTGCTTGATACAAAAAATAAAGAAGTCCAGCACGACTATCTGCCTGAGTCAGTTAAAGCTGGCATTTCTTATTTTTACTAACAGAGAAACCTCTTGTTGCAGCCCTAGGGAGGAGCTCTTGTTTTCAATAAAAATCTAAAACAAAGTAACAATTAACTAAAAATTTAATAAGATACAATTACACAACAGAGTTATAAAAAGCGGCCTACCGCCTAGGCGTGACGGAGCTCTGGCCGCTCAGAAATGACCTGAGCAGCCAGCTTAGGCGTTGTTCACGCCTAGGTTGAAAAAATCTCTCTCTCTCTCTCTCTCTCTCTCTCTGACTTCCGCCACACCCATCAAAACCCTAGCCGCTTCTCCTCCCTCTACCTGATCCCCCTTCTGGCGCTCCTCCTCACTCTCCGCCCTCATACCCCTCAGGCGCTTCTCATCCCCCTCTCCGTCTCCCTTTCCGGCGTTCCTCTCTCCAATGCCCCCCTCCGGTGCTAGCGCTACCTCCTCCCCTTACCTCTCCTTCTCCGCCCACCTACGGCTAGTCTTTCACCTCTCCTCCCTCTATTGAAGGCAATTTTTATTTTGTTATTTTCCACTGTTTTTTATTTTATTCACTGTTTTTGTTGAAAAGCCTTTTAATGCATTGTTAGTAGTTGAATTAAGTTTGATTCTATTGATTATTGAAAGTAATTGTTAATTTTCTACTATTTTCCCGCTGTTTTTTAATTTTATTCATTGGTTTTGTATTTTTATTCATTGTTTTTGTTATTTCTTAGTATAATTAGTTAAGTTTATATAATTTTAGGTTAATTATTGACTTTAATTCACTGTTAACTAGTTGATTAATTATTTTAGGTGGCTTGTTAGAGTTTACTAATTACTAGCCTAATATTGAATTTAATTCACTTTCATTCATTGTTAAGTTTCTAGGAATTTTATTAATGTTTTGTGAATTCTTATAATTAAATAAATTTAAAAAAATAGGCAAACGCTTAGGTGCTAGGCCCTGACTCAAGCGCCTAGTCTGCCTAGTACTTTTTGTAACATTGTTACACACAGCTTCTCTAGCTCCTTCTACTCTTAGGTTACAACATCACATAATTTAACTATTATCGGGCGAGATTAATCTCAAACTACAGAGAGCAATAAAAGTTAATGAAACTATTTACATAAAATTACATAGATGTCACTTTAGATTTAACTGTAATTGCTGAGTTATTTCTCAAGATAAAGAAAGAACTAAGGGTAAATTTCACAAAACCCCCCAAAAGTTTGGTCCATTTTGATGTAAGCCCCAAAAGTTTACAAATGTCACCTACCCCAAAACTTTTGCAATTTTGTGAATCCATTTTCAGATAAACTTCAACTTCTTGCGATTTTTGGGGGTTAGGCTACCTTTTTTTGTAAGGAAACATAAGAATTTTTTTTTGCTCAAACACTAAGAATTACAGCCAATAGCCAAGCATGCCAGCTTATACACTAGGCAACAAGACCCTGTTAAGATACAGGAACTCTACACTCAATCTTCAACTTAAGCAATCAGAAATACAAAGCTTAACAACATGTTGAGGATTACCATTTTCTAGTCTATATTATCTTGAATTTCTTTCATGCCATTTTCTACACATGTTAGCTATCAACAAACACCTTCTATATCAATTCTCATTTCTTTTCCCCTTCACTAGATTATGAAACTTGATGACAAACTGAGGCTGTTCCCTAACCGATGCTCTCAACCTCATTTCCTGTTATATAGCAGGACTTACTTCTTGAGAGTAAGAACATTGAAAAGAACATACCTCTAAGGGGTTAAGTGAAGTTTCCAAACTTTTTGCAGGTTATCTCGAAAAGGGCCAAACTTCTTGTGAGTTTTGTGAAAACTAAAACATGTTCTTGTTCTTGTTAAGTACAGATTTTAGTTAAACCTTAAAATTCATAAGGGGTACAAATTAATCACAATGAGCTCCATTTCACTCAAGACCTTAAACTATAATTCTAAAACTACTTTCAATTGAATAGAAATGTGCAACTTTTTAAATGATTAACAAAATTTTACTACTAGAAAAAATCTTGATAGTTTGAGGAATATTATAGTTAAAAAATTAGTATTACTTAGCAAAGTAACTAAAATCAAAGAACAAGTGCGCTGGAGCAAGAACATACTTGATCAGCAGTTATCAATAGAGTGGGTTCAGCCTCATCCTTTGTAAAGTCACTCATTTGAAGCCTCCCCATAATCGCATCTGCCTAATTGCACAAAAATATATTAAAAATTTTACAAAAATAATTATTAAAAATAAGCACTCAACATGCAATCACCGAGTACCTTAGCTTCAGCGAGAGCCATTACCAATTCCTCAGGCTTTTCCATCCGGATCTCTTTCTCATCAATATCCGCACTCTAAACCCAAAGCCCAAATCATTTTTATTTTTAAATTTTTTTGAGGAAAAAAAAGGATTGCACAGAGAGAGAGAGAGAGAGGGAGAGAGTACCATGATGGTGAAATTGAATCCCATATCGGATAAAATTCGTCGGCGAGAAGCCGATGAAGAACCCAATATTATCTGCATAATATTTTTTTCAAAAAATGAGAAAATAGCTAAAATAAATAAGTAAATTAGAAAATAGCAGCGAAAACTGACCTTGAAAGAGGAAGAGTTTAGGGACATTTTTTTCCTGTTCTTTGTTCGGTGGCTTCCGTGAAGCCCAAGAGTTGGGGAACTAAGATGGTTTCGGGTTGGTGGATATTGTCATTTCAAGCAAATAAAACCCGATAAACCGACTGAAAAGTTGCGATTGGATCTGAATTAGTAACAAACTAACAATCCGAATGAGTAAGGAACCAAATGCTCATTGGGTCGGGTTTGGATTAATCATAGTCTAGCCACAATAAAGGCCGAGGCACGATACTCAACAGTCATTCCTCTCGTAATTAGGGCACATATGTGACCCTACAATCTAAATAGAATCACTCATTGTATTTTCGTGTCTGGTCGATTAGCAGTTCGGTGCAGTTATTGACGAGCACCTCACCTCCAAACAAGGAATGAAACGATTAGCACAATGGATCAGTCACATATTTATTTGTGACATCCTACGACTTGTTACACATAACATCAAATACGGAAAACAACTTCTTTTAGGCTACGTTTGGGAACTTGGATTTGGACCCTAGATTTAAAATCCAGGATATTTCAAATCCAAATCTCTTGTTTGGACCTCAAATTGGACTAAGATTTTAAATCAAATGATTTTAAAGAGGTGATTTTGAAGCCCAAATACACGTATTTGAAATCCCACCCTCACCCTTCGTATTTACCAAATCCAGATCCGGACGACGACTCCTCCCCCGATCCCGACTCCTCCTCTCTCTCGTTTCTCAGTGGCGATCTCGAATCTCTCTCAGGTATCTCTCCTCTCTCCTCTCTCCCCTTCTCCTCTCTCCCCTTCTCCTCTCTCGTCTCAACGCAGGTATCTCTCTTCGTATTTTGAAACCCTAGATCTGATCCGACTTGGCTTTTCTATGTTGTAGCTTGTTTTTCTCTCTCTTTCGGTTGCTCTCCTCAAACTTCTGCAGTTTCTGATTGGGATTCAAGGTATGACTTCAATTTTTGCTGTTTTTTAATTTTTAAATTTTTTTTGGTTGTTTTTTTGGGGATCTAAGGATGTTACTATGCTCCAATGGCGATCAATATGGTTGCAAGTCTGATATATGATTTGTGTTAATAATATCCAGAGCAGGGTTTGCATGAACTGTTTGAGATGAACTGTTTGAGATGTAGAAATTTGATTGCAAGTCTGATATGCACTGATTCAATTGAGTTGGAAATTGCTAGATATGTGCTTGGTTGTACACCAGAAACAAGGAAATTGGCCTCATCTAATTTTTTTCCCCTTTCAATTGTGCCTTCATAAATTTCAGGTTGCAGTTTTTAGGTGCTTGGATTAGTGCTAGTGGATTGATTGTCCGTTTTTCTAGGCATGGGATGTAATGTAATGTAATTTAGCCTATATTATCATTTTATTAATAGGTAAGACTTGACTTGTTTATTGGGAAAACAAGCATCTCTAGGCTAGATGGTGAGAATTATGTAGAAAGAATGGCATCATTCTTCTGCTTGATCTTTCCTACAAGTCATCTAAATGAAAAATTAAAAACATCCGTATTAGTGAAGGTACACCTCTGATAACCTTTGCTTGTAGAAGTCTTAGATGTTGGGAGCAATTAGTATCAGACTGTGTGATTTCTTGAAATGCGTTAATATTTTGGTTACCCTTATGCTTCAGGACACAGATGCATGATATTACCTTAAGTTTTATGTCAAGTTCGATCAAGTTCTGTACCCGAAATTCTCCCACATGTTCATTTTTATCTCCCAAATCTTAGTTTATCAAGATATGCTCTATTTATAGTATTTTACATCTTACACCAGGTTGAAAGATTAAGCTTTGATATGTAGCAATACTCAAGGAATTAAGCTCTGGGATTCTGAAATAGATAGTGGTGAGACTCTGAGATGAGAACAAGTAGTTTTGTCAAGCTGAAAGGTTGCAGAGCTTTTCCTGTATGAATGTGGATCAGGAGACCACCTTTTGTAATTAGTCAGTTCTATAAATGACAGCTACTTATTTCTTTTTATGTGTCACTTTAGAGTTTGCTGGTGTTTGCTAGTGTTTCTAAGTTGTCTGCATGTTACAAATGCGAGAAAAATAAATAGGATGTAATAAAAGATCTGACATCATTTATATAAATTACTTTGGTTGTGAAAAAGCTGTGATTTTCTCACTGTATGATATCCTATTGTTATGCTACAAGCCAATTTATTTTTGACTAATTTCGTGCTTCTTGCTGCTGATTTAATTGCATAAAAAGGCATAGCTGGTGGATTTGCATCCCAAGACAATCTATTGCCAGCTGCTGCCATTGGTCTTCTTGGATTGCTTCTACTATTTCAGGTAAAATACAAAGTTTGAGATGAACTTTCTTTTCTTTTCTTTTAAACAGCTTCAATTACCAAAGTAGCTTCTAGTGTTGAAACAAGGAAATTATATGACAGCATACAAAGTAGCTTCTAGTGTTAAATCAAGACACTTGATAGTTAGGACCATGCTCTTAAGCATAGGGCATTATTCTTTGCCTTCAAATTTTTTTCTGTGAGAAGGCATTTTGTCATAATTTTGATATCAGTTTGACGATGAACGTCTGATATCAGTTCAATCATGA
>NC_033801.1:56109089-56146088 GCF_001876935.1 Asparagus officinalis
GGACCGCTCAAATTTTGATGGATGAACTTCGACAATGAACATATGTTCTGCAAATTGAATACCTCGTGTAATGTCATAGATGATGATATCAAGAATTTTGTGGACGCATAGTGTTGAAACAAGGAAATTATATGACAGCATCAAAATATAAATTTCTTTACACATTGTTAATTTTACGAACAGCTTAAGACAACTATTCGTAGGATACATTCTCCTGTCTTAACATTTTTGTATGCTCTAGATTGCATCACGCAGCAAATGATGATCCGCAATTCGTAGGATACATTCTCTGTTGAGGTATTGGAGTTAAAAGTAGCAATACAATATTGAAGCTGTTTTTTCACCTGCGCAGTTACTTTTTGAGATATATATTGAAGCTGTTTTTTTACCTGCACAATTGCTTGAGATAAAGATTTTGATTGGTGGCATCACTTCCTATTAGTAGCAGTATTTTTATTTCTTCTCCGAACTTATCCTTGTTACTTGGTTGAATATATTGTCACCATCAACAACAGCCAATTTCTGTGTCTCCTGCTTCTGCTGCTGACCGTAACAATCTCCCACTGCAGGTTTTCGATGGAGGAGAACAAGTTACTACTGCTTCCTCTGTAACCAAGTATGCTATGCACTCCCAATTTTTATTATTTGAAGAACCCCCTTTTCCATGGCTTTTCCTTGTTCTACTTATTTAGTTATCAGTTCGGGTGATTTGGTTCGACTATGCGTTTGATCCAGAAATTGCAGTAAAGTTGGTCTCAATTTCTTGGTAAGGATTTTGTGTAATTTAGCATGGTTTCAGGTAATTTGAAGGCAAAAGTTGTTAGTATCACAACGTTGTTTCACCCATAATATTCATACTTCTACAACCAGGATTCTGAGACCTACAATAAAAAATGAACATTTGAGATATTGATCCCCCCACTCTTTATCTTTTTGAATACAAGTCTCCCATGTCGTTATATTTGGATGTAGGTCCCCATAATCTCATCTATTTGGATACAATTCCCCCAAATTATCAATATTTGGATACAAGTCTTCCAAAACTATTAAGTTCTTTGAAACAAGTCCTGATGATTAATTATCATCCACTTAACACAACATAATTAATGGGATTGTTAATTTTCTTGTTTCATATTTTTTTCCTCGTTTTCAACCTACCTTCTTGCAAAGGCGAAAAGTTAAGCCAATGTGTCCTCTGAACCCATTCGGAAACCAACTCTATATTACTAAAGTTTCTTAAATTCCTCTAATTTAGAGTTAATTTCTAACAACTTGTTATTTTAGTTGGGTTAAGTGGTGGGAATTAATCACAAGGACTTCTTCAAAGAACTTAGTACTTTTGAGGGGCTTTGTATCTAAATATGATGATTTAGGGATTTATATCCAAATAGATAAGATCAGAGGAACTTGTATCCAAATGGGTGGTAGTTATATTTTTATTAAACATAAAATGTTATGTTCTAATTATGGTGGTAGTTATATTTTTTTTTCAAGAACGTAAAACTATATATTCTCATGTGCTCATGTTCCTAATGAATGAATTCAATAATAGATAGATCAATTGAGAAATTAAATAAGTCTCAAACATACAAAACAGGGCAATAATGAAAAATCAAGAATATATAAATTTTGTGTTGCCAATTAGATCAATTATGGAAATCAAAACTCTCAAGTACCATAACAAATTAGCACAAATGTTAGAGAACCAATTACTTACAAAGAGACGAACGCGCGCCCAAAAAAACAACAGAGATCTAAGGAAGACGCTGAGACTTGATGGATCAAGAAAGATACATGTCATATATGTAAATCTCCTGATACTGAATTGTTATATTTCTACACTATCTCATATCTTAAAATGATATAATTAATGTTATATTTCTGAAACTGAATTGTAATATACCTGCAGATATATGAATCATTATTTCTTACAGGGATGAGGAGTACATATGGTCACGTTATGGAATAAACTAGCAATCAAATTTGACTTTAAATTTAAAGAAATGATACAAACAATGTGGTTATGGTGGTGACTGGAGTATTAGTAAAAAACTTCAGAGGTAATTTGGTTATCGAAGGCCATTGCATTTTTAACATTCAGCACGATAAATATAAATTAGCCTTTGTATGTATGTACTGATACATAGGTAACAATACGGTTTCATCAACGACAACAACAAAAGTGTACTTCAATATTAATGAAGCAAGAGTTCAAAAATTACTACAAAGGTTAGAAGGTTACACAATACATTATTGAAATTTTTGTGAAACATAACATTTGAATTAATAAATTATGAACTATCTATACTATTGATAATAACTTTTTCATCATACATGTAGGAATACTCACAATGAGAACAACTTACATTTAGTGACTTCGTCTGTGAATTTCTCTGATACTCAACCAGAGACAATAAAAGCTTCGGAAGCAATAATTTATGAAGTTGTATATTTTGATGCTCCAGGAACTTCACAGGTAATACAAATCTATCAATTTATTCAAATTATAAAGATATTGTTGCTGACTATATGTTAAAACCAACTTTTTCAATTATAAAAGCTGCATGATAAAACCAGCTCTTTCAACTATATATGTCAATTATAAAAGCTACAAAATAACACCAATTCTTACTCAAATTAGAGCTAAACAAGCTCGAATTCATCACCAAAATCTATAAAGACTTACTAGGACTCAGGATAAAAATAGATTGGTCATAAAAAATTGCCTCTCCTATAAAACTATGATGTAATGTAGGCTGTTATTATGAGGGATTACATCACCCAAACATTGTAATATCAATGTAGGTTGTATTCCACATAGAATTGCCTCGCCTAACATTACATAATTAATTAAAATAGAATGCATTCTCAGTTTGTTATCATCATCACTGCCCATCTAAAAAAACATAAACCAAAAGATAAGAGGCTTAATTCAAAATTCAAAATTCATACATCAGTGTTAGTCACATATCACACATCACACGTACAAAATAAGCGGCTGACTTCAAAATTCATATATAACTAAGATAATGAAATTATCTATTCTGTTGAATATCATGTCTCCACGATATTATTTTGATGATAATAATTTATACAATGTGTGTTATACAAATGCACTAACATTTATATGCAGCTTTCAATATCAAAATATGAACAAGTGCAAGTTGAGTTCAATGCATTATGAAGTGAAGAAGATGAAGAACATATGAGATAATGTATTTTACATTTTCTTTACTTAGAATTATTGTACAAGCCTTGATCACTCGCACACACACACATAAATATTAGAACACACTAACACAGGCTTAGTATGTTGGTTAATTATAGAAATCCCCTATATTAACCATTAGAGTTTATAATTAATATTTGAGTGTCAAAACATTTCATACATATTTTTTTATCCTTTCTAGTCGACTACAAAATTGTCAGTCATATTTCTGCAAAACACATGACTAGTCGACTAATGCTTAATATAGTCGACTACAAAATTGTTAGTCATATTTCTGTAAAACACATGACTAGTCGACTAATGCTTAATATAGTCGACTACAAAATTGTCAGTCATGTTTCTGTAAAACACATGACTAGTCGACTACTAAGAAATTTTCTGATTCACTGAGTCGATTTTAACTCAATGTAGTCGACTACTATGTCTTGTAGTCGACTACAGATATAGTTTTTCCAGATTTTAAAGTTTGAATTAACGACTGTTTATAGTCGTTTTTAAATGTTTTTTAAAGTTCAAATTCTTGTCTTTTCAAGGGCTATAAATAGGTTATTTATTCAGAAAAATGCACGAAATTTTACATACCCATAAGCTTTGATATTTGTGCATCTTTCAAGTGTTAAAAAATTCAGATTTTGAGAAAAAGAAAAGTTTTCTGAAATTGCCTTTGATGCTCATTAAAATACTTGTCTAGGTAATTTACAGAAGTTAGAATCATTCCTAAGCCACTACTACACTACACTACAAATCAAGGCCTATAGGAATTGAGTTGTTGCTTCAAAAGTTATCTCGATTTGTGAGAGGTGTTAATCTCTTGGTTTAGAGATTGGTGTGCAAATTGGCAAGGTATTTGTCAATTGGTGTTGCAATTTGCAGGGACTTGCAAATTGGTCAGGTTTGATTTTGATTTTGTAAGTTTATTCAAAATCATAGTGAAAACTCTCAAGCGGGATTTGCTTGGGGACTGGATAAACTCTCAAGCGGGATTTGCTTGGGGACTGGATGTACACCGGGTTGGTGAAACCAGTATAAAACTTTGTGTTTGTGTTTGTGAATTTCTGAGATTGTCATTTTTTATTTGTAATTTATAATCTACTTTGCATAAATTTTAAAAGAATACTATTCACCCCCCTCTAGTGTTCTAGTGTATATATTTCAGATCCTACATTTGATATCAGAGCAAGATAAAAGATGGTATCTACAAATACATCACAATTTAAAGAAGATCACTCTACAAATCGTCCACCAATGTTCGATGGATTGAACTACAACTATTGGAAGTGCCAAATGAAGATTTACCTTCAATCAATTGGCTACAAACTTTGGAACATTGTGGAAACAAAATACTAGAATCCAACAACTCCATTTTCAGAATGGACTACTTCACAAAGAAATAATGAAAATTTAGATTCAAAAGCAATAAATGCATTATTTTGTGCACTTGATAAGAATGAGTTCAATAGGGTGTCAACGGCCACATCTGCATACGATATTTAGCATAGACTTGAGGTAACTCATGAAGGTACAAATAAAGTTAAAGAATCTAAAATTTCTGTTCTTGTACACAGATTCGAATTATTTAAGATGAAGGAAAATGAGACAATTGGAGAAATGTTCACAAGATTCACCGACATCACAAATTCTCTCATTGGTCTTGGAAAAAACATACTCACAAGTGGAGATGGTAACAAAAATACTTCAATCACTTACTCCACACATGGGAAAAGAAAGTTACCGTAATCGAAGAAGCCAATGATTTGTCAACTCTTACGGTTGAAAATCTTATCGGAAACCTTATGGCGTATGAAGTTCAAATTCAAATTGAAGATAGAAAGATTGATGAAGAAACAAAGAACAAGAAACTACTTGCATTCAATACTACTTCTGATAAAGAAGATTCAGTGATGATGATGAAGAAATGAGCATGTTTGCACGAAAATTTCAAAAATTTATAAAACGAGGTAATTTTAAATCTAAAAGTTTAATTTTAAATAACCCTCTTTGTTTTAAGTGTAAAATTTATAAAACGAGGTAATTTTAAATCTAAAAGTTTAATTTTAAATAACCCTCTTTGTTTTAAGTGTAATAAACCAGGTCATATGAAATTTTAAATCTAAAAGTTTAATTTTAAATAACCCTCTTTGTTTTAAGTGTAATAAACCAGGTCATATGAGCAAAGATTGTCCAATGTTGAAGAATAAGCAAAAATCAAGTTATTTTTCACAACTTCAACAACATTCAAAATAACAAGAAAAGGAAAGCAATGGCAGTCACTTGGGATGATAGTGATGAGTCATCTTCGGATGAAGAAATTAAAGAAAAGGAAAGTGCTCACATGTGCTTTATGGCACAAGATGAAGTAAGTGATAATGAAGAACTTTTAGATGCATTTAATGAATTATATAAAACTTTTTTGAGATTAAAGGCTTCACATAATTTTCATAAAGGAGAAAATAAAAGATTATTTGAAGAAATTTCAGATTCTAATTTATCTACAAATTCTAACTCTCAAATAATTAAATTAAAAGAAGAAAATTATTTTTTTCTTAAAGAAAATGAATGTTTATCTAATGAGAATGTTTATTTAAAATCAGAAAGTAATGATTTAAATATTCGTATTAATAGTTTAGATAAAGATATTTCTTCTTTTAAATCAAAATATGATGATATATGTTTGAATGTTAGCAAATTCAATAAAGGTAAAGAAAATCTTAATAATATACTTTCTTTTCAAAAAGAATCACAAAAGACAAAAGGATTAGGTTTTTAATTTAATAAAAATAAATCTAAGAAAATAATTTTTGTAAAACTTTCTTGTGATTTGTATGAATATAGAAATAAAAATTTGTGTAAAAAGAAATCAAAATTCTTTTCTATTTGGGTTCCAAAAGAATTAACTTCTTTACATAAAAATTTTTATATTTCTGATTTTATTAAAAATATTTGTCTATCAACTAACTATTTAGGCAAATCAAACTCTTCATGGGTTTGGTTTCCTAAAGGCTAATTTAATGGACCTAATATAGTATGAGTACCAAAACTGTAAATGTTCATCATTTCAGGTATCCAAGAAAGATAGGTGGATTTTGGATAGTGGTTGCTCCAAACATATGACTGCAAACATACAATTATTATCATCTTTTCAAAACAAGGATGGTGGTACCATTACTTTTGAAGATAACAACAAAGAAAAAGTCATCGGTATTGGATCTATCGGTAATCTAAACAAACCTATTATTGATAATATTTTATTAGTTGATGGTCTTAACCATAATTTACTAAGTATTAGTTAACTTTGTGATAAAGGTTTTAAAATTGTTTTTGAAAAAGAATCTTGCTTAATTTATGATATTGATTTAATTACTATTATTTTTAAAGGCCATAGAAAGAATAATATATATGTTTTATCTATGAAAAATATTTCAAATGAACATTGTCTTCTTGCATCATCTAATGATTCTATTTTATGGCATAAACGTTTTGGACATGTTAACTTTAAATACATTTATAAGGTTTCTAAGAATGATTCAGTAAATGGTTTACCTAAGATTTCTTTTAAAAACAATTTTTGTGATGCATGTCAACAAGGAAAAATGCACAAATCTTTTTTCAAATCTAAAAATATAATATCTACAAGTAGATCATTAGAATTAATTCATATAGATCTTTTTGGTCCTTCTAGAATAGCATTTTTAAATGGAAGTAGATATGCATTTGTTCTTGTTGATGATTACTCTAGATTTACATGGGTAATTTTTCTTGTTCTTGTTGATGATTACTCTAGATTTACATGGGTAATTTTTCTTAAACATAAAAATGATGCTTTTAATAAGTTTTCTATATTTTGCAAAAGAATTCTCTTAAACATAAAAATGATGCTTTTAATAAGTTTTCTATATTTTGCAAAAGAATTCAAAATCAAAAATCTACTTCTATTATCTCTATACGCAGTGATCATGGAGGTGAATTTGAAAATGAATTATTTGTAAATTTTTGTGACAAACATGGTATATCACATACTTTTTTTTTTCCTCGAGCTGCTCCACAAAATAGAGTTGTAGAAAGGAAAAATAGAACTTTACAAGAATGTGCTAGAACCATGTTGTGTGATAGTAATTTACCAAATATTTTTGGGCAGAAGCTGTATCAACAACTTGTTATGTATTAAACAGAGTTTTATTAAGACCTATTTTAAAGAAAACATCTTATGAATTATTTTATATTATTTTAAAGAAAACATCTTATGAATTATTTTATAATAAAATTCCTAAAGTGTCTTACTTTAAAGTTTTTGGTTGTAAATGTTTTATTTTAAACACAAAGGATAACTTAGATAAATTTGATTCTAAATCTGATGAAGGAATATTTGTTGGATATTCTAATCATAGTAAAGCTTATAGAATATATAATAAACGAACATTAGTTATTGAAGAATCAATGCATGTATCTTTTGATGAAATTTTTACAAAAACATCTATTTTTTTAGATAATGATGATGATTTAGTTGATTCTCAAAATGATACTAAAATGCTAGATATTTCAAATAATGATAATTTACAAAAAGATTTACCAAAGGATTTTGTAGAAGTTAAAGATCATCCATATGATTTAATTATTGGTAATATATCTGATAAAGTAACTACTAGATCTCATTTTAATTTAATTGTTCATACTGCTTTTATCTCATCTATTGAACCTAAAAATATAAAAGAAGCATTACTTGATGATTTTTGGATAATTGCTATGCAAGATGAACTTAACCAATTTACTAGAAATAATGTTTGAGATCTTATACCTAGACCTCAAAATAAATCCATTATTGGAACAAAATGGATTTTTAGAAATAAATTAGATGAATTTGGTCAAGTTGTTAGAAATAAAACTAGATTAGTTGCACAAAGTTATAATCAAGAAGAATGTATTGATTATGATGAAACTTATGCACCTGTTGCTCGTTTAGAATCTATTAGAATTCTTCTTGCATTTGCATGTTTTATGAATTTTAAATTATTTCAAATGAATGATGAGAATTTATTATCTAATCACATCTTTCTTCCGGGTTATGGAAAACCATTGAACAATTCAAATAAACTCCGTCCAATTCCTCATTTTATTGCTAGAATCCTAGCATATAACATGTTTCCAAAAACGGGGAGCTTTCATTTCCTTTCCATAGATTTAGCAAAAGCTCTTTATGCTATTATGGGAAATATTCAAGTAAATTGAGCTGCCGTTTATTATGAAATTCTGTTGGCAATACCAAAAGGATCTCTTCCTTATGGTGCTTTCTTAACAAAAGTCTTTGAAAAATTTAATGTCGATCTAGCTTCTGAAAAATCGGTTGTTCGAACCGTCGAATTTTTTGACTCCAATGCTCTTACAAGAATGAAGTTAACTAATTTTGAAATTCATGATCAAAATCCTCACGATGAGCCTCCACCTACTCAAAACAACAACAACATGATATACCTCTATCATCTCATCAAGCCGGAACTTCATCTAGTCAACCACCACCACCATTTCCTTCAGAACCTTTATGTTTTTCAGATGTGCAGTTGTGACGCCCCTGTTTTCACTCATGGCTGCAGTCCAAGGTGAACTCAGAAATGTCAAACCTGTCATGCACCCACACTGTGCAACAAGTTTCACAATCACAGTAATATCCTCTAGTGGGATCAAATAAAAGCGTAGGTACAAAACAGGCAAAGAAGTAGAACGACAATAATAGACATGATAAAGAAGATGATATCTCATAAATAAAGGGCATGTCTCAACTAAAAATAAACTGAAATACATTTGGAGTCTGCAATAACATACAATGTCTCAACATGAATCAAAACGGAAAGTCGAACTAAGGCTCATTGCCTTTACAAAATGGAAATAAACTCGAAGTCTGAATAAAATTTAAAACTACAGTGAAGTCTCTACAAGTAAAAATACGCGACGGCGACTATGACAGAACTCCGTCGCCCTGCGACTCTCCGGAACTCCAAGCTACCTGAAAGGGTATTTTTAAAAGAAAAAGAAACAACAACAAGAGCGTCAGAGCGCTACAGCAAGATTATCTCCATCCGCCCCAGGGGAAGGGCTGCTAGATGGAGTGGAGGCTCTATCTATTAAGCATAGTCTACCTAGATTCATTTTCCCCGTATCTAAGTGGGATTAACATTTAGAAACCTATAACACGAGACGTAGTACGTCGAGCGAAATAATCTAAACAAGAAAACCCTCATGTATATACCATAAGTCTCAAATTATAGATAACTAAATATTAATACCGAACTAAGAAAAGACAATATAATGAAACCAATATTAGAAATCCATAACACGAGACTGGTACGTCGAGCGAAATAATCCAAACAAGGAAACCCTCATGTATATACCATAAGTCTCAAGTTGTGAATCTCTAAGCATTGATTCCAACTAAGAAGTAAAAAGACAGTAAAAGAAATAAGATATCAACACATCATATTTATAATATCTTCCACTATCACTGGAGAGATAGAATAAAATACTAACACATAATTTTGTATACTTTCAAAAGTAACATATCTCAGCCATATAGTTCAATGATAGGTCGTATTCATAATCGACATCTATCATACTTAGGCTATCAAGTAATCGTCTCAGTGCAACGGACTACCAAATAGGCATCCTCAAAATACGGCTCACGAGCCTCATCGCACCCTAGTGCGGGACGGACAGCTAGATCAAGCCTCCTAAAATCCGACTCAATGACCTGTACATGTGGAATATCGACGCACTACCTCATGTAGTACTGAACTGAGCTCATCAACGATATCCACCTCATATAAATCTTTGTATCTCAGGTATGTCGACGCACTATCCCATATAGTACTAAGCTATGCTCATCAATAACATTCAGCTCATGTATAAACCATATATATTTGGTATGTCGATGCACTATCCCATATAGTACTGAGTTGTGCTTATCAACGACATCCAACATGTATATGAACTATATCTAATTCAAATATGATCAAATCAAAATTCATCATAATCCCTTTAGGATTCTTAAATGTATAACATAATATATTTATGACTAAACGTGTAACATCAAGCGGCTCAAAACTCCGCGAACGCACCTCAAAACGACGCAACACAGCTCCACAAAACGAGCAGGAAAAATAGACGTGATATCTGTTAGTAAAATAAACATATCTTTCTCTAGGAAAACTATTTTTACAAATGGTTTTCTGTTTTGAAAACTAGATTCACACATCTTTCACAGACATAAGTTTGGTTCAGTTTGGAGTTCATTTGTTATCCCAAATCTCCAGTTAAACATTATATATGTGCATCCATTTTTCTGCAGGACATGTTGTTAGTAAATATAACATATATTTCTTTATATAAACTCTTTTTAAGAATGGTTTTCTGTTTTGAAACCTAAATTCATACATCTATCAAATGACAAAAGTTTGGTTCAGTTTAGAGTTCATTTGCTATCCCAAATCTCTAGTTAAACATTATATATATGCATCCGTTTTTCTGCAGGACATGTTGATAGTAAAAAGATCATATCTTTCTCTATACAAATGATTTTTAAGATTAGTCTTCTGTTTTAGAAACTAGATACATATATCTTTCATTTGGCACTAGGTTAGTTAAATTTAGAGTTTACTTTCTATTTTTAAATCTTAGTTAAACATGATACAATTGCTACAGTTTTCTGCAGAAAATATTTATTTAGTACATCTCTTAAATTTCTTATATATAAATAAAATTATGAAAAATCCTAATGATCATGATCATGATACTATCGTAAACAGCAAGAAAAAAATTACTAATCTAGCATTGGTTTATGTTTTAACATCAAAATTTACTATGGCCGTAGCTTTGGGCTCCCACACCGGAGTCAATGAACGAAGGATCTTATAGTTCATCTCTTGGATAGTCAATTACTTGTCAAGACCATGCAATTCATTGATTATATTAGTGAAGCGAGAAAACATAGCATCAATGGATTCATTAGGAAGCATTTTAAATAACTCATAGTTATGCATAAGACCGCTAATCTTAGATTCCTTAACTTGGGGGGTTCCTTCATGTGTAATACATAATTTCACCCAAATTTCGTATGCAGTTGCACATGTAGAAACCCTATTATACTCATTGGGGGAAAGACCGTAAATTAAAGCATTCATGGCCTTTGCATTGAGATTAGCTTGGTGCCTTTCTCCATCGGTCATGTTACTAATCTTGGACTTTTCTACATATTTTTTCTCTCTGAGTTCTAAAATGTCAAGATCAATGAAACGAAGGTAAATCCTCATTCTAGCCTTCCAATAGGCAAAATTGCTACCGGTGAAAAGTGGGGGTCTAGTGGTGGATTGTCCCTCTAACATATGCACATTCATTTAAGCCTCCACAAGATCTTTTTTCTAAGGTGGTTAGACCAAAAACTATCATAGAGACCAAGCTCTGATACCAATTGTTGGACCCTAGAGGGAGGGGGGAGGGTGATTAGGGTCTTAAGGTAATAAATGTGCAATAAAAAATGAGACAAGCAATACACCACAAAATGAACAACCAAAGTAAATAAGATAGAGTTAGAAATCGTTATCCAAGTGACGCGCGATGTGTTAACGAGGTTCGGCCCGCTGACCTACGTCCCCGCTCCCCACTCTCGAGGAGAATCCACTACACAACCCGGTTTGGAAGCCGGAACTTTTTCTACACAATGATCTCCACAAGATCTCACAACTACACAGTTGATCAACACAAGATCTCACTCGCTCACAGTTGATCTCCATAAGATCAAGCTCACAACAATAGTAAATGGTGTAAAATCTCTCTCTTTATAGTGTCTCTATGGCAAGGAGAAAGATTACACTGAAGCTTGGGATGTGAACTTGAAAACAGAGAAAACAGGATTGAAAGTTTGGCTCTTAGTAAAACAAAACTCTGGTTTTTCAAAATTCTTAGGACAAGTTGAAGAAGAGGGGTATGAGGGGCTTAAATAGGAGAAAACACAGCAATCAAAGCCCATACCCAAATCCCACAAAATCCCGTAAAAATTATTTTAAAAATCTGTACCAAAAAGTCCGTTGGGGTGAACGGCGATCGACCGTGAGATTCTCGCGGTCGACCGCGAGGCATTTTCCAATCTGAGAAAATTTCTAAAAATTTTTATGGTCGACAGTGGGATTTTTCAGACTGACGGTCGACCGCGAAAGTCTCTGCTGGCTACTAAGGGAAAATCAAGGGCGCAGTCAACCGTGGCACTGACGGTCGACCGCGAAAGTCTCTGCTGGCTACTAAGGGAAAATCAAGGGCGCAGTCAACCGTGGCGGTCGACCGCGAACTGAGACAACAGATACAGGTTTTGAAAGCAGTTTTGACTCTTTAAAAAATCTGTAAAAATATTGAAATGACTTCTAAAAATTGTGTAACTTTGTAAATTATTTTTAACACAAAAAACAAACTGTTTAGAAAAGTAATTTTGCGAATAGGTCCTCATACTTATGAAAAATGATATTTTGTCAAAACGCTCAAAAATATAAGTATGAAAACGTGTATGTGATATCCTAATAGCTTCAAATGAAATCTACAACTACTTGCCTACATTCTAGCACTAGAGAGAAAATAAAAACATTAAATATCTCTCACATAGAAATACATTTCTTGAGTCTTGATATTGCTTTGAGTTGATGAAGCTTCTCATTGCGTTTAGTGTTCTTGATTGAACATTGCTTCATCACTATGCCTCCTCCTCCTTTGGATATCATCGTTGTAGCTCATATTCCATCTAATCCTCCATAGGTGGTACTAACAAGCTTGATATATATATATATATATATATAAACTACAATATCACTCAACAAGTAATTAGTACCAAAAATGGTGGTAGTAAATCATCATCAAAACATAAGGTAGTATGTCAAGCAAAATAATCCAAACAAGAAAACCCTCATTATATACTATACGTCTCAAGTTATGAATCACTAATCATTGATTCCAACTAACAAGTAAAGAAAACAGTAAAGAAATATAAAGACATCATAACATTATATTTTTAATATCTTCCACAATCACTGGGGAGATAAAATAAATACCGACATATAATCATGTATACTTTCAAGAGCAAAGTATCTCGGTCATATATCTCAAAGATGAGTTAAACTCATAACCGACATCCGTCTAAAAGTTAGGCTATAAATCAACAGTCTCAAAGTTAAGGACTACCCTGTAGGTATCCTGAATAGTGTACATGGCTCATTAGTCTCATCGAGATCTCAGCATGTAGCCTGAGTGCGGGACGACCTACCACATAGGTATTTAAAGAAATGGCTCACAATCACCATAAATAGACGGCTTACCAGCCTCATCGCACACTCGTGCGAACGGACTGCTATACAAAGCATTCAAACCTGACTCAATGGCCTGTACATATGGAATATCTACGCACTACCTAATGTAGCACTGAACTGGGCTCATCAACGATATCCATCTTATGCATAAACTGTGTATATCTGGTATATCATCGACATACTATCCCATATAGTACTGAGCTGTGCTCATTAACGATATCCAACACAATCACTACTCTATTATAAACAACTCAACTCTTGTCAAAACCCCCTTTGGGTTACTCATGTGTGTGCAACGACACTGTACTGGTGTATGCGTGAATGTATGTGTACAAAAGTGCAGTTCGAACCCCGCGAACGCGTCTTAAAATAGTGCAAAAACAAAACTCATAAAATCAAAAAAATGCCCCTAAGTCGACTTATGCCTGACATAAGTCGACTCATAAGTCGACTTAGTCGACTTCCAGGTTGATGTTTCGATGTTTTCTGTGATATTTCTCAAACAAAACTCGTTCTATTCAACATGGAACATAGGAACCATGTTATAAGCATGTACAACTAATTAACAGAGATCAGATTACATGATTTAGCATTTGGATTCAAACTAATTAGGGTTAGTAACATGATTATACAAGATTTTCAATAAAGACATGAAATATCACATGATTGCCATAGCATGATCATTTATAAGTATGAACAAAGATATAAAATTTGTTTAAACATGTCTAAGTTATTTAGGTATCACAAATCTAGGGTTTAAGCATGATTAATTAGCATAAAAAGATAATTAAACATCAAACTAGGGTTATTACATAAGTTAAGCATTTTTAAAAGATTTAAAGTGAAAATAATTGAAACCCTAAAGATCATGATCATTACTCTATTATAAACAGGAAGAAAAGATTACTGATCTAGCATTGGTTTAAGATTTAATATCAAAAATCTGACTTTTAACACTACAGGTTAAGATTCAAGTATGAAAACATGTATTCAACATCATATTAAACATCTAAACTAGTTATTTAACTATGGGGATGGGTTTGGACGAAGATAATCTTGCCTCACATCACTGTTGATCCTTCTAACATACGTGCAAGACCTCTTCCTTTGGTACAAACACAGATCTCGCCTTCTTCTCGGTGAATCCTTCACCAAACTCTTTCAAAAACTCAAAAACTTGAACTAGGGTTTTAGGGGGGAGGGGTGTGGTTGCGGTATTCTCACGAAAAGTGCAGCAAAATATGGTTTAAATGAGTATATATAAGTCTAGGATTGAAACAACACAGATACAACCCAAAAACCTGAAAGAAAATTGGAAACAGTCCATAAGTCGACTTATAAAGTTGACTTGGAGTAAGTCGACTTATAAGTCGGCTTATCAGGAAAAATCTGTGTGTGCATGTCTTTATTATTTTCCTGTAATTTTTACATCCAAACTCAGAAAGAGGTGATTTAAGATACCTTGGAAAGCTGTTGAAGAGACCTACAACTTTTGTCTTTTGATTTTTCTCAGATTCAAATTATATCTTGTAGGCATTCAAAAATGCCAAGCTTCAAAATATGAAGAGGATTGTCAGGAAAACGAACCTCGTCTTAATTCGAGACAAGGCTCGTTGTTTAGTGAGGACCCACTTCAGGAATGAGGGTCGCCACACAACTTAACACCAAAAGACGAGGTTCACTGCATCACGAAGCTCGATATCAGAGTTCATCAATGAGCAAAGCTACTCTTGAAGATGATGCCCGTCATTGAAGATAGGGTTCTAAGCTCGTCATTGGATACGAGGTTCGAAACTCACCACCAGTTGTAAAGCTCATTAGTGAAGATGAGGATCATCAAAAAGGAATTTCAGAAGACTTGCTACGTAATTAGATTCAGTTGTCGAAGACGAAGTTCGTTAGTGAATATGAAGCTCGTCAGACGGCGTCAGTGAAGACAGTTCGCTATATTGCAAATTTGGTTTTAGAAAATGAACCTTGCTGCATATTGAGGCTCGTTCAATCAGATGAACTTCGTCATGCAGCGAGGCTCGTCGCCCACATGAGATCTAGATGTAACGGCTTCGAAGACTCAGTCAGCCACATGGGATAATCTTCAGGAGCACGTTACGGCGTGCGCTGAATTAGAGGAGGCAGTTACGCCCCTCTACCCGTGATCTTAGCACGTCGGTTACATGCTTAAACCCTATAAATAGCCATGGATGGCTACAGAGAAAAGGGTTGGAGATTTTCGACTTGAACTTCAAGAAGCATCGGAGATCAGAGTTTCTACATACAGATCCGGAGTTCGAACTTCAATTCTAGCCGGCTAACGAACGTGAGAAACTCCAACAATCTTGTTCTGATCGTCAACGGGAGGTAATCTCGACTCAAGCATCGAGGGAAACATCATTTCGCCACCAAGAACCTACGTTAAACAAAAAGGAGCTGAATTAATCTTCTCTTCAACTATAATCGAGAGAGAGTGTGAGTGATTGTAAAGGTTTCGTACCACGTGATTGAACACAATTTTCTTAAAACAAGAGAATCAATCCTAACCGATTTTTCAACCCTACAGATGATGGCGACCATAGTGGGAGCAACCATTCTTTCCGATAAGATGATGGTGATGCAATCAGACAAGATTGCAGTGGGAACCGAGGTTGAGACACTGGTCATCGAGTTTGACCAGACTAAGTACGAGGAGTATATCTCCTCTAGAGCATCCAGTCCCACGAAGGCACGTAAGTGTCGTCGAGTCTTATATGAGGCTTCAGCCCAAGTGGCTTCTGATAATTCAACTCGAGTTAACCTCGAGGAAAGTCCATGCCCCTCAAGGAGGAAGCTCCAATAACTAGCCGTCAGGCTAAAAATTGGGTTGTTAAGCAACCTAGCCGAACTTCAGCTTCTACTATCCAAACTATGGCTCTTGATAACGAACCTCACCCAGCTTCGGCTGAGGTAAAAGTTCTAGTTGGTCCACTATCAAGACGCGCTCGAAAGCATCAGCGCCAGAATCAAGCTTGCTGTAGGGCTCGAGCTTTGGTCTCGCTAGACGGTTTTCACTATCGACCGAAGGCTGACCAGCCTAAGGTTAATAAGTCTGATGAGGGTCAGGTGACTAAGGAATGTCAAAACGACAGACCTCATCCTCGTACCCGAGTAGACTCAGAGCATGAACCTCACCCTCAAAAAGAGGTTCAACAAATTCAATAAGCGGTTCATACCGAGGTTCATCATGAAAACGAACCTCAAATTAAGAACTGACTGAGAAGATGAACTCGCCAAATTCATCCTATCAACGAACCTCGTCAAATGAATGATGAAGTTTGTCAACCTACCCAAGGTCGTCAACCTCTATCATTCAGAGGGTCTCGCTCGAGTAAAGCCAAGATGATGGAGTCAGCTGGGGGTTATCCTGCTGGTGACCTTCAAGATTATCTCACGCGCAAGTGCAGCAAGAGTCACATACAATATTATTGTTGTTGTGAGAAGCTCATTTCTGCAGTACTCTCCCAATGTCCATGTGGGGAGTCAGCACATAAGTCTTCAGTCTTCAAGCGGTTGACTAAGTTGTCGATGATCTCGTCATCAAGAAGAAGGCACTTTCGCCCTAAACAACAAGCATCTAAGCATCGCCACATTGAAGTGACGATCAATATCGTCAGCAAGGACAAGAGAAAAGTATTGGCTGATTCCTCTGAATCTTCTAATCCTGAATACTCTCCAGGATTAGGTGAAATACTTGTCGAAGGACAGGGGGTGTATCAACACACTCGTACTTATACTGGTGTAGTGGTTCCGTTTGATTACCAACGATTAGCGGGTATCACAGATGAGGCTGAGGAAGAACCTAAAACTCAGCTATTGCCACTTCTCAGCCTTCCAATATAGACCAAAATGAACAAGCAAGTGCTCATATGGCCGGAAGTGAGGAAGACATGGCAAGGAAGATGGAAGAACATCAATCAACTATCCTCCAACAACAAGAATCTATCAGACGCTTGGAAGTAGTGGTAGAGAAACTCCGTGGGGAGAAGGAAAAGAAGAAAAAGAAGGTTCATTCCTAAGCTTCAGGATCTAGGCGTAGGCAACCTTCACTTGCTGATGAAGAACATAGCCATCAAAACCCAGATGGCGATGATGAAGGCGATGAGGAGGAGAAGGTTGTGAAGATCCATTCTGAATCATCTGAAGCTGAATCCAATCCTCATACGAAAGTATGAGACTAGAAGTTAGACGATTTCCAGAATCAACTTGACGCATTGAAGCTCTAAGGAAACTTCAAAGAATTAGGGGTGGCTAGGCCATATCCAAGTGAATGGGATACGATCCCATATCCCCCGAAGTTTAAACCACTCAGTCTAGTACAATTTGATGACAAAGGGTCCCATACCCAACATATTTATTATTTTCAGGTGCAGACCGGGCATATAATGGGTAATGATCCCATTATAACTAGACTATTCATCAGCACCCTAAAGGGGATGGCTTTTGAGTGGTTCCGTAGACTCAAGCTTGGGTCAATTAAAAGTTGGAGAGATTTGGAGAAGCTTTTCCTAGCTCGATTCTTCGATGATGACACTGAGGTGTCTATGGCCACGCTATTGGCCGAGAATCAGAAGAAGACAGAGTCTGTTAGTGACTTTGTCAAGAGATTCAGAAATCGATCGTTACATTCGCGTGATCAAGTTTCTGAAGCTACTCTTGTGGAGATGTGCCGTAACAATCTTTCTATCAATATCTTATCTAAGATGGGCGCTGTTGAAGCCCGTTCATGGAAAGATTTGGTTTGACAGGGAGAGCAGGTAGAAAACATGCTCAAGATGATATGCTGAAGAACCTCAAGAATCCCAACCTAAAAAGGGAGGGGGTAAAGGAAACTATAATTCCCAGAAGCAATCAAAAGGAAAGGATACTCTAGCTGTTGAGACAACACCATCCCCAAAATCTTTAGCAAAACAGAAAGGAAATGCTTTTGACAACCATTTTCAGAAGAAGTATGATTTCAAAGATGAATATGTGATTTCCATCCTCACATCTTTGATCAAAATGAAGAAGATCAAATTGCCAGAGGTGAGGCGGACTGAAGAAGTGACAAGGACTGATGATCCTAACTATTGCATGTATCGCAGCACCACCCAACCAAAGCTTATTATATCTTGAAAGATAAGATCCAGGCTTTGTTAGATGCAGGTGTGATGACCCTTCAGCCCGAGCAAAAGAAGGTATCTGCAAATATGGTTTCGTTGCAGTTCGGAGACTTTGCTGAGGTGCAAATTCAAGATGGCGTGAAACCAATTCCCCAAGCAGAGACGAGGATTGTAAACATTGACCCTCACCAGAAAAAAGAGAAGGGAATGGTCCCCTATACTACCTCTGAAGGTGAAGTAATATAGGTTCTCCTGACCTGCTAATGGACAGGCAGTGGACATCGCCAAAATTACAGAAGACTAAAGTCAAACGAAGATCTTGCAACGCTATTTCAGTCGTCCTAGATGAGGAGGTTGAAACTGCGTCACTTAGTAGCCCAAAAAACGAGCAGCCAGCATTCACTGCACAACCTGCACAGATATCAGGAACGTGTGGAGGAAAGGATTATTTGAAGAAGTACTCAGAAACAGCACTTGCACCACCCAAACCAGGGAAATAAGTAACAGAGCAAACACAAGCGAAGGACCTTCGTTACATCAAGGCACTTAGGAAAGATGCACCAGAGAGCTCGAAAGATCCTTTTCGGTTTGATGTGTTGGCTCAGTTAGCCAACATCCCAGCGAGGATTACGTTATTTGAACTTCTGCGTTTATCTCGATCAACAAGAGAAGCTCTTCGTGAAGCTTTGGTAGATAATAAGGCTTTTCTCACTCACTTTCCACCGAACCAAGCCGGGTCCACGTTGGAAGAAGCATGCCCTCAATGTTGTCAGGTCTTTCAAGGAAGAATGCCGCACATCACCTTTTCTCAAGAAGACATGCATGTGAGGAACCCGAAACACGATAGACCATTGTACTTCATAGGATATATCGGCTCCATTCGGGCAGACAGAATTCAGGTTGACCCCGGTTCTGCTTTGAGCAACATACCATTGAGGCTCATTCATCACCTTGGAGTCCCTTTGCATTGTTTATCAACGACGGGAACCACCATCTATGGCTTTAATACTTCCAATACTCGTCCTATTGGCAAAATCAAACTCAAATGCCAGATGGGTGACTTGAGGACAGATGTCACTTGCTACGTCATTAATGTAGAGACATCTTACAATTTGTTATTAGGTCGGCCTTGGATCCATAACAATCTGATTGTTCCATCAACTCTACATCAATGCATAAAATATGTAGATGAGAGTTGTGAAGTCAAAACAGTGGTCGTAGAGAAGCAACCATTCAAGGGGGTAGAGAATTATTTCATAGATTCTATCCATTACTTTGAGGGTGAGCCATTTGAAGCACCACTGATTGAAGAACCAGATAGCGGTAATAAAGCCGATATCGAGTTTGAGCACGAATAGGGTCTTGTTTTCAATAACATTGAACCCGTCGTAATCGGTCTTAAAAATCTGGATGTAAATGATCCTGTCTGTGAGGACAACAGAATTATCTTTAATAATAATGATGATTTAGCTTACTTATCGTGTGTTGAATTGAATTCTAACATACCAGGTACAAGCACCAGCACATCAGCAGATCCTCTACCCCGATTATATGCTGAATCAAATTTATACATGCCGATTCAATCATCTTTTGTGACAAATTGGCAACGAATTAAATCTTTGCAAGCAGTCTTCATAGTACCAGCTAAGGTTAATGGCCAAAAAGACATCATTTTTGGGAAGAGTGACGGTCCGTCGCAAACTCTCTTGGAAGAATCCGAGGAGGAAAAAGATCCGCAATTCTCGTATTTCACACCAACAACCCGAAAGCTCATGAAGAAAATGGGATATGATTTTATTCGTAAAGAAGGCTTAAATTTCGGTAAAGGGATCTGGACACCAGTCCGATCCGCTTATGTCCCAGAAGGAAAGTCGGAGGATTACTATCATAAAACTCGTAGTGGGTTAGGTTATGAATCTCCGCCATTCACGCTGTGTTTTGGAGCCAATGGAGAGTCAGATGATGATTCTTGCAGCTCATCTTCTAAATCCAGTTGCTGGGAGTCTGACACCAGTATAGGTGCTGTATTCAACATACTTATGGCCAACATGACCTCAGCATCTCTAATAGAAAATCAAGAAGATGATCAATTACCTCTACTTGATGATCCGCTAAGCCGACATCTGGGTATACAGTGGGAACTTCGCTTCGAACAACGTGAACCTCCTACTGACGACAAAGTGATAGAAGTGAATATGGGAAATGAGATTAATCCTAAACCCATATTCATAAGTGATAGCTTGTCACCCGAAGAAAGAGAAGAACTCATTACTCTAGTGCGAGAGTATATTGACGTTTTTACTTGGAATTATGAGGATATGTCTGGTCTCGATCCTCAAGTGGCTATGCATCACTTAAATATCAAACCAAACGTCAAGCCTGTTAAACAACAACACAGGCAATTTTGGCCCCAAATCATGGAGGCAATTGAAGCCGAAGTCAAGAACTCATTGAGTCGGGATTTATTCACGAAGAGCAACATCCTGACTGTGTGGCCAACATTATCCCTGTTCTAAAAAATAACGGGAAGATTCAAGTGTGCATTGAAATTCAGCTTGTCCTAAAGACGAGTTTCCTTTACCCATCACGGACGTCATTATTGACAATACGTGTGGGTTTGAAAGGATGTCTTTTATGGATGGATTCTCAGGGTATAACCAAATCAAGATGTATCCAGATAATGAAAAGCACACGTCCTTTCGAACACCTTCGGGGATATACTGTTATATAGTAATGCCCTTTGGATTGAAGAATACTGGTGCTACATATAATGTGCTATGACCTCCATTTTCTAAAGATATCTACGGAAGACTGTAGAATGTTATGTGGATGACTTGGTCATTAAAAGTCGTGACAAGGGAAACCATTTACACGACTTGAAAATAATGTTCGACCTCATACGGACACATCAACTTAAGATGAACCCGACCAAGTCATTTTTAGGAATGGCTAGTGATAAATTCCTTGTATTCATGGTCACAGCTAACGAAATTCGTCTTAACCCAGACAAAGTCAAAGCCATCCGAGAGTTGCCACCTCCTAGAAATCTCAAGAAGCTTCGGGGTTTACAAGGGCGATTGGCATACATTCGCAGGTTCATTTCTAACCTATCAGGCAAATGTCAACTATTCTCAAGACTAATGAAGAAGGGAGTATCCTTTATATGGGATGAATCTTGTCAGAAAGCATTTGAAGAGATTAAACAATATCTCTCTAATCCGCCTGTATTGGTCGGACCGAAGTCAGGTAAACCTTTCTTGATATACATCCGAGCTACAGATCATGCATTGGCAGGACTCTTAGCACAAGATGATGAAAATGGCCATGAGCAAGCTATCTACTATTCCAGTAGGACTTTATCGGGTGCTGAATATCGTTATCCTCTTATTGAGAAAGAATGTCTGGCACTGGTCTTCACAGTCCAGAAGATGCGACATTATTTGGTTAGGCAAACTATACATGCCATTTCCCAGTTCAATCCTATTCGGGTATTCATGACACAGCCTAGTGCATTGAACTGGCGACTCGCTAGATGGGCATTGTTACTCTTCCAATATGATATTCACTTCAAATCTCAAAAGGCAATGAAAGGTCAAGCTATTTGTGATCTTATGGACAACCATCTGTTAAAGGGGAAGGTAGAATTGTATCAGGACATACCAGATGAGACGTATGAAGCCAATGTTGTTTCTAAAGACCGGGTGTGACAACTATACTTTGATGGTGCAGCAAGAGCAAGCCCTGTTGGTTGAGTTATTGCCGGAGTGGGGATAGTCTTTATCTCTTCACAAAATCATGTGCTACCACGGGCTATTTCTCTAACAGAGTCATGCTCTAATAATGTAGCCGAATACAATGCTTTGTTAGTCGGCCTTGATATAGCTAAACAGCTGGGGGTGAAGCATTTAGAAGCATATGGTGACTCGCAACTCATCGTTAATCAGATGAAGGGAGAATATGAAGTTAGGAATGAGGATCTTATCCCTTATCATACGGCAACAATCGCATTGGCTGAATCCTTTGAGGGTTTCTACATTGACTATGTATCTCGTCTCAAGAATACTTATGCCGACGCATTAGCATCGCTTGCGGCCACGTTGGCTCTACCTGAAGGGGCTACTCAACAAATCACAGTAACAAGCAGACAATTATTCAAATCGAAGTATACATTACAGATCAACACAATTGAAGATGAGCCCGCGATGCTCGAACCTAAAGATTAGCGATTTCCGATCATTGATTATGTCTTATACGGTTTATTGCCTGAAGACATCAAGGAAAAAGAATCTATTCGTAGACGAGCACATAGATTCTACTACGATGCCCAATCTCAGACTTTATACCGAAGGTCGCATGATGGGCTATTGATTTGCTGTTTGTCAAATAGAGAAGTAAAAGAAGCTCTTAATGAAGCTCATGATGGCATTTGTGGAGCTCATTAGCCTGACCCTAAATTGTGGGATCGACTATGTAGATTGGGTTTACTAGCCTAACATGGTACATGACGCCGTCACTTATGCCAAACGATGCCACACCTGCCAGATACATGCTAACTACATGTATCAACCGTCCGAGCATCTTCACCCATCAACCACTTCATGGCCTTTTGAAACATGAGGTATGGACATTGTTGGCCCAATAACCCCACCCTCTTCCAAGGGACATCACTTTATTTTAGCGATAACTAATTACTTCTCTAAATGGGCAGAAGCAATCCCGTTGAGAGAAGTTAAGATGAGTGATGTTGTTAAATAAAACATCACGTCGTATACAGATACGACATTCCGAGGCGTATCGTCCATGATAATGGGCCTCAGTTCGTTAGCCAAGCCTTCACTCGATTCTGTGATAAATTCAGGATCAAGAATTTAGCTTTAACAGCTTATAACTCTGCTGCTAACGGGCAAACAGAAGCTTTCAATAAGACAATCGTCAGAATTCTTACTAAGGTGGTTTCAACGAACAAAAGAGACTGGAATGAGAAACTGGGTTAAAGTTTGTGGGCTTATCGTACAACGGTTTGCACGCCAACAGGAGCGACACCATATTCCTTAGTATATGGATGTGAAGCCGTATTACCATTGGAAATCCAAATTCCGTCTCTATGAATAACACTTGCAACTGGCATGACAACGGAAGAAAGTAATCACCGATGTCTTGAAGAACTGGAAGCGCTAGACGAAAAGCGACTACTGGCCCAACAACACATAGAACTTTATCAAGCTCGGATATCCAAAGCATTCGATAAAAAGGTTAGATACCGCACATTCAAGGAAGGTGACTTGGTCCTTGCCGTCCGACGCCTAATAATTTTGAACTCTAAAAAAAAGGGAAGTTCGAGCCAAAATGGGAGGGACCATTTATGATAGAAACTGTCTATTCAAATGGAGCCTATCGTCTTGTTGCTCAAGATGACGATAAACTCATGATGCCTATCAATGGTAAATTTCTGAAGAAATAATATCCATAGGCCTCATGATCAAATATACCTCACAACAGGAGGAGAAGCAAATAAAGGTAATGGTTTCCTTACTTCGTCTCTTCCAAATTTCCCTCACTAATCCTCTTCAATAGGATAGTGGGACTACAAAATTATCATATTAATAATCACGTCTGATAATCGCTATTTTTGTTCAAAATTATAGCTCCAATAGTACGTAACCTACTATGTGATGTGTTACTACATTGAATTTCTTAACGTCGTCATTTTCCCAAATGACATGCGTCTTCCCACTTAGGCCTACTCTCCACATGATGTTCGTTTTTCAACGTTGGCCTACTAAGTGATGTGTCTTCGTTTCTATCATCATAGTCATACTTTTTAAGTCACTGAACGATATGATTTTCCTAACGTCATCATTTCTCCAAATGACGTTCATTTTCCAACATGAGCCTACCAAGTGATGTGCCTTTGTTCTCATAATCGTCGTCATACTGCTAAGTCACTGAATGACATAATCTTCCTAACATCGTCATTTACCCAAAATGACATTCGTTTTCCAACATTAGCCTACCAAGTGATGTGACTTTGTTTTCTTTATTGCTGTTATTCTAAGTCATTGAATGACTTGATCAGCCCAACGTCATCATTTCCACAAATAACGTTCGTGTTCCCAATGAGTTTGCATTGTGTTGAACTTCGTTCTTAACACTTAGTCATATTTTGAACTTCGTTGACCTACGTTTGATCTGAAGCCTAAAAGAGGCTAAGGATAAAAGAAAAATCTTAGCATTAAAGTCTAAGAGAAACTCTTTGACAACTCATCATACTGAGGGGAAAAGTATGGTTAGTCCAACTCAAACGACAGTTGGTAAAGACAATTCAAGTCCGTTGATAGTTGAGGGTTTGCTAAAAATCCTAAGTTAATCTTCAATTGCACAAAGAAGAAAAGAACAATATGTGGATAAAATTATAAAATTTTATTCATATATAATTAAAAGTACAGAAAGTCAAAGTACATAGATTGAACTTAGAAGACTCGAACTACACTACGAGGTTTAGTTACAAGTTCTTTCAGTTACACTACGAGGTTTAGTTATAAGTTCTTTCAATGACATCTGGACTACAACACAAAGTTCAGTTACAAGTCTTTTGACGACCTTCGAAATTGCACTACGAGCCTCGTCCGCGACGACGTCGTTGTTCTTGTTGTTGAAGTTCCATCTTCCGTTCCTAGGCATGAAGTCTTCCCCATACCCAACTTTTAACTTTGGTGCTTGTAGCACACGCCTACCTACTTGGGTAAGCCGACTACTAATAGAAACACTATGAGCTCTGAGCATAGGATCAACACTTCTCCCATCTCTGCAGAACATGAAAGCAACTCTAACATTATTGCTGACTCTTCCAAAAAGAAGCACTTCACTGAGTCTGCGAAGCTACCACATAGACTGAAGTCTAGAAAAAGGACTGCATGCTTGGGGGCGCATGGCATGTCAAAACAGTAAGCATGTTTGAACTTAGGATATCTCTTTGGGGTTACATTCAAAAGTCCAACAAGTTGTCGAAATACACCTTGATTTTGACTCTGAAAAATTGAGAAATCCTCAAACGAGAAAGCTACTACAAAGACCAAAAGGTCAGGATTGCATAAAATGAGAACTAGAGGTCTGTTAAATGGCTGAACCTCTTTTAACTTGCAAGCAACAAAAGTAACCATCAGATCAAGGATCGGATTAGAAGTGTTACCTAAAGTGACAGCGTCATCAACTTTGCCTACCTCACCGGTGACGATTATCGAAGCTTGGAACTTCGTAGGAAGTGAAGATGGGAACCTTAAAATGCAGAACCCCCTCTGAGTCATTTTGAAATGAAGCAAAGAGGAGGAAGATAAATTTTCTTGAAAAGCAACTGCCTATTTATAGGCGAAGGAGCCAACTAAATGGTTGGGATTCATTACATGAATCTCTAAGCACCAAACCGCTAAAGGGTGCTGGGAACAAAGCGATGCAATTATTACGTTCGTACTTAACACTGACAAAGACGTGGCTCGAAACGACGCATTAAATTAATGCCGATGAAACGAAGCGACGGATCCATGTGGATCAACAATTTGGGAACTGTAGAAGGTTGCCACCTCAGCTAACAAGATTTACTCTCGCTCCTAAGTCAAGCGTGACGAGGATCACTATCCCGATGGAGTTTGAATTTCAAGGCTCAGTTGAGGCTAGTTGAACCTCGAAGGTCACCATCTCGATTGAGTTGAGGCTAGTCGAACCTCGAAGGTCATTGTTTCAACTTAGATGTAGTTAAAATCAGCCGAACCTCATTTCCAAGGTGCAAGATAAAGAAGGTCACTGTTTCAACTTAGATGTAGTTGAAATCAGTCGAACCTCATTTCCAAGGTGCAAAATAACGAAGGTCACTGTTTCAACTTAGATGTAGTTGAAATCAGTCGAACCTCGTTTCCAAGGTGCAAAATAACGAAGGTCACTGTTTCAACTTAGATGTAGTTGAAATCAGTCAAACCTCATTTCTAAGGTGCAAAATAACGAAGGTCACTGTTACAACTTAGATGTAGTTGAAATCAGTCGAACCTCGTCTTCAATTTCAAAACAAATGAAGGTCATTACCTCGATCAAGTGTTGGATGAGATACTTCGAAACTCATCTTAAAATTCTCAGACTTGGTTTTTGACAGTTGTTTTGAAATTCTAAAGGCAGAGACTCGTTAAGACAAGTCTTATGTGTTCTATTAACAAAGAACCAAAGTGCACAAAAGAGAAAGTTGATGATGAGAACATAACTGTATTGATAAAATATCATTACAAATATTCAACAGTCTGATGGATTTCCTCAGCGAGTTGGCTTATGGATTCTTGGAGTGCCGCTTCAATCTCAGCCATAACTTTCTTTCGCAAGTCATCATCAGAGGGAACCTTCACTCTACTTACAATGTTGCTTAGCCTCTCCAAATTATCTGACTCAGCTTGAAGCAATGTTTGATGTTCTGCTTGTTGGGTTTCCAAAATCTGACGTCTTTCGGTTGCGCCCTTCAACTCATTCTCCGCTTCAACTAGTTTAGCTTGGATATCAACAAGTGCAGCTCTATAAGATTCAACTAAGCGTTGCCGGGTGCGTTCAGTGTCAGCGACCTTTTTGTTCTCGCTGGACATATTTTTCGCTAACATCCCCAAGCTCTTTGACCTTCTGCTTCTTCGCGAATACTTGACGTTCAAGCTCGAACAGAAAATCATCCCTCTACCTTAGAAGCTGCATCACACGTTCTTCAACTATAGGGATGAGGGGCTGGTTGCGACGATCTTGCCATTTTTTGAGAAGGCTTTCAACCTTTACCAAATGCACCCAGTATGATAGTGTGGCTATATCGCTAGTCAAGCCCTGCATTACATACAAGAGAGGCTCTAGCACCGCTTTGATCCCAGCAAAATCACCACCGCGATCCAATACTTGAGTAGGGGATTTTCTCAGAATGGCGAGAAAATTATCTCGGACCATCGATACCCCAAATTCTTTTGACAAGTCAAAAGAAGAAGAGGGTGCAGCATAGGAAGGCATCGCTTCCGAATGGCCAGCAAATGTTACCGTTATTTCTGAAGAGGTGAACACAGTAAGTTGCAGAAGCAGCAACGGTAGTAGCAGAAGTGGTGGCAAACATGGTCGAAGTTGGAGTTAAGATTTCTGTTGAGTCGATAGAATTATTGGACGCAATGCTTGTAGTCATTTCAGCCTCACCTCCAGAAGCTATGTTCGATGTAACGTTAGTTACAACGGTTGTTCCAAGAACAACAGTTGTATTCAAAGTTGTTCCGATGCTAATAGTTGTACTCGAAGTAGCTTCAGCGTCAACAACGGGAGCAACGTCAGCGTCTTCAGCAGTCGTTCTTGGTTCATAGCGTGATCTCACACAGAGTCGAGATAGTGGAGTGTCATTCTCAGACTCTGATTCTGTGCTTACTCCAATTGATTCAATGGGAGGAGAGATCACCACTGAAGCTTCTCGCCTTGGCTTTTTCGCGACTCGTTTAATCCTCCTTCAACTCCAATTGTGCCTTGAAGCTTCAGCTCCTTCAACTCGTTCTGTAGAAGGAAGTTAAACATTAACAGTGACAATTCAAAGCTTACAATAAGCTAAGATCACCATACCAGTGGGTTCCATGGCAAGGTTAGATTCCCTAAGCATAGCTTCAGTAGATAGTTGAGGGGAAAGTCTACTCTCAGAAGTCTCATGCTGAAAGTGCTCAAATGGCTCCCCAAAGTTGCCAGAAGCAGCTTTGGCTCCAAGAGCTTCATCCTCCCCAGCAGCAGCGGGTATATTACTCCCGTATTTATTAACGCGTGGAGATTTTGTGAGTATACTCTCATCCAAAGCCGCATCCACCTCTTCTTGAGTCTCATGAGGACTAGAAGGTCGGGATTCTTCTGCACCGACATTTTCTTCAGCATGTAAGAACTCTTTAAGTCCCAGTATGCGACTCCTACTGGAAGTGTTTCTAGATCTATAGCGGCATCGGATGAAGCGTAATCCCGAGGAGTTAATGTTAAAGCCTAGGATCACCTCATTCATCATGCAATGCCACTGACAATAGGTGAGTGTTGCCCGCGGTTGAGGATCTTGTTGAGGGAGTGAGAAGCGAGCACCTGTACCACCAGCGACAGTCCAATACCAAGCCCTTGCTCCAGTAATTAGACCACAACACTCAGATTGTAATTGGATATTGGGGTTGTCAATGTACAATTGGTGATAACCAAATTGGCGGGCAAAGCGACAAGGTAGATAAGGCTCTAATACGCACACGGGACCAAAGTGATAAATGAGATACCCTGGATGAATACTCATAAGCCACTGGAAGCATCCAAGTGATAGGGTAGTGTAGCCCTGACCATTGGATTTGTCTACTACAGTCTGGCCGTAGTTGGTCCTGGGAAAAGATGGAAAGCATCGGTTGAAAGAAAAGATTTTATGATCCCAGAGAATACGTCTTACTAGGGCCATATAATGCTTATTCCAATCGAACTTTTCCAACCTCTGAATGAAAGGGGTAGCCCACTACGTGAGCGAAGGCGCACCCATAAGGGTGGGACAGTGCATGACAAACCATGCCATGAGATAAGCGTAAGGCAATTCTACCTTTGGGTTCTCTGCGCCATGACAAAAAGTGTAACACAAGTGCCACAATCCCCAATGGATACGGGCAATCATGGCGAGCAAAAGAGCATATTGACGACCATGTGCTAAACAAATGGCTGGAAATATTACATCAATCGACAATGCATCAAAACTGCCAGAAGGAACAACAACATGTCTGAGCCATAACATGAGATACCTTGCCAATATGGCCTTAGAAGAAATCGGCTCCCCATATTGGTAAAAGTAACTGTCAAACGTTGTTCCTACTGTGTAACCATGCTCATCTGAGGAGGTCACATACGACATGGGTAGGTTGGCAAGTATACGGCGAGATAGTTCACCAGCCTCACAAGGACCCAATGGTACTATGGGATCGTTCTTGTGATTCAAAACCGGAAAGAGATAATGCGCCCAAATGTTGTGACTGAGGAGCTTCTCACCTTTCTTATCAGCCCATCATTCTACATTCAGACAAATGAAGTAGTGGCACATTACTTCTCAATAGGTTTTAACCACTTGAGGGTATTCATTTTCTAAATTGGTCAACTCCTTATATCCTAGGACATATTCCTCATAAGGATGTCTTCCGTATGGTAACCCGGAGACTTCAGCGTAACCATGCTCATCTGAGGAGGTCACATACGACATGGGTAGGTTGGCAAGTATACGGCGAGATAGTTCACCAGCCTCACAAGGACCCAATGGTACTATGGGATCGTTCTTGTGATTCAAAACCGGAAAGAGATAATGCGCCCAAATGTTGTGACTGAGGAGCTTCTCACCTTTCTTATCAGCCCATCATTCTACATTCAGACAAATGAAGTAGTGGCACATTACTTCTCAATAGGTTTTAACCACTTGAGGGTATTCATTTTCTAAATTGGTCAACTCCTTATATCCTAGGACATATTCCTCATAAGGATGTCTTCCGTATGGTAACCCGGAGACTTCAGCCATCTCGTGGAGAGGGATCCCCAATTCACCATTTGGAGTGAAGAAGGTACGAGTGTCGGGATTATATAACTCCAACACACCGAAGAATTAATGAGAGTTAGTTCTTAAACCAAGTTGTGTTGCCCTAATGGATGCGTAAAGTTCAAATCTCTGCAAGTCCTCTTGATTCTCCTGCAAGATGTACTCGGTGACACCAGGCTACCACTGGGTAGGACTCCAACGAGACCAACCAGGAGTCCTAAAGTCCTTAGCCAGGAATTGCCCCTTTAAGTTAAAGAATGCACAACCAAAGGTATTAGCTTCCTCAGCTGTCTCGCCGACAGGCAATTCTCTTTAAAATACTCTCGGGTGCAGTCCGGTTATGTAACGACTGCTATTGTCTATCTTAGCACCACTCCTGGAGAAATGGCCACATATTACTCCATCCTGTTTTGGAGTCAAATCCTAATCCATCTTCCTAGGGGCAGAAATAATCCTCAGAGCGGTAAGAGAACAGTCACGTTCCATCATAGGCAAAAACATGTTGCGCTCGTTCATGGTCTTAAGCCTAGATAAGTGCCCAATTCCAATTGGACCGGATCCTCTAAGGAGTCTCCAAATAGAAAACCAAGCTTCACGAGGTGATCTCGATCAACTGATTCTAGAGCGACGTCCATGATCAAGGGCCTAAAAGTGGGGATTGAAGGCTCAGAGAGAAGTTCAAGTTCTTCTTGTTCTCAATCCCCGAACATAGGGATACTCTCCAGAGAGGAGTAATGGAAATCATACTCCATAACTTGGGTACCATCTGCTCTGAAGGCACCTTGCTGAGGAATTGAAACGGATGGATATACAACTGCACAAAAGGCAAACAAGGTTAGCTAAAAGAATGAGTCATTGTCTAAGAACACGAAGGTCACTTTAACAAACAAACCTCGTCTAATAACGAACCTCGTTAAATAGACGAACCTCAAACTTTGTTAATAGGCAAACTTAGTCTAACAACGAACCTCGAGTCTTGTTAGCCTTGTGTGTTGGAAGAACCTCGTCAGTGAAGACAAAGTTTGTCGATTTAACGAACGTCATCAGTGAAGATGAGGTTCATTGGTCAAACAAAAGCTCATTTGACAGACATTGGAGATGAACCTCGTCAGTGAAGACAAACTTTGTTAATTTAACGAACGTCGTCAGTGAAGATGAGGTTCGTTGGTCAAATAAAAGCTTATTTGACAGACATTGAGGATGAACCTCGTCAGAATAGCTAACACAACTGGACATATGAAGTTCAATCGACAAACGAAGTTCGTCGAAAAAAACCAGATATGTCGAGACAACGAACGTCGTCTGTTCAAAAGACTTTGTCTTTCAAGTAGATTTCATCCCAAAAAGAGAGGAACTATTCACATCCTTTAAGAAACCCTGGTCTAAAATAGATAGGGTTCATCTGTGTTAAAACGCAGATCTTGCGTTCAAATCTATTACTTGAGAAAGCGGACGGAACCGCGGGATCATCTAAAGAACCATCGACTCCTTTGCCCTTGCCTTTGTTCACAGCGGTTTTAGGGGCCATTGATTCAACTAGGAAACTCTCAAAGAAGAAAAGTTCGAAATTTGTGAGATGAAGGATTTTGATAACTTAAATTATCAGAAGAAGAAAAGGCTCTCTGTATGGTGACGCTATATATATATAGGCGGGAGAAACCGAATCAAGAGCTGAGATCTTCGATTAAGATTGTTAGACGAATCCCCTTCCCAACGAGATCTGCGGGTGAGATCTAGACAGGAGATTTCGAGGCACCAGTTGGCAGTTGCCTATCAAGCCTAGGAAAGGCATATAACTGTTACTGCTGATAAGGCCGAACGGTGTCATGGGGATGCAGACCTGACAATACTCACATGGAAGAACGAGAGTCAGCCAATCGTCGAGCCTCGTGACGAAGTCTACAGAAGCAATAAACTACGAAGAATGAGGCTAAGTACGATTCAAAGTGTTTCAGACTCCATACAACCCAATTCAAGTCTGAAAACTTTGAAGGGGGTTTTGTAGGCATTCAAAAATGCAAAGCTTCAAAATATGAAGAGGATTGTCAGGAAAACAAACCTCATCTTAATTCGAGACAAGGCTCGTTGTTTAGTGAGGACCCACTTCAGGAACGAGGGTCGCCATGTAACTTAACACCAAAAGACGAGGTTTGCTGCATTGCGAAGCTCGATGTCACAGTTCATCAATGAGAAAAGCTACTCTTGAAGATGATGCCCGTCATTGAAGACAGGGTTCTAAGCTCGTCATTGGATACGAGGTTCGAAACTCACCACCAGATGTAAAGCTCATTAGTGAAGATAAGGATCGTCAAAAAGGAAATTTAGAAGAATTGCTACGTAGTTGGACTCAGTTGTCGACGATGAAGTTCATTAGTGAATATGAAGCTTGTCAGACGGCGTTAGTGAAGACAGTTCGCTATATTGCAAAGTTGGTTTTAGAAAACGAACCTCGTTGCATATTGAGGCTTATTCAATCAGATGAACTTCATCATGCAGGGAGGCTTGTCGCCCACATGACGGCTTCGAAGACTCAGCCAGCCATGTGGGCTAATCTTTAGGAGCACGTTACAACGTGCGCTGAATTGGAGGAGGCAGTTACGCCCCTCTACCCGTGATCTTAGCACGTCGGTTACGTGCTTAAACCCTATAAATAGCCATGGATGGCTATGAAGAAAAGGGTTGAAGATTTTCGACTTGGACTTCAAGAAGCATCGGAGACCAGAGTTTCTACGTACAGATCCAGAGTTCGAACTTCAATTCTAGCCGGCTAACGAACGTGAGAAACTCCAGCAATCTTGTTCTGATCGTCAACGGGAGGCAATCTCGACTCAAGCATCGAGGGAAGCATCCTTTTCCCACCAAGAACCCATGTTAAACAAAGAGAAGCTAAATTAATCTTCTCTTCATCTGTAATCGAGAGAGAGTGTGAGTGATTGTAAGAGTTTTGTACCAAGTGATCGAACCCAGTTTTCTTAAAACAAGAGAATCAATCCCAGCCGATTTTTCGACCCTACATATCTGTGTATAAAATATAAATACTCTTAACTAATCGTTTTTTCAGATTCACACTCATGTATGTCGTGTATGATTTCACTACTATATTCATATATATACATTGGATTGATGTCAAATCAATCCCTAGTATACTTAAACATCAAAATATGTTATTAATCACCATATAACATATTTATTATTATTTTTCCTATAATATTCAAATTTTATGGGGTTTTACATTCTTCACCCTTAAAAGAATTTCATCCTCGAAATTCCGCAATCGTATCTTAGGGATTAATAATATGAGAAAAGCACCAAGAGGGGATAATCCAGACAAGCCCCTCCCGTACATGTTCGCGGGAAAAATCGTAGCTTTCTTCATTGATTTCATTGTACACTCTTGTAATAGTTTATCGATTACAAAGATCCGGTCTTTTTATAAGATCCGATTACAACGAGATCACAAAAAGAAAGAAATAAAAGATTACAACTTTTTCTCCTTGTTTGTCGAACGAATCACGAGCTCCTGTTTTGCGGTCACTCACTTTTGTGGGTTCTTCGCCTGCGCCGGGGTTTATCCGTGGACCACCGCGTGATCTAGATCCGGTCGGATCTACGCAGTATGACGGGTATTATTTCGCCAAGGAAATAATAGCCGAGGGTACTATTTCGCCAAGGAAATAGTAGCCTTTAGTTCTCGGGATCAAAGGCCAAGCTTTGATCCGGAGGATGACTACGTAGATCTGAGATCCGGTTCCTCTCGAACTCTTGCCTTATTTGGCGTTGACGATCACCGAGCACCGGATCTGGAAGAGCAAGTCCTCAAAGTCCCAAAACTTCAATCTTTTTTAGATCTGAGCCTTGAATCCAGCAGAGCTTTACCTTCAAAAATTCCAACCCCTCAAAAATGAGCCCTCAAGTCCTATTTATAGGCACTCAGAGGTGTGCCTTGGCCCAGGTGGCCGGGGCATCGAGCCATCAAAAGGTGGCCGAGGCACCTAGCCACCAAAAGGTGGCCGAGGCACAAGACGGAGAGTCAGTCGACGATTTTGTCAAGCGTTTCCGTGGCAAAGCAATGAATTGCAGAGATCCTATCACGAAGGAGTTCATCCTGCAAACATGCCACAATAACCTCTCCATCGATGTCCTGGAAGCTCTGGGGGTCGTGCCATCCACAACTTGGAAGGAGTTAAAATCTCGAGGTGAACAAGCTGAGCACTTTCTTAAAAGAAAGAAAGCTGAGAGAGGCCAACCAATGACATCTGCAATCATTGGGAATGCAACTCTCGATCCGAGGTTCCAAAAAGAGTATTCTTTCGAAGATGATGAAACTCCATCCATATTGGAATACCTCCTCGCCAATAACAAAATTGAGCTACCACCTATTAAAGATCAGGAGGAAGCTATAATGATTACGGATCCAAATTACTGTGCGTACCACAGAAGGATTCTACATCCCACCAAGATTTGCTTTGGACTCAAAAACAAGATCCAAGCCCTAATCGACTCCGGCGTCATAACGACGAAAGAAGCCGATTAAAGACGACCTTACTCCATCGGATACACGTGTATAAACTGTTTTCCAATACTCCATCGGATACACGAGTATAAACTGTTTTCCCATACTCCATCGGATACACGAGTATGTCTGACCGTTGTCGGAATTTCGAACTTGAAGTCGATTCCTGATTTTTTGATCTTTAGCTCGTGTTTGTTGGTTCAACATAGAACTGACCCTCGATTGTTGGCGTTGAGTCTTTATTTGCAACGTGTTTGTAGGCATATAAAATTGCTTATAGGTCCCTTAGCTCAGCTCGGCACAAACCGACGAACCAACGAGGCGACGAGATCGACGAATCGCCTTTAAACAGTTAGGATCGTCTCAAATTCCCATCTTGGTCAAACCTTTAAACAGTTAGGACCAAAGCCAAAATCCCCTCTCGATTCGTTCCATGAACGAGAGGTCCACAAATTGAACGATCAAACCTTTAAACAGTTAGGATCGTCTCAAATTCCCATCTTGGTCAAACCTTTAAACAGTTAGGACCAAAGCCAAAATCCCCTCTCGATTCGTTCCATGAACGAGAGGTCCACAAATTGAACGATCAAACCTTTAAACAGTTAGGATCGTCTCAAAATTCCCATCTTGGTCAAACCTTTAAACAGTTAGGACCAAAGCCAAAATCCTCTCTCGATTCTTTCCATGAACGAGAGGTCCACAAATTGAACGATCAAACCTTTAAACAGTTAGGATCGTCTCAAATTCCCATCTTGGTCAAACCTTTAAACAGTTAGGACCAAAGCCAAAATCCCCTCTCGATTCGTTCCATGAACGAGAGGTCCACAAATTAAACGATCAAACCTTTAAACAGTTAGGATCGTATCAAATTCCCATCTTGGTCAAACCTTTAAACAGTTAGGACCAAAGCCAAAATCCCCTCTCGATTCGTTCCATGAACGAGAGGTCCACAAATTGAACGATCAAACCTTTAAACAGTTAGGATCGTCTCAAATTCCCATCTTGGTCAAACCTTTAAACAGTTAGGACCAAAGCCAAAATCCCCTCTCGATTCGTTCCATGAACGAGAGGTCCACAAATTGAACGATCAAACCTTTAAACAGTTAGGATCGTCTCAAATTCCCATCTTGGTCAAACCTTTAAACAGTTAGGACCAAAGCCAAAATCCCCTCTCGATTCGTTCCATGAACGAGAGGTCCACAAATTGAACGATCAAACCTTTAAACAGTTAGGATCGTCTCAAAACTCCAACTTGGTCAAACCTTACTACAGTTAGGACCAAAACCAAAATCCCCTTTCGATTCCTTCCATGAACGAGAGGTCCAGCTTCGATTTGTGCAATCAAAACTATAAAAGTTAAGATTGCTTCCAATATCAATTGATCAAACCTTATTCAAATTCTCTGAATAGAAATCCCAATTTAAATTTCCTTTGTACCAGGAGATAGAATATAAAATTCTTCCTCTCCATCATCGGGTTCATCTCTACCAACAAACAAGAGACCAGGAGATAGAATATAAAATTCTTCCTCTCCATCATCGGGTTCATCTCTACCAACAAACAAGAGACCAGGAGATAGAATATAAAATTCTTCCTCTCCATCATCGGGTTCATCTCTACCAACAAACAAGAGACCAGGAGATAGAATATAAAATTCTTCCTCTCCATCATCGGGTTCATCTCTACCAACAAACAAGAGACCAGGAGATAGAATATAAAATTCTTCCTCTCCATCATCGGGTTCATCTCTACCAACAAACAAGAGACCAGGAGATAGAATATAAAATTCTTCCTCTCCATCATCGGGTTCATCTCTACCAACAAACAAGAGACCAGGAGATAGAATATAAAATTCTTCCTCTCCATCATCGGGTTCATCTCTACCAACAAACAAGAGACCAGGAGATAGAATATAAAATTCTTCCTCTCCATCATCGGGTTCATCTCTACCAACAAACAAGAGACCAGGAGACAGAATATAAAATTCTTCCTCTCCATTATCGGGTTCATCTCTACCAACAAACAAGAGACCAGGAGATAGAATATAAAATTCTTCCTCTCCATCATCGGGTTCATCTCTACCAACAAACAAGAGACCAGGAGATAGAATATAAAATTCTTCCTCTCCGATTCCGGGTTCATCTCTACCAACAAACAAGAGACCAGGAGATAGAATATAAAATTCTTCCTCTCCGATTCCGGGTTCATCTCTACCAACAAACAAGAGA
>NC_033801.1:56149129-56166155 GCF_001876935.1 Asparagus officinalis
TTTTCCACGCGAACAGTGTTGACCGGCGTTGACCTTAGGGTTTTGAATCGCCTGACGTTGACTTTTGGTCGCAACGCGTTGACTGGCGTTGACCTAGGGGTACGCGTTGACCGGCGTTAACCCTAGGGTTTCGAACGTCGTAGGATGCTCAAGTCACGAGACCAACTAATGAAATTGATGTGTCAATGACTCTCGCATTTATAGGATTTTTGGCAAACCCCCAGCCATCAACGGGTTTGACGAGCCTTTACCGACTACCGTTTGAGTCAGGCTAGCATGCAGATTGTCTAAATCCGTTCCGCATGTGACGTTGTGCTAAGAGAGTTAACGCTCTTAGTGCTACGATATTGAATACGTAGACTTCGTCTTTCTCACGGGAATAGACTACCCGGCGACGCGTGTTAGGCGTTGACTCTAGGATTTTTGGCTAACCCCCAGCCTTCAACGGGTTTGATAAGCCTTTACCGACTACCGTTTGAGTCGGGCTAGCATACGGATTGTCTAAATCCGTTCCGCATGTAACGTTGCGCTAAGAGAGTGAATTCTCTGAGACTTGCTACTACGACTTCGAATACGTAGACTTCACCATTATTATGGGAATAGACTACCCAGCAACGTGTATTAGACGCTGACTTATCCCTACTTAGGCTTCGGGATAGAGAATAGACTACCCAGCAACGTGTATTAGACGCTGACTTATCCCTACTTAGGCTTCGGGATAGAATACCCTAGAATTGAACTCTAGTGTCTTTTTCTACGGAGAAAGACTAAACCGGCGACGCGTGTTAGGCGTCGGCATATCCTTTCTTAGGATTCAGGATGAAATTCCCCATGCGTGTAAGGCATGGATTTTGGTGTTATTAATAACAACCTGCCACAATATTGAATATGTGACCGGCAGCGCGGGTTAAGCGCAGACTTATCCCTGCTTAGGTTTCAGGATAGAATATCCCAGAATCGAACTCTGGTGTCTTTTTCTATGGAAAAAGACTAAACCGGCAGCGCGTGTTAGGCGCAGACTTATCCCTTCTTAGGATTCGGGATAAACTTCCTAGGAAAATGTTGGTGTGGGAAAGGAAGAATTTTATATTCTATTTCCCAACACTGAGGAAGAAGAATTTTATATTCTATCTTTAGCTGGAAAGGAGACTCGAGGTGAGAGTTCCACCCCCAGAATCCGGAAAGGTGAAACTAAGAGTGGGATCTCCACTCCGAGAATCGAAAAGATTCAGATAACCCTAACTGTCGGAAGGTTTGATTACCGGACTAAAGATGAATTTCTCGTTTATCGAGAGTGAATTGTGGTTTTGGTCCTAACTGTAGGAAGGTTTGGCCAAACAGGAGTTTGAGGTGACCCTAACTGTAGGAAGGTTTGATCACTCGATTTGAAAGTGGACCTCTCGTTCATTGGAGGAATCGAGAGGGGATTTTGGTTTTGGTCCTAACTGTAGAAAGGTTTGACCGAATGGAAGGTTTAAGACGATCCTAACTGTAGGAAGGTTTGATCGCTTGATTTGTGGACCTCTCGTTCATTGGGAGAATCGAGAGGGGATTTTGACTGTGGTCCTAACTGTAAGAAGGTTTGACCAAGTGGGTGTTTTGAGACAATCCTAACTGTAGGAAGGTTTGATCGCTCAATTTGTGGACCTCTCGTTCATTGGGGGAATCGAGAGGGGATTTTGACTGTGGTCCTAACTGTAAGAAGGTTTGACCAAGTGGGTGTTTTGAGACAATCCTAACTGTAGGAAGGTTTGATCGCTCAATTTGTGGACCTCTCGTTCATTGGGGGAATCGAGAGGGGATTTTGACTGTGGTCCTAACTGTAAGAAGGTTTGACCAAGTGGGTACTTTACGTCCAGACTCTAACAGAGAGAGTGTTGAGTGCATAGACATGGTGAGAATGGGAGTTCTTATTCATTACATTGCTGTGGTTTTGGGAACTTCCCATTACATAAATCGTTACCTTAGCGTTATAACGTCGGCTTCAACCAAGGTTTGGATGTTGTTCTTTAAAGTAAAGCACACCTTGGTGGGATGAAGGATCCTCCTGTGGTACGCGCAGTACTTCGGATCCGCAGTATTGTCAGCTTCCTCCTGATTTGTGATGGGTGGCAGCTTGATCTTGTTACTTTCGAGAAGAGTCTCGAAGATGGCTGGAACGTCTTCGTCCTTGAATGCGTACTCTTTTTGGAGCCTCTGATCCGAAGTCTTTTGCTGCCTTCGGGATTGCTGTTGTGACGTTTGATTTGCACCACCAGTAGCTGCAGGTGTTTTGCCCTTCCCACGGGAGGCGAAGTTTGAGTTCGGAAGATTCGCCGTCGGTTGGCTCCTCTCGGCTTTCTTCCTTCGGAGGGAGCGGTCGGCTTGCTCTCCTCGGACCTTCAAATCCTTCCATGTTTTGGACGGTGCTGTCCCCATTGCTTCCAACACGTCCAATGCGAGGTTGTTGTGGCAAGTCTGGAGAATGAACTCCTCAGTGATCGGGTCCCGACAGTTCATCGCCTTGTTCTGGAACCTTTTGACGAAGGTATCAACCAATTCTCCGTCTTCCTGTTTCTCGTCAAGCAACGACCCGATAGATATCTCGGTGTCATCGTCAAAGAAGTTGGTGAGGAATTTAGTCTCCATGTCATCCCAGTTATTCACACTTCCTGGCTTGAGGCGACGATACCAATCGAAGGCGGCTCCACGAAGAGTGCCAACGAAGGACCGTACCATCAGAGGCTCATTACCAGAGATAACCCCTAGGTGTGATTTGAAGTAAATCAAATGTTGAGCGGGTGAACCCTCCCCATCAAACGGCGTGAAATTAATTAGACTGAACTTCGCCGGATAGGGGATCGATTCCCATCAAGGAATGCCCGTCTTCTTCATCTCTTGTGCGGAAATCAACGTATTGATTTTGCTCTCGAGATTTTTAATCTTCAAGCTTTCATCTGTGTTTTCGCTAGCATTCTCGTTACCACCCCCTGCATTGATGGGAGGATTATTGGCGTTATGGTCTTCATTCGCACCTGTGTCCTCGTCTTCCAGATTAATCTGGTTACGACGACTTGGTTCACCTTGCTGGTTAGTCAATGCTTGGATTTGTTGGTCATGCATTTCTCTCATACTCTGCATGGCCATCTGAATTTCGAACTTGAAGCTCTCCTGTTGTTTGGCCATGGCTTCTTCGAGCATCTTGGCCACTTGTTCCGCACTTATTATAAGTGACTCGCGGGGTTGTCCTTCGCTGGACACTATATTATCTGATGCGACCGCAGAGCTGGCATCCGATTCTTCATCTTCTGAAGGTAATCTTGTCTGAACCCTACCAATATTCCTCGTTTGATAGCTCCAGACTGCAGACGAGTTAGACGCCGGGATGCTTCCAGAAACGACTTGAGATTATCCTGTGTCGATGTCCCCTTGCTGGTCATATTAGTGGTGACCCTCGAAAATTCTCCGTCTTCAACCACCGTTCTTCTTCATCGGAAACGCCTATGCCTTGGTTTTGGCGTTTCGGTCCTAAGCCTTTCGAAAACTGAAACTCTTTCGGGGACTGCCTTAATGCAGTTGCACTCAGACAATACCGCTCGGATGAGTTTGGAACAGGGGCATTGAGTTTCTAGCCTTCGAGGACTCCTCTTCCTGGTTTTCCTCGTGCTCCCATCACGATAGTACAACTTGTCGGCTTGACGGTCGGAGTAACCTATTGTGTGTTGACACGACTTCTCAGGTATAACGTCATCATCAGACAACAACGTTTCCTTCTGAGGGTGAATAGCCTTCTTTGGGCTTTCAAAAGTTACGCGCCTCGAAACATGCCTTTGCGGGCGTGAGTTCTCAGCGGGCTCCTGGACTTCAATGCGCAAATTGGCGTGCGCAGCTGCCTTGAACTTCTTGTCATGCTGAAAGTGACAGCGACCCCCAGCATGTTGAGTCGTTCGGGGCTTCTTCATCGGGCACAAACGTTCTTGAACTGAAGCTTTGCCTCGTCCGTCGGGAAGTGGACCAAGGCGTTCCAAAATTGGCTTCTTCCTTCGGGATGATTCTGCGTGATCTCCCGGAGTAGCTATGGGAATTATCGGCGATTTGGATTGGTTCGCCGGAGGTTGAACTTGCGTTGAAGGCTTAGCCTGAATCGCCGCTTCAGACTTCGGCCTCCATACTTGGCGGGTTGGTGGCGGCTTCTTTGCTACCTCCTTCTGCAGTCTTCTATGGGCTTCTTGGACTTGAGCCCGAGCCTGCGCTAAAAGCGCGCGGCGCTTGCGAATGCGCTCTTTAAGCGTTGATCGATTCCGTTTGACCCGGATCCATTCGCTCGTTGGCAGCTTGGAGGAGCCGCCGTTCATCAATTGTTGAGGCTGCTTGCCTCTCTTGTTCTTCAGATCCGCGTTATAGCGGATCCCGTCCGTAGACTCCATCGCTTTTGCGAGTTGCCGCGCCAAGCGTTGACGTCACCTTTGGCGGGCTCTCTTCGAGAGAGTCACAACGCCCTCAACGTAGGAAAGAGGAAAAAATACATCTTAGTCTGAAGTACCATAAGTGATTACAAGAAAGACTCCATAACTGAAGCTGAGAGAGTGAAGAGAGAGAAGGTGATCACTGTCGCTGGTCTTAATCCTTAAAGTTCCTTTGGTCCTGCGAAGAAAGAACAATTCCCAAGTCTGGGGTATGCAAACCCCAGGGGAGTCAGAAAACTCCCAGCAAGCATGTAAAATGAGGAAATTATGCGCGTGTAAGTATAAGTGGTAGATATAAAGAAAAGATAAATTCTAAATTTTTCAGTGATAAAAGAAATATGCTACTCTTATAAATCAAAAATAAGATGAAAACTAAGTTAAAGATGATAAAGGAAAATTTCTAAACATGGACATCAAACAAGGTCTACCCTAAAGCATACATCTTATACCTTATACTAAAAGGAGGTAAGATTTTGAAACCCACAACATGCGAGATGAGTAGTCAAGGGAATAATCCAAACAAGGAACCCTCGTATATAGCATATATCTCAAATTGTAAATCTCTAAATATTAACTCCCAAAATTTCTATACACAACAATATTAATATACATCACCCATACTTCATCCAGGTCATACCGTGCATGCCAAATCTATCACAAAGCATAAAACACATTATTCTCATATTTTTCATGTTATTTGAATTAGAGAAGAATATTTTCATGTATATAAATTGGTTCCCCGTAAACCGTCCCGGGAACACGGCTTCAAGTCAGGAATTGGCTCTTTGGCCCATGTATGTATATAACTCAGGATATCATGAATGCGCATATGCCCGTTTATATACATGTTATATTCTTCATCTAATTCCCCTTTATAAACCCCATGTTTGTCGATTAACTTTTAAATGACTGTGCATGAAATGTTATGCACTAACCACAGAGTTACCGTGGAACAACTTCTGAAAAAAATATGAAAATAACCGTGACTCAGAACATGTCCAATCAAGAAGGATGCATCGTCTACTCGATGCTATAATAGTAATAGCCAAGGAAAAATCTCATATCGGGATATCGATATCGAGGGTACTCCTCACATCGGGATATCGATGTCGAGGGTATAGCCATGCTTTGAAAGCACGCTTAAAATCATATTTTTAACAGGAGTCGTCTTCATGCACAGTCTCACCTATTAGATGACAACTAGGTGATCAACAACAATCTTTTATAAAGTCATGCATGTTAAACACAATAAGTTCATAACAAGTACAAATCGATTATTCATATATCATATGGTCAATGTCACCAGTTCATGCTTCTGATTTCACATATTTGATTTAAAGTTTACAGAAGATGTGAGCTTAATGTCTGCTTGTGTCCGTGAAATTCCTAACCATTAATAAACTAGAGATTAATCTTTTTGGAACTATGATCTCAATCATTAATGTCCTTCAATTATCAATTAGTGACTATCAAAGTGAACTTGACTATACTGTGCTATCTGCCAATCAACAAAAGAACAACGTTCATCAAAAACTTTATCATTTTCTTTTAATATAAAACTCTCATCATTATCACCCACTCCCCTATTATTCTTGGCAACATTAAATATCTAATTCCCTACCTCAAATCTTCATGTTCCTCATTAAAACTTATGACAGAGGAATCTTTCACGTTTCTCCATCAAACTCTTCAATTCTTCATTCCTCCATAGCTTTATCTGTATCAATTTCTCTCCTCTTGATTTAGCAAATGATCATTCTTAACCTAAGACCAAAGTCTGGATGCATCATTTGCCATAGCATTAGAGTGATAATTTTGCTTACTGTCCATTTCACTATCACAAAGATGTAATGAAGAACTCCCAGCAGACTTTCTTTATATCTTCCTGTTCCCATCATCTAAATCCATAAAACCTATTTCTTAATTTTTATCATTTACGTTATCTCCAATCAAAGAAATGTCAACCACATATCTTGCCCAATCCCCTTTACTTGTGCTGTGTGGAACAAAAATGTAACCTTTATATACACACGTGTAACAACTCCTACATTTTCTAGTCCTATGAAAGAAGGCTGATTGCTTGGGCCAATATAATTCAAATCAATCCATATACCTCCCAAAACTGTTCCTTCAATTACAATAGAAATCACTAGGCTCTCCGTCTCACCATATGGACCAATTAACTAAGTAGCAAAACAAATAACTAAATCATACTTATGTGGGTCGCGCATTATGAGAGCCTTACAAATTACCCACAATCTAAGCCATTGAAAAATTCCAATAATTCCTTAGCCTTGTATAAAAGAATGTCCAATTCCTTCAAACTTTAGCATGCCCCTACTTAGTCTTTGATAAAAAATAGTACATCGATAGGGATTAATTACTGAGCTACATATTATTATGAGGTATTCTCATAAGGAGATTCTTCAGTAACTCATTCTTTGTTTATTTTAGTGCTCATGATTTTTCTACGAAGAAATACGAATATTTCGACAAGGAGATCATGAAAAAATAAAAACTTAAATGATAAGAAAATGCTTGCATAAAAATAATAAGAACGAATTCAACAAAGAGCAAGACAAAAATGCTTGCCGTCGAGGGGGTGATGACGATGTTTGGGGACGACGACGACAATGGCGGTTTTCATCACCGAGGGCTCAACGGGGCTGTCGGCATATCGTCGAACATATGGCGTGCAATGGAGGCTCTGGTCGTTGGAGGGCAGCGGGTCTGGACAGCGAGCAGGGTTCGGCATCGCTGCTGCAATGGAAGGCTCGCGCGGTTGGAGGAGCGCCGACGAACTGCTGAGGAGGACGGAACTGAGGTGAAGGCTCTGGTGGATCTGAGCGACAGCGAAGTTAGGACTGACGGCGAGGAGATGGAGTTGAGGGTGGCACGGTTGAGGGGTGTTTGGCGTCGAACTGGTCGGAGTTGGGTTTGGTCGGATTTGAGCTTGGTGGTGTGGGCGAAGGAGGAGGTCGGCGTGGTGGTCGGTGAGGTGGAGAGGGAGAGAGAACGAAGAGAGAGAAGGGAGGGGGTTTCTCTGGCGGCTGGGTCACCAAAAAAAAAGAGAAAGGGTTTAAATAATGTATGGATTAGGGTTAGGGATTAATAGGTATTAATTAACAATAAAATAAATAAATAGGGGGAAAATAGAAATAATTAGGGAAATTTCTTGTAAAAATTAACAATGATAATATAACAATAATAATAGTAAAACAATTATTTATTTGAAAGTTTTCACCTAACTATTTAATTTAAAATTTTCAAAATCATTAATAAATATAAAAATCAGATTTCTTTTAAATCATAGAAAATTCTAGAAGGCCGAGAAAATACAAATACTCTTTTAAAAATAATAATTAAATATTTTAAAATACCATAAAAATTATTTTTTTTCTAGTATCAAAATTTCATGGTCCTTACATTCTACCCCCCTTAAAACAAATTTCGTCCTCGGAATTTAATCCAAGCACACGAGAAGCAATGCTCTACAAGAAATAAATAGATATGGTACCCAAATCTAGATTGTCGTGGTATGTATCTCTTACTATATAATATAAGCTTATGGAATGACTCTCCATAGTATGAATCCCCTACGAGATCATTCAAGACGTGATACATGTAAACCATTTTTTTTCCCATGTTTGGTCCTAAGGATCGTCACCCTTAGGACCACCACCAATCACAATCTAGTGGAGAAGGATCACGAGCCCCCTCTCACTAAAACATGTATCTCAATATCAATGTTACAATGGTGTCTTGAAAGACTCGCTTGACATTCAACACTATGGCATCATAAACATGTATAACATAAGATAATTTGATACTAATATAAAACTGGTAGATCTTATCCTGAGACCTTTCATGAAGTTCATGTCCTTGTATTTCTTAACCTTATAAACATGTGCTTGGAATCATGTTTTGGTGGAAATTCTCAAAATTTAATATATTTTTTCTAGATATCAATCATCATGTAATTATCTCGATCATATACTGGGTACTTAGTCATATAATATCTTCAAATCAAAATACATAACTTTATAGGGCTGTTATCTCACAAAAATCAAGTTTCCAATATATACCCTCAATATCATCCACATGATTTCTCATTCTTGGATACCATGCACATTATCAAGCACGAACCACATTCAGAATTTATAATCTAGATAATCAATTGCACATACGTCACCAGATGGATTTACCTTACATGCATATCTACCTCGAGTTAAGCTTAAAAAACATTGCTCTCACATGCCTTAACGGTGCTAAGATACTAGTCTAGCTGGAGGTAACTGGAAAATTTTCAAGTCTACTAATATCCTGATTGGTTAGCACATAAAGAACATCCAAGTTCATTCGCATGAACTAGTTGGAGGTAAATGGTTAAAATTTAGATGATCCGTTGGCTGAGATAACTTCCTCCAAACAGGCAGCCATGAACTTGTAGTGGCTACTAATGCGAGGGCTAGTGGCTGGATAAACTTTCATGCTAGCTTAACTTATGAAGCTTGAGGCTAGTCTAAAAAAAAAACCTATCTATGCACATTGACTAAGTCTCTATACACTTGGCTTGAGAAGGAAAAAGACTTAACTGTTAAGATAGAAATGAATTTGGATGCGAAATTCAAGGAGTAAGCGCAAAAAGATATTGCAAGAGGAAATGACCCTAATATTATACATGCTCAGACTCCTATTCCTATTTTAAAAGATCCAATAGTTATGTACAGCATGAGAGTCCAGTTATCTAACCTAGGCTCTGATACCAATAAAACCATGTCACGCCCCAGGTCCAAAACATGATAATTTAGAGCGTGACACAGTCGGCAATGCAACCATACGGTTACATTCACGCCTCTGGATCATCCTGTAGACATATATATTGCTAAAAGAACTACTACATAGAGCATGTAACTACAATAACAAAGGACCTAGATAGATAAAGAAACTCTGGAAAACAAGTTCTCTTACATGTCCACAACCATTCAAATAGGAAATAGGAAAAAATACATCTTAGTTTGGAGTACCACAAGTGATTACAAGAAAGACTCCATAACTGAAGCTGAGAGAGTGAAGAGAGAGAAGGTGATCACTGTTGCTGGTCTTAATCCTTAAAGTACTCTGGGTCCTGCGAAGAAATAACAATTCCCAAGTCTGGGGCATGCAAACCCCAGGGGAGTCAGAAAACTCCCAGCAAGCATGTAAAATGAGGAAATTGTGCGCGTGTAAGTATAAGTGGTAGATATAAAGAAAAGATGAATTCCAAATTTTTAGTGATAAAAGAAAATGCTACTCTTATAAATCAAAATAAGATGGAAGTTCAGTTAACGATGATAAAGAAAATTTCTAAACATGTATATCAACAAGGTCTACCCTAAAGCATACATCTTATACCTTATACTAAAAGGAGGTAAGATTTTGAAACCCACAACATGCGAGATGAGTAGTCGAGGGAATAATCCAAACAAGGAACCCTCGTATATAGCATATATCTCAAATTGTAAATCTCTAAATATTAACTCCCAAAATTTCTATACACAACAATATTAATATACATCACCCATACTTCATCCAGGTCATACCGTGCATGCCAAATCTATCACAAAGCACAAAAAAAAAAACACATTATTCTTATTTTTACATGTTATTTGAATTAGAGGAGAATATTTTCATGTATATAAATCGGTTCCCCGTAAACCGTCCCGGGAACACGGCTTCAAGTCAGGAATTGGCTCTTTGGCCCATGTATATATAACTCAGGATATCAGGAATGCGCATATGCCCGTTTATATACATGTTATATTCTTCATCTAATTCCCCTTTATAAACCCCATGTTTGTCGATTAACTTTTAAATGACTGTGCATGAAATGTTATGCACTAACCACAGAGTTACCGTGGAACAACTTCTGTAAAAAATATGAAAATAACCGTGACTCAGAACATGTCCAATCAAGAAGGATGCATCGTCTACTCGATGCTATAATAGTAATAGCCAAGGAAAAATCTCATATCGGGATATCGATATCGAGGGTACTCCTCACATCGGGATATCGATGTCGAGGGTATAGCCATGCTTTGAAAGCACGCTTAAAATCATATTTTTAACAGGAGTCGTCTTCATGCACAGTCTCACCTATTAGATGACAACTAGGTGATCAACAACAAATTTCCATAAAGTCATGTATGTCAGACACAATAATCTAATCATGCCTATTATTTAATATTACTCTTGTATCAACCAACCGATACGTGCTACCATATACATGTATTTCTTTAAAAATGCTAACTTGAATGTATCTATTCACCATACACACTTTGTCAACACTACATACTATTAGTAAATAAGATCCCTGAATATCACATGTTACACACATTGCACATGTACGTACTTTAACCTAGCTACTACCATCTGACCACTAACAGTTTGCTGCTATGATATGAAACATGTTGTCTCACTCTAAGATACTACAAATCCTATTGCTGACCTCTACTAATCCATTTGAAATAGTGAATTGTATGATATGCCTTCATGTCTACATATCTGCTTATGATTTTCTAATATGTGTGTAACCTTATTGCTGCTAACATCTATATACAAATTGTTATATGACACTGTCCATTTCACTATCACAAAGATGTAATGAAGAACTCCCAGCAGACTTTCTTTATATCTTCCTGTTCCCATCATCTAAATCCATAAAACCTATTTCTTAATTTTTATCATTTACGTTATCTCCAATCAAAGAAATGTCAACCACATATCTTGCCCAATCCCCTTTACTTGTGCTGTGTGGAACAAAAATGTAACCTTTATATACACACGTGTAACAACTCCTACATTTTCTAGTCCTATGAAAGAAGGCTGATTGCTTGGGCCAATATAATTCAAATCAATCCATATACCTCCCAAAACTGTTCCTTCAATTACAATAGAAATCACTAGGCTCTCCGTCTCACCATATGGACCAATTAACTAAGTAGCAAAACAAATAACTAAATCATACTTATGTGGGTCGCGCATTATGAGAGCCTTACAAATTACCCACAATCTAAGCCATTGAAAAATTCCAATAATTCCTTAGCCTTGTATAAAAGAATGTCCAATTCCTTCAAACTTTAGCATGCCCCTACTTAGTCTTTGATAAAAAATAGTACATCGATAGGGATTAATTACTGAGCTACATATTATTATGAGGTATTCTCATAAGGAGATTCTTCAGTAACTCATTCTTTGTTTATTTTAGTGCTCATGATTTTTCTACGAAGAAATACGAATATTTCGACAAGGAGATCATGAAAAAATAAAAACTTAAATGATAAGAAAATGCTTGCATAAAAATAATAAGAACGAATTCAACAAAGAGCAAGACAAAAATGCTTGCCGTCGAGGGGGTGATGACGATGTTTGGGGACGACGACGACAATGGCGGTTTTCATCACCGAGGGCTCAACGGGGCTGTCGGCATATCGTCGAACATATGGCGTGCAATGGAGGCTCTGGTCGTTGGAGGGCAGCGGGTCTGGACAGCGAGCAGGGATCGGCGTCGCTGCTGCAATGGAAGGCTCGCACGGTTGGAGGAGCGCCGACGAACTGCAGAGGAGGAGGACGGAACTAAGGTGGAGGCTCTGGTGGATCTGAGCGACGGCGAAGTTGGGACTGACGGTGAGGAGATGGAGTTGAGGGTGGCGCGGTTGAGGGGTGTTTGGCGTCGAACTGGTCGGAGTTGGGTTTGGTCGGATTGGAGCTTGGTGGCGTGGGGAAAAGGAGGAGGTCGGCTTGGTGGTCGGTGAGGTGGAGAGGGAGAGACAACGAAGAGAGAGAAGGGAGGGGGTTCTCTGATGGCTGGGTAACACCAAAAAAAAATAGAGAGAAAGGGTTTAAATAATGTATGGATTAGGGTTAGGAATTAATAGGTATTAATTAACAATAAAATAAATAAATAGGGGGAAAATAGAAATAATTAGGGAAATTTCTTGTAAAAATTAACAATGATAATATAACAATAATAATAGTAAAACAATTATTTATTTGAAAGTTTTCACCTAACTATTTAATTTAAAATTTTCAAAATCATTAATAAATATAAAAATCAGATTTCTTTTAAATCATAGAAAATTCTAGAAGGCCGAGAAAATACAAATACTCTTTTAAAAATAATAATAGAATATTTTAAAATACCGGAAAATTTATTATTATTATTTTTTTACTGGTATCAAAATTTTATGATCCTTACATGACCCTTAGGGTTTTGAATCGTCAAACGTTGACTTTGGTTGCAACGCGTTGACTGGCGAATGAACCGCACACAAACAACGGAATGAATCCACTCGCGTGCGGAATCAAGCTAACGGGTTGAGGAATCAACGAGTCATCCAACCAAGAGCGGACTCGGACGAATCACGATCGAATCAAGATCAGTTTCGGACTCGAACTCAGAAGCGGATTTACTGCCTAATCAGGATTCGGATTTACTGTCAAATCAGGTCAACGAGTCAAGTCCAGAACCGGATCACGGATAGAACCGAAAATGGTAAAAAACCACAACACCTCCATGGGTGGCTCGGCCAAAGCCGAGCCACCTATGGGTGGCTCGGTGGCCGAGCTACCCATAGGTGGTTCGGCCATGGCCGAGCCACCAATAGGTGGCTCGGCCATGAGCCGAGCCACCTATAGGTGGCCGGCAGATCTGTGCCCAGGCACAGTAAAGGGTGCCTATAAATAGGCTAAGGGGTGTTTATTTGTAAAGGTTGGATTTTTTGGAGGCGAAGCCCTGCTGGATTGTAGACTCAGAATTTAAAAAGATCCAAGCTTTGGGACTTCGAGGACTTGCTCATCCAGATCTGGTGCTCGGCGATCGTCCACGCCAAATAAGGCAAGAGTTCGAGAGGACCAGATCTCAGATCTACGCAGGCGTACTCCGGATCAAAGCTTGGTCTTTGATCCCGAGAATTAAAGGCTACTATTTCCTTGGCGAAATAGTACCCTCGGCTATTATTTCCTTGGCGAAATAATACCCGTCGTACTACGTAGATCCGACCGGATCTAGATCTCGTCCACGGCAAACAACCCCGGCGCAGGCAAAGAACCCACCAAGCGAGTGACCGCAAAACAGGAGCTCGTGATTTGTTCGACAAACAAGGAAACAAAGTTGTAATTTTCATTTCTTTTTATTTGATTTTCGTTGTAACCGGATCTTATAAAAAGACCGGATCTTTGTAATCGATAAACTATTACAAGAGTGTACATTGGAATCAATGATGAAAGCTACAATTTTTCCCACGAACAATCTGGCGACCACAGTGGGAGCCACCGATCTCGCTACCGAGATCGGAGCGTCGCAGCCGCGGATCTCAATCCCGGTCGAGGAGGAGGTCGAGTATGAATTCGACCAGGCCAAGTTCGAGGAGTATCTTTCGTCCTCGTCCGGATCTACCTCCCCTCGCAAGTCCAAGAAGTCCAAGAAGTTCTCCTCCAAGAGAAAAACTCGTTGGTATGAAGATGTTGAAAACACCAACGAAGATCTCGCCCCGTTTGATGCCAAAGTCGCATCGGGTGAGATTCCTCCAATTCCCAACCAGGTCGGAGCTGCTCTGGCCAACCCTTCTGCCGCAGAGGGCGTGGTGACTCTTTCGAAGAGAGCCCGCCAAAGGCAACGTCAACGCCTTGCGAAACAATTCGCAAAGGCCATGAGTCAGTTGACGGGATCCGTTACAATGCGGATCTGAAGAACAAGAGAGGCAAACAGCCTCAACAACAGATGAATGGTGGTTCCTCCAATCCGCCAACAATGGAGTGGGTCCGTGTCAAACGGAACCGTTCAACCCTGGTGGAGCGCATTCGCAAGCGCCGCGCACTATCAGCGCAGGCACGGGCTCAAGCGGAAGAAGCCCGTAGAAACAAGCGCCGCGCACTATCAGCGCAGGCACGGGCTCAAGCGGAAGAAGCCCGTAGAAAGCTGCAGAAAGACGTGGCCAAGAAGCCGCCACCAACCCGCCAAGTCTGGAGGCCGAAGTCTGAAGTGGCGATTCAGGTTAAGGAGAAACCTTTGCAGCCTCCAACCAAAGTTCAACCTCCGGCGAACCAAGCTAAGTCGCCGAGAATTCCCATAGCTACTCCGGGAGATCATGCAGAATCATCCCGAAGGAGAAAGTCAGTCTTGGAGCGCCTCGGTCCAATTCCCGACAAGAGAGGCAAAGCTCCAATCCAAGAACATTTGGGCCCACTAAGAAAGTCCCGAACGAATCAACATGCTGGGGGTCGCCGCAACCCTCAACATGACAAAGGTGATGGCGACCCCCAGTATGTTGAGTCGTTCTGGGCTTGCCTTTCATCGGGCGCCAAACGCTCGTGAATTGGAAGCTTTGCCTCTGGCACGTCAGGAATTAGACGGCGAGACGCTCCAGAATTGGTTTCTTCTTAGCGGGATGACTCTGCATGATCTCAGGAGAGTTATTGGGCATTGACGGCGACTTTGGTTGACTGCGCCGGGAGTTTGACTTCCCTTAGAAGGCTGCATGGTTGCTTTTTGCGCTGAAGTCGGCGCAGCTTCAGATTAGGGCTTGCCAGATTTGTCGTGTTGGTGGTGGCTTCTCTGGCCACCTCCATTTTGCAGCTTTCTAGCGGCTTCCTGAGGGGCTTGAGGCCGCGTGGCGCTGCGCTGACATCGCGCGGGCGCTATGTGAATGCCGCTCTCGAGCGTCGAAACGGTTCGTTTGACGGGACGCGGCATTCTTATCTTTGGCCGCTTGGAAGAGTGCGCCATTCATTGATGGTTGAGGCTGTTTGCGCTCTTCTGTTCTTCAACTCCGGGCGTGGGTAGCGGAATTCCGTCCGTAGACTCGCATGGCGCCCTTAGCGAGATTGCCGCCAACGGCGTTGACGACGCCATCTGGCGGGCTCTCTTTGAGAGAGTCTAAGGCCGCTGAGCAGTAGAGGCGTTGGCGGAGTTGGGTTGACCTGATTGGAGGTCGGTGGAAACTTCATTTGACGCAAAGCTTCGGGTCAGTGGGTTTGAGAGCGTTCGTGGGCTTGCCGCGAGACTTCAAACCAACGAGCGCTTTTCTCCCGAGGAGAAGCTTCTTGGAGCCTTGCGGGGGGAGATAGAGCCGGACGAGGAGCACGTAGCTCCTCGAAACTTAGGCTGGTCGAACATCATAACTCGACTCCTCCACGACCGGGAATTGCAAATGCCCGCGCTGCGACGGCAATCGATCTCGTTGGCGAGAATCGTCGGCTCGCCACTGTGGTCGCGCCAGATTGTTCGCGTGGAAAACTGTTGGCTTTCTTCATTACATGAGATAATTGTCATCGTGAGTTACAGCTTTTGCGAGTTAGCAAGTCGGTCTTTATAGGATGCCGGTTTACAATAAATCATAAGGAAAATAACAGAAAATTACAACTCTGCGGCTGCTGTGAACAAATCACAGAGCTCTGTTGCGGTCGGCTCGGCTTTGGTGGGTTCTTGGCCTAGCGCCGGGGTTAATACGTGGACCACCGCGCCGATCTAGATCGCGGTCGGGATCTAACACGAGTATGCGGGTATTATTCGCACGAAGGGAATAATAGCCGGGAGGGATTAATCCAGCCAAAGGGAAATAATCGGCTCGATCTCGAGATCTAAGAGCGCAAGCTTAGATCTGGAAGTGTACCTCGTGTAAGATGCTCAGATCTGTTCTATTCCTTCCTCTGCGAGATCCTGCGCCTTTTCTTGACGTGGATTGGTCGCCGAGGATGCAGATGCCTGAATGGTGGCAAGTCTCTGGGTCTTCAGCTCCGAGTTCACTCTATCAATGCCGGCAGAGTTTCGCTCTTGAAAGTTCGAGCCTCCGAAAAATGAACATCTCTAGCCATATTTATAGGCTGCTCCAGGACAGTGCTGCAAAAAGGGACATTGTCGGCCATCCCCCCCCCCCCCGGGGGGGGGCTGCGGCTCTGGCCACTGTCGGCCACGCTCGGGCACTGTCGGCCAACCTCGGGGTGGCCCGTACAGCTGTGGGGCCTAGTCCACCTTGGGGTGGCTCGGCCACCGAGGGCCAACCCCGAGGTGCTGCGCCCACCGAGGGCCACTCAGGTGCCTGCGCCTTGCGCCGAGCCACCTTGAGGTGGCTCGGCCACGCGAGCCACCTCAAAGGTGGCTCGCTAAGGCCGAGCCGCCTGCCGGGCGGTGTTTTTCCGACTTTTTTCTCGAGTCGTTTTCTGTGTCTCGTTTGTCCGTGTTTTCGTTGACCTGAGACTCTGTTATTTGAATGTTTGATTTGGCAGTAATTTTGGATTCTGATTTGGCAAGTAATTTGGATTCCTGATTATGGCAGTAAATCGCGCTTCTGAGTTCGAGTCCGAAATTGATCTTGATTCGATCGTAGATTCGTCCGAGTCCGCTCTCGGTATGATGACTCGTGATTTCCTCAACTTCCATAGCTTGATTCTGGCAGCGGCGGGTGGATTGCATTCGCGTCAGCTTCGGCAGTGCGATTCATCGATCTCGTCGCCTCGTTGGCTGCGCGGTTTGTGCGAGGCTATGCTAAGGACGGCTATAAGGCCGATTTTATATGCCTACAGCTTGGTGCCAATGATTTTCT
>NC_033801.1:56167155-56212794 GCF_001876935.1 Asparagus officinalis
TCCCAGTTTTGGCGAACCGCTCAAATCGGGCGAGCCTAGCAGTTTAGACGAGCCTCACTCTGTGAGCAAGGTGTTCAATTTTGGCGAACCAATGGCACCTGACGAACTCTGCAGTTCAAGAGGTCTTCGTCAAACAAGCGGACTTCACCAATCTCGCCTGACGGCCCAAGTTCGCCAGAAAGGCCACGCCCAAATGGGGGTGGCCACCTCGTTTGCCTGCACGGGTCTGACGTCCGTCTCTGACGACGACGACGATTGCTCAGCAGTGGCAATGTCGGAGACTTCAAGCTCAGTTCAGGGCAAGCACACAAATGTGCACATGACTGACATCCCTGAGGAGATTTCTAGGAGGCTCGACGAGCAACAAGCAACCATCGACTCCCTGAAGGAGATGTTGGAGCAGCTCCTGAGCGAGAAGAAGAGGAAGAGAGAGAGGACTTCGCGGGCTTCGCATAAATCCTTGAAGCACAAAGAGCGGGTGCCTACTCCTTCTCACTCCTCATCCGAGTCATCTAGAGGAGCGTCATCTTGAGCTTAACAGTTGAGGCGAGCTCATCTCTTTGAGCCAGGTTCCCAGTTTCGGCGAACCGCTCAAATCAGGCGAGCTTAACAGTTGAGGCGAGCTCATCTCTTTGAGCCAGGTTCCCAGTTTCGGCGAACCGCTCAAATCAGGCGAGCTTAACAGTTGAGGCGAGCTCATCTCTTTGAGCCAGGTTCCCAGTTTCGGCGAACCGCTCAAATCAGGCGAGCTTAACAGTTGAGGCGAGCTCATCTCTTTGAGCCAGGTTCCCAGTTTCGGCGAACCGCTCAAATCAGGCGAGCTTAACAGTTGAGGCGAGCTCATCTCTTTGAGCCAGGTTCCCAGTTTCGGCGAACCGCTCAAATCAGGCGAGCTTAACAGTTGAGGCGAGCTCATCTCTTTGAGCCAGGTTCCCAGTTTCGGCGAACCGCTCAAATCAGGCGAGCTTAACAGTTGAGGCGAGCTCATCTCTTTGAGCCAGGTTCCCAGTTTCGGCGAACCGCTCAAATCAGGCGAGCTTAACAGTTGAGGCGAGCTCATCTCTTTGAGCCAGGTTCCCAGTTTCGGCGAACCGCTCAAATCAGGCGAGCTTAACAGTTGAGGCGAGCTCATCTCTTTGAGCCAGGTTCCCAGTTTCGGCGAACCGCTCAAATCAGGCGAGCTTAACAGTTGAGGCGAGCTCATCTCTTTGAGCCAGGTTCCCAGTTTCGGCGAACCGCTCAAATCAGGCGAGCTTAACAGTTGAGGCGAGCTCATCTCTTTGAGCCAGGTTCCCAGTTTCGGCGAACCGCTCAAATCAGGCGAGCTTAACAGTTGAGGCGAGCTCATCTCTTTGAGCCAGGTTCCCAGTTTCGGCGAACCGCTCAAATCAGGCGAGCTTAACAGTTGAGGCGAGCTCATCTCTTTGAGCCAGGTTCCCAGTTTCGGCGAACCGCTCAAATCAGGCGAGCTTAACAGTTGAGGCGAGCTCATCTCTTTGAGCCAGGTTCCCAGTTTCGGCGAACCGCTCAAATCAGGCGAGCTTAACAGTTGAGGCGAGCTCATCTCTTTGAGCCAGGTTCCCAGTTTCGGCGAACCGCTCAAATCAGGCGAGCTTAACAGTTGAGGCGAGCTCATCTCTTTGAGCCAGGTTCCCAGTTTCGGCGAACCGCTCAAATCAGGCGAGCTTAACAGTTGAGGCGAGCTCATCTCTTTGAGCCAGGTTCCCAGTTTCGGCGAACCGCTCAAATCAGGCGAGCTTAACAGTTGAGGCGAGCTCATCTCTTTGAGCCAGGTTCCCAGTTTCGGCGAACCGCTCAAATCAGGCGAGCTTAACAGTTGAGGCGAGCTCATCTCTTTGAGCCAGGTTCCCAGTTTCGGCGAACCGCTCAAATCAGGCGAGCTTAACAGTTGAGGCGAGCTCATCTCTTTGAGCCAGGTTCCCAGTTTCGGCGAACCGCTCAAATCAGGCGAGCTTAACAGTTGAGGCGAGCTCATCTCTTTGAGCCAGGTTCCCAGTTTCGGCGAACCGCTCAAATCAGGCGAGCTTAACAGTTGAGGCGAGCTCATCTCTTTGAGCCAGGTTCCCAGTTTCGGCGAACCGCTCAAATCAGGCGAGCTTAACAGTTGAGGCGAGCTCATCTCTTTGAGCCAGGTTCCCAGTTTCGGCGAACCGCTCAAATCAGGCGAGCTTAACAGTTGAGGCGAGCTCATCTCTTTGAGCCAGGTTCCCAGTTTCGGCGAACCGCTCAAATCAGGCGAGCTTAACAGTTGAGGCGAGCTCATCTCTTTGAGCCAGGTTCCCAGTTTCGGCGAACCGCTCAAATCAGGCGAGCTTAACAGTTGAGGCGAGCTCATCTCTTTGAGCCAGGTTCCCAGTTTCGGCGAACCGCTCAAATCAGGCGAGCTTAACAGTTGAGGCGAGCTCATCTCTTTGAGCCAGGTTCCCAGTTTCGGCGAACCGCTCAAATCAGGCGAGCTTAACAGTTGAGGCGAGCTCATCTCTTTGAGCCAGGTTCCCAGTTTCGGCGAACCGCTCAAATCAGGCGAGCTTAACAGTTGAGGCGAGCTCATCTCTTTGAGCCAGGTTCCCAGTTTCGGCGAACCGCTCAAATCAGGCGAGCTTAACAGTTGAGGCGAGCTCATCTCTTTGAGCCAGGTTCCCAGTTTCGGCGAACCGCTCAAATCAGGCGAGCTTAACAGTTGAGGCGAGCTCATCTCTTTGAGCCAGGTTCCCAGTTTCGGCGAACCGCTCAAATCAGGCGAGCTTAACAGTTGAGGCGAGCTCATCTCTTTGAGCCAGGTTCCCAGTTTCGGCGAACCGCTCAAATCAGGCGAGCTTAACAGTTGAGGCGAGCTCATCTCTTTGAGCCAGGTTCCCAGTTTCGGCGAACCGCTCAAATCAGGCGAGCTTAACAGTTGAGGCGAGCTCATCTCTTTGAGCCAGGTTCCCAGTTTCGGCGAACCGCTCAAATCAGGCGAGCTTAACAGTTGAGGCGAGCTCATCTCTTTGAGCCAGGTTCCCAGTTTCGGCGAACCGCTCAAATCAGGCGAGCTTAACAGTTGAGGCGAGCTCATCTCTTTGAGCCAGGTTCCCAGTTTCGGCGAACCGCTCAAATCAGGCGAGCTTAACAGTTGAGGCGAGCTCATCTCTTTGAGCCAGGTTCCCAGTTTCGGCGAACCGCTCAAATCAGGCGAGCTTAACAGTTGAGGCGAGCTCATCTCTTTGAGCCAGGTTCCCAGTTTCGGCGAACCGCTCAAATCAGGCGAGCTTAACAGTTGAGGCGAGCTCATCTCTTTGAGCCAGGTTCCCAGTTTCGGCGAACCGCTCAAATCAGGCGAGCTTAACAGTTGAGGCGAGCTCATCTCTTTGAGCCAGGTTCCCAGTTTCGGCGAACCGCTCAAATCAGGCGAGCTTAACAGTTGAGGCGAGCTCATCTCTTTGAGCCAGGTTCCCAGTTTCGGCGAACCGCTCAAATCAGGCGAGCTTAACAGTTGAGGCGAGCTCATCTCTTTGAGCCAGGTTCCCAGTTTCGGCGAACCGCTCAAATCAGGCGAGCTTAACAGTTGAGGCGAGCTCATCTCTTTGAGCCAGGTTCCCAGTTTCGGCGAACCGCTCAAATCAGGCGAGCTTAACAGTTGAGGCGAGCTCATCTCTTTGAGCCAGGTTCCCAGTTTCGGCGAACCGCTCAAATCAGGCGAGCTTAACAGTTGAGGCGAGCTCATCTCTTTGAGCCAGGTTCCCAGTTTCGGCGAACCGCTCAAATCAGGCGAGCTTAACAGTTGAGGCGAGCTCATCTCTTTGAGCCAGGTTCCCAGTTTCGGCGAACCGCTCAAATCAGGCGAGCTTAACAGTTGAGGCGAGCTCATCTCTTTGAGCCAGGTTCCCAGTTTCGGCGAACCGCTCAAATCAGGCGAGCTTAACAGTTGAGGCGAGCTCATCTCTTTGAGCCAGGTTCCCAGTTTCGGCGAACCGCTCAAATCAGGCGAGCTTAACAGTTGAGGCGAGCTCATCTCTTTGAGCCAGGTTCCCAGTTTCGGCGAACCGCTCAAATCAGGCGAGCTTAACAGTTGAGGCGAGCTCATCTCTTTGAGCCAGGTTCCCAGTTTCGGCGAACCGCTCAAATCAGGCGAGCTTAACAGTTGAGGCGAGCTCATCTCTTTGAGCCAGGTTCCCAGTTTCGGCGAACCGCTCAAATCAGGCGAGCTTAACAGTTGAGGCGAGCTCATCTCTTTGAGCCAGGTTCCCAGTTTCGGCGAACCGCTCAAATCAGGCGAGCTTAACAGTTGAGGCGAGCTCATCTCTTTGAGCCAGGTTCCCAGTTTCGGCGAACCGCTCAAATCAGGCGAGCTTAACAGTTGAGGCGAGCTCATCTCTTTGAGCCAGGTTCCCAGTTTCGGCGAACCGCTCAAATCAGGCGAGCTTAACAGTTGAGGCGAGCTCATCTCTTTGAGCCAGGTTCCCAGTTTCGGCGAACCGCTCAAATCAGGCGAGCTTAACAGTTGAGGCGAGCTCATCTCTTTGAGCCAGGTTCCCAGTTTCGGCGAACCGCTCAAATCAGGCGAGCTTAACAGTTGAGGCGAGCTCATCTCTTTGAGCCAGGTTCCCAGTTTCGGCGAACCGCTCAAATCAGGCGAGCTTAACAGTTGAGGCGAGCTCATCTCTTTGAGCCAGGTTCCCAGTTTCGGCGAACCGCTCAAATCAGGCGAGCTTAACAGTTGAGGCGAGCTCATCTCTTTGAGCCAGGTTCCCAGTTTCGGCGAACCGCTCAAATCAGGCGAGCTTAACAGTTGAGGCGAGCTCATCTCTTTGAGCCAGGTTCCCAGTTTCGGCGAACCGCTCAAATCAGGCGAGCTTAACAGTTGAGGCGAGCTCATCTCTTTGAGCCAGGTTCCCAGTTTCGGCGAACCGCTCAAATCAGGCGAGCTTAACAGTTGAGGCGAGCTCATCTCTTTGAGCCAGGTTCCCAGTTTCGGCGAACCGCTCAAATCAGGCGAGCTTAACAGTTGAGGCGAGCTCATCTCTTTGAGCCAGGTTCCCAGTTTCGGCGAACCGCTCAAATCAGGCGAGCTTAACAGTTGAGGCGAGCTCATCTCTTTGAGCCAGGTTCCCAGTTTCGGCGAACCGCTCAAATCAGGCGAGCTTAACAGTTGAGGCGAGCTCATCTCTTTGAGCCAGGTTCCCAGTTTCGGCGAACCGCTCAAATCAGGCGAGCTTAACAGTTGAGGCGAGCTCATCTCTTTGAGCCAGGTTCCCAGTTTCGGCGAACCGCTCAAATCAGGCGAGCTTAACAGTTGAGGCGAGCTCATCTCTTTGAGCCAGGTTCCCAGTTTCGGCGAACCGCTCAAATCAGGCGAGCTTAACAGTTGAGGCGAGCTCATCTCTTTGAGCCAGGTTCCCAGTTTCGGCGAACCGCTCAAATCAGGCGAGCTTAACAGTTGAGGCGAGCTCATCTCTTTGAGCCAGGTTCCCAGTTTCGGCGAACCGCTCAAATCAGGCGAGCTTAACAGTTGAGGCGAGCTCATCTCTTTGAGCCAGGTTCCCAGTTTCGGCGAACCGCTCAAATCAGGCGAGCTTAACAGTTGAGGCGAGCTCATCTCTTTGAGCCAGGTTCCCAGTTTCGGCGAACCGCTCAAATCAGGCGAGCTTAACAGTTGAGGCGAGCTCATCTCTTTGAGCCAGGTTCCCAGTTTCGGCGAACCGCTCAAATCAGGCGAGCTTAACAGTTGAGGCGAGCTCATCTCTTTGAGCCAGGTTCCCAGTTTCGGCGAACCGCTCAAATCAGGCGAGCTTAACAGTTGAGGCGAGCTCATCTCTTTGAGCCAGGTTCCCAGTTTCGGCGAACCGCTCAAATCAGGCGAGCTTAACAGTTGAGGCGAGCTCATCTCTTTGAGCCAGGTTCCCAGTTTCGGCGAACCGCTCAAATCAGGCGAGCTTAACAGTTGAGGCGAGCTCATCTCTTTGAGCCAGGTTCCCAGTTTCGGCGAACCGCTCAAATCAGGCGAGCTTAACAGTTGAGGCGAGCTCATCTCTTTGAGCCAGGTTCCCAGTTTCGGCGAACCGCTCAAATCAGGCGAGCTTAACAGTTGAGGCGAGCTCATCTCTTTGAGCCAGGTTCCCAGTTTCGGCGAACCGCTCAAATCAGGCGAGCTTAACAGTTGAGGCGAGCTCATCTCTTTGAGCCAGGTTCCCAGTTTCGGCGAACCGCTCAAATCAGGCGAGCTTAACAGTTGAGGCGAGCTCATCTCTTTGAGCCAGGTTCCCAGTTTCGGCGAACCGCTCAAATCAGGCGAGCTTAACAGTTGAGGCGAGCTCATCTCTTTGAGCCAGGTTCCCAGTTTCGGCGAACCGCTCAAATCAGGCGAGCTTAACAGTTGAGGCGAGCTCATCTCTTTGAGCCAGGTTCCCAGTTTCGGCGAACCGCTCAAATCAGGCGAGCTTAACAGTTGAGGCGAGCTCATCTCTTTGAGCCAGGTTCCCAGTTTCGGCGAACCGCTCAAATCAGGCGAGCTTAACAGTTGAGGCGAGCTCATCTCTTTGAGCCAGGTTCCCAGTTTCGGCGAACCGCTCAAATCAGGCGAGCTTAACAGTTGAGGCGAGCTCATCTCTTTGAGCCAGGTTCCCAGTTTCGGCGAACCGCTCAAATCAGGCGAGCTTAACAGCTTAGGCGAGCCCCATCTCTTTGAGCCAGGTTCCCAGTTTCGGCGAACCGCTCAAATCAGGCGAGCTTAACAGCTTAGGCGAGCCCCATCTCTTTGAGCCAGGTTCCCAGTTTCGGCGAACCGCTCAAATCAGGCGAGCTTAACAGTTTAGGCGAGCCCATCTCTTTGAGCCAGGTTCCCAGTTTCGGGCGAACCGCTCAAATCAGGCGAGCCTAACAGTTTAGGCGAGCTCCATCTCTTTGAGCCAGGTTCCTAGTTTCGGGCGAACCGCTCAAATCAGGCGAGCCTAACAGTTAGGTGAGCCCCACTTCCTGAGCCAGGTTTCCATTTATGGCGAACCGCTCAAAACAGGCGAGACTAGCAGTTCAGGTGGGCTGCATCAAACTCCCACTTGGTCAAACCTTCAGATAGTTAGGACCAAAGCCACAATCCCCCGCCAATCATCTTCAATAGGATGACGGGACCCCCACTGTCATGTTAACGGTCACCTCCGACAAACCAACTTACCAGTCCTCTTCAATAGGATGGTAGGTCCATAGAGTTGCTCAAATCGCAATAAACTCCCACTGTCATGTTAACACTACACCTCTGACAAAACCACTCAAATCGCAATAAACTCCCACTGTCATGTTAACGGTCACCTCTGACAAAATCAACTTACCAATCCTCTTCAAAAGGATGGTAGGTCCTCAAAGTCGCTCCGATCGCGGCAATTCCTATCACGTTAACGATTACCTCTGATAGCCGACACCGTCATTCCCGCAAATGACATTGTCCGATCAGTCGTCATACTCATACGTCCCTGAACGATTTGATTCTCCCAGCACCGTCTTTCCATAAAAGGCGTTGTTGTTTGATAGTGGCCTACCATGCGATGTGCTGCTGTTTCAGGATCCTCCAACCGGTGCATGAGGCTAAACTGTTCCCTTATACTCCGACTGGTGCATGAGTCTAAACTGCCCCCTTATACTCCAACTGGTGCATGAGTCTAAACTGCTCCCTACACTCTTAATCCAAATGCCTCGAAAGGCTAAGGATAGAGGAGAAATTTTAGCATTGAGCCTAAGAGAGACTCCTCGACAACTTACCATGCTAAGGGCAAGAGCATGGCTAGTCCAACTCAAACGGCAGTTGGTAAAGACAAATTAAGTCCGTTGATAGCTGAGGGTTTGCTCAAAATCCTAGAAGGTGATCATCAGCTGCGGGTGAAGAGCAGGGATCACTTTACGGGACTTCATATCCAAAGTGTTCCAGACCCCATGCGGCCTGATTCAGGTCTGAAAACTTTGGAGGGGGTTTTGTAGGCAATAAAAATTGCCTTTAATCCTTATCAGAGAAGTTCAGAACAAAACTGCTAAAACCTCGCCCGAAATAGCAGAAATGCTAAAACCTCACCCGAAATAGCGAAAAAGGGGAAAACGCAGATATCTCCCAAACCGTAAGGAATTTGGCAAAACGGAGGAAGCGAACCGAAGCCTTCGGCCTGGTTCGGATGGCTCCATCTCGTCGAGATAGGCGATTTTCATATATAATTCGTCCAATTCCGACTTACGGTTTGAAAGTTACGGCCTATTCTTCAATCCATGCTCAGGAGCTCGCCTGCAACTCAAATTCGCCTGCAGTCCCAAATCCGCCTGCAGACCCAAGTCTGCCTGCGCACCTGAGCTCGCCTGCAAACCCAGTTCGCCTGCTAGCTCGCCTGCAGACCCAAGTCTGCCTGCAGTCCTAAGCTCGCCTGCAGACCCAAGCTGCAGACTCGCCAGCTCACTGTCAACTGCCCACTTGGAGTATGGGAACAGTTACATCCGTGGTCAGATCCCAGGCCTGAAGAGAGAAGACACGATACTCCAGGCCCGTCAGATGGCCGTCCACAGTACGAATGAACGGACAGGCGCCGAAACAGCCTGCACCCTCATAAATACGGCTCACCTCAGTTGTCCACGCGAAGGGATGAGAGCCGCCGACGCTCGGTGGTTGGTCAGATCCACGCAAGCATCTGACAGCCGTTGTCACGCATACGAGGAGGGGCTTTCCCAGTCCTACGTAGCGTGATGCAGAGCACAACTCTTCGAATGACCACTGACGGTACGAATGAACAGCAGGACGTCTCCGAACGACGTGTGGTCACATCCCATAATTCAAGGAGCAGTCAAGCTGTCTCCCTCACATGGTCAAATCCCATGAATCAAGGGATGGCCCATGTCATTCCTTGCCTACTAAAACCCATCTTCAGCCAGCATGAAAAGGGGGATTGGCCATTGCATATTCTGCTGGCTAATCTCCCAAAGGTTGAACCTGGACCTTTGCCAAAGGCTCCCTCATTTGAGAACCGAAGCTCCGGCAGCAACTTCGATCGGATCGTCCAAGGGAAGCAGACTCGGCGCGAGCACCGAGCGAGGCGTCCTATCGCCACCGAGGAACCCACGTTAAACAAGGAGGGCCTTCCCTCCGCTTCTGTTGTAAACATTTGATTTATTAGTTTGTAATAAGCCTTCTTATCAATACAAACGAAGTTCCCTTTCTTCGGAAGAATCAAATTTTCACCCTACAATCATGAATAGGTTTATATAATGATAGGAGTAACGGTAAGGTTCTATTATTATATTTTTTAACATCCAAATTAACTTCAAAAAAGTTCATTAGGGCATTTCTATTTTGTGAATTCTAGCTTTTGTCCATATGTTGGCTATATTGTTTACATTCAATAAATTTATACCAAGTTTTTCCTTAAATAAAATTATAATTTAAAATAATATTAAAATTTTTACTACGTGCATTGCACATGCAATCCAACTAGTATATACAAGTAGAGGAGGGTGAGGTTTGTCCTCATAACTAATGTGAGACTAAACCCACTACTAACACAATATTATCAATAGCCCCCCTCAAACTCATGTTAGATCAAATAAAATGAGTTTGCGTACAAAAAACTAGAATCGGTGAATGGGTAAGACATTTGTGAAGAAATCTACAAGCTCGTCAGCGGATGAGACATAAGGAAATAGAATTGTCTTGTCATTGATAACTTGTTGATGGACAAAATGAGCATCGATCTTAATATGTTTGGTCCTCTCATAAAATACTAGATTATTAGCAATCTAGATGATAATCTTATTATCACAGTAGAGAGGAGTAAGAGTCGTAATAGAAATACCGAAATCACTAAGAAGACGACGAAGATGAATAATCTCTTTAGCTGTTATGGACATTGCATGATACTCTATTTCGGTGTTGGAAAGAGCAATAATATCTTATTTCTTACTCCTCTAGGAAATAAGAGAATCACCAAGAAATATACAATAACCTATGGTAGACTTCCTGGTAGCAGAATCACCAGCCCAACAGCATCAGAATATGCACAAACCTCTAACTTAGATGTAGCAGGAAATAGAAGAGAGTGAGTACTACTACCCCGGAGATACCGAAGAATTCGTAATAAGGCAGCATAGTGTGCAGAATGTGGGACACTAAGAAATTGACTGAAAATGCCAACAACATGAGAGATATATGATCGAGAGATGCACAGATAGACCAACTGGCCAATAAGATATTGGTATCAGGTAGGATTAGATAGAGGCTGATTATCAGTAGAGTGAAGTTTGACATTCTGTTGGAGTGGAGTATCGATAGTTGCATCGTCAGTTAGCTCAGCGCGATCTAGAATATTTGAGAGATGCTTCTATTGAGATAGTAGTACACCCCACGGTCCCTGAGAATTTTCTAGACCAAGAAAATAGTGAAGAGATCCAAGATCCTTCATGTGAAACTTTTGTTGTAATTGAGATTTTGCGAACTGAATACCAGCAACATCATCACCTATAATGATCATATCATTACATAAATTAGTAATAAAACTCTGTCACGCGATGTAGTGTGAACAAACAGAGAAGCATCTTGATGACTCTCCATAAAGCCCGCCTTGAGCACAACATCGCGAAAACACTCAACCAAGCACGGGGTGCCTGCTTGAGACCATAAACAACACGACCAAAAAGACATACATGTCCCGGAGGAATATTAAACCCTAGAGGCGGTTGCATATATATTGTCTCAGATAAAGAACCATGGAAAAAAGCATTCTTGACATCTATCTGGTATAAGGGCTAACAATGAGCAACAACATCCGCAAGTAGAGTATGAACGGTGGGCATCTAAGCAACAAGAGCAAAGGTCTCCTCATAATCAATACATTATTGCTGAGTAAAATCTCGAGCCACTAAACGAGCTTTCCGACGTTCAATGGTGCCATCAGGATGATACTTGACCTTATAAACCCATTTACTGCCAACAAGAGAGATCTCAGGGGGACAGGGAACAACATCCTAAATATGTGTTTGCTTAAGCCCTGAAATTCCTCAATCATAGCCTGTCGCCACTCTGAAAATTAAACTGCCTCTTGAAAGGACTTTGACTCAATTGTAGTATGAATGACAGCAAGAAAGTTATGAAAGATAGGTGAATAAGAAGTAATCGAAGCATACCTGGCAGGCATGACATGCGGGTGTTTGCCTCGACAAAGAGCAAGAGGAACCTTAGACGGGGAAGATGTTGGTGGAGGTGCGTGGAGATCAATAGTATTTTCTGGAGTGGAGTGTCGTGTTCACGTGTGACGCCCCTGGGTTCACACAAGGCTGCAGTCCAAGTGAAGCCAAGAATGTCAAACCTGTCATGCACCACACCATGCAATAACATGTTTCACCATCACAATTAACATCTCTCTAGTAGATTCAACAACAGGTATATGTACAAAAGCAAGTAAAAGATAATACAAGTGATAACTGGTGAAATGATAACAAATAGATATCTCATCGTCCAACATACATAAATACATATTCAATGACTGAAGTAGATAAACTAAAATCCTCAACTAGTCCCAAATACAAAATGTCTGAGTAAAGGAAATAAGGCATACAACCTTTACAACATCTAGAAAATAGTCCTCAAATGTCTAACAATAACTACAATGGAGCTCCAAAATAAAACATAGCAAAAAATAGATAACTGAACACTAAAGTGTGTCGCCATCAACCTGCGACTCTCCGGGCTCCTGGCTCGTGACCTGAAAGGGGGAGGGACAACGAGCGTCAAAGCGCTAGCGAGCAACATCACAACCAACCCCAAGGGAAAATGGCTCGTTGTATAAGAAAATACAGTTAATACATATAAATCTAAAATCATGGATCCTATCAAGAGGGTTTTGGTATTTAGAAACTTACAACACGAGCATAGGTACGTCGAGCGAAATAATCCAAACAAGGAAACCCTCATGTATATACCTTGTATCTCAAATTGTAAATTCCTGAATACCAAATCCAAAACCTAATACGGAAACAATAATAAAGAGAAAATACAACCCATCTCAGAACATAAATACTGAATCACGTCATAACTAACATAGGTGTCATGTCATAGCCTACATAAGTATCATGTCATAACCTCATGTAAAGTGCCATATGCAGGGTTAATACAGGTATCTAATACACGGACCAAATATAGTGATGTTCCAACTCATGGTACAAAAGAGTAAATGTCCAACACAAGGACTAAAATGGATTATAGTCCAACACGAGGACTCCTATGGATTTTAGTCCAACACGAGGACTGTGCAACTGTGCAAACATCGCTAATATACATAGAAAGATCTCCTATACAGATTTCACACTCGACTCGGTGTGCAAATTCTAAACTGGTACCCTCAGCTAGTCTATCATGCATAGATACATAGTAAGATTGAAGACCAAAGTTAGGAAATCGAGGAAAAATCCCCCAACAGGCGTAATGCTCAACAAAAACCAACAAGGTAAGACCAAAGTTAGGAAATCGAGGAAAAATCCCCCAACAGGCGTAATGCTCAACAAAAACCAACAAGGTAGAAAATCTATGCGGCGGTCGACCGCAGAGGTCGCTCCGGTCGACCGCGCACAGCACCAAACAGCACTGAGCTCAAAACTATGCGGCGGTCGACCGTAGAGGACACTCCGGTCGACCGTGTGCTGAACAGAAACTATCTGCTCAGCAGATCGCTCAGCGGTCGACCGCAGTGCACACCACGGTCGACGCAACGAAGGGCAAGACAGGCCTGCCCTTCGCGTGATCTGCGGTCGACCGCTGCGTCCACCGTGGTCGACCGCGAAGCAGACAGAGCCCAGATTTGGGTTTCTGTCAGCTTCGAAACATATGCACAAAATGATTTCTTATGATATTTAAAATACTAATGTTTCTAGTATGATATTTGGCAGAAAATAACAAATTTAAACATTTAAAATCTATCACAAAGATCCCAAACATATAAACATGATTTAAAAGTTTTTTAAAATAGTGAAAACAAGATTTAACTTTTGCTAAACACGTTTTTAGATCTAGATCTCATAAATAAAAATTTGTTGGTGAACTTTAAAATCAGAAATACTTAGTTCTTACATCATATACGAAAATGATCTATTTTCTACTCATAAAATATGATTTAGGCTCAATAAGACCAAATTAAAGCTTAAATAAAGCATGAAAAACAAAGAGGGTGAGGTTGGGCGAGATGTTACTCACCTCTGGTGATAAATGAACCCTAGATCTGTAGGAGAACGATTTCCTTCACTGAATCCCTCCAAAAACCCTCTGCAAATCCTTTGAAACTCCTCCCAAATCACCAAGAAAAGAAAACGAGGGTTTTAGGGAAGAGAGGGGCTAGGGTTTCTGATTTCAGATGAAAAGAGGGCTCTCTCGGGTTCATTAGAATATATACTAAGCCCACAACCCGACCCGAAACCCGTTTAGGCCCGAACCTAGAAAAAATCTCTGTCTACTGTGCGGTCGACCGTCGCGCCTAGTGCGGTCGACCGCTCAGCAGAAAAATACCTGCTAAGCCTGATTAACAACATGCTGGTCACTCCACTTGATTTCTCTCTCATTGAATCACTCGTTGGGTTCCCAAACACTAGTTATCACATTTATCTATAATATATATGATTATTTATCATAAAAGAGTTATTTATCACTAATAATTCACATGTATTCATTATAAAAATTACGGGGTTTTACATTCTTCCCCCCTAAAAGAATTTCGTCCTCGAAATTCGAAAATCGTGCACATCTCGCAATATGAACTTCTAGATGAACATATAGAAATATTTATACCTAATGATCTAAAATAGTAATACTCCCGTTAGAACCCTAATCTAGTAGAACTAGTACATCGGGTGAAAAATCCAAACAAGGAACCCTCCATATATATACCATGTGTTCCAAGAGATTAAGAATTAAGCGGAAATATTCACATTCTAGTATTAAATGTAAATATAATTGAAGATGTAAACATAATATAAAATACATATCATAAAAATTAATTTACCTGTTCAAACAGGAGTGGGTAGTCATGATGCATATCCTCATCGCGCTCCCAAGAAATCTCCTCAATGCCTCCTCGGTTCCACTGAACTTTCACCAAAGGAATAACCTTGTTCCTAAGTCTCTTGTCCTTCCTGGCAAGAATACAAACCGGAATCTTGACAGTAGTCAAATCCTTCTGAAGCTCTACCTTTGGTGCATCCAGTACTCTCTGTTGCTCCTCATCATGTAAGTGCTTCTTAAGCATAGAAACATAAAATACATTATGTATACTAGACATCGATGCTGGAAGATCTAGTCTGTATAACACAATTCCAACACACTCCAGAATCTGAAATAGTCCAATATATCTCGGTGCAAGCTTCCCCCGTCGTCCGAATCGCTGCACGCCTTTCATAGGCGATACCTTCAGCATAACTAAGTCTCCAACCTGAAACTCCAAGGGTCTTCGTCTCTTATCGACATAGCTCTTCTGTCGACTCTGAGCTGCTAGAATCCTCTCTCGGATCAAGGCTATTTTCTCAGTAGTCTGCCTTACCAGCTCCGGCCCAAGCATCAAGCTGTCCTCCGGCTCGGCCCAACATATCGGTGACCTACAAGGTCTTTCGTACAATGCCTCATACGGGGCCATACCGATCGTCACTTGATAACTATTGTTATAAGCGAACTCTACCAGTGGAATATGATCCTCCCAACTGCCCTGGAAATTAATGACATAAGCTCGTAACATGTCTTCCAACACCTGATTTACTCCCTTTGTCTGACCATCCGTCTGGGGGTGGAAAACACTGCTGAATGATAGACTGCTGCTAAAAGAGTCCTGAAAACTCCTCCAAAAGTGCGAAGTGAACACCGAACCTCGATCTGATACGATCATGTCTGGAACTCCATGAAGTCGAACTATCTCCCGGATGAATATCCTCGCATATGCCTCGGCGGTGTAAGTGGTCCTCACTGGAATGAAATGTGCCGACTTCGTCAACCGGTCCACAATCACCCAAACTGAATCATTCCCCTTCTTCAACTTCGGCAACCCTACAATGAAGTCCATGGATATGTCTGCCCACTTCCACTCTGGAATGGGTAAAGGCTGAAGTGTCCCTGCCGGTCTCTGATGTTCTGCCTTCACCTGCTGACAGGTATAACACTTAGCCACATACTCTGCAATCTCCCTACGCATACCACTCCACCAAAAGTGCCTCTTCAGGTCCTTGTACATCTTAGTGGTCCCTGGATGTACTGTGTACCTAGAACGATATGCCTCATCAAATAACTCTCTCTTCAGTTCGGCACTGGATGGCATAACTAGTCTACCCTTCATCCGGAGACCTCCATCCGCTCTAATGGTCCAATCAGCCTTAGGCTATTTGGAAATCTCCTCTTTTTGAATTTGAATCCAAGAATCCCCCAACCGAGCTCTGACAACGCTGTCACTCCAAGATGGTTGCACTGACACAGCTCCCAAAAATGCACTGGTTCCTCCAATCTCGGGTCTAAAATCAAACTGGCTAAGAGTGGTAAGATCCCGATGTAATGAACACCTCAAAGTCGAAACCCGATGTCGACGCTTCCTGCTTAAAGCATCTCCTATGACGTTCGCCTTCCCCGGATGATACTGGATCGCGAACTCATAGTCCTTGATAAACTCAATCCATCTCCTCTGTCTCTGGTTGAGTTCCTTCTGGTAAAAGAGGTACTTCAGACTCTGATGGTATTTGAACAACTCAAACTGCACTCCATAGAGGTAGTGCCTCCATGACTTCAGTGCAAATACCACTGCTACCAACTCCAAGTCATGAGTGGGATAGTTCTGCTCATGCACCCTCAGCTGCCGTGAGATATAGGCTACTACCCTCTGAGTCTGGATCAATACGCCTCTTAAGCCTGCCAACGATGCGTCGGTATACACGACGAAGGTCCTATCGCTGCTCGGAATGGTCAAAACCGGCGTCGTGGTCAGCTTAGCCTTCAAAATATCAAAGGCCTTCTGGCACTCCATGCTCCAAATGAACTGTACACCCTTCTTCATAAGGCATGTAAGCAGCATCGAAATCTTTGAGAAGTCCTGAATGAACTTCCTGTAGTAGCCAGTTAAACCCAAAAAGCTACGAATCTCGGTCACTGTCTTCGGCGGCTCCCAATCAAGAACTGCTGTAACCTTAGCTAGATCAACTGCTATGCCCTCTCTACTGATGATGTGGCTGAGAAATCTGACTTCTGAAAGCCAAAATTCATATTTGCTAAACTTAGCATATAACTGATGCTCCTGTAGAGTCCTCAAAGCTATCCGTAGATGCTCCTCGTGTTCTGCCTCCGATCTCGAGTATATAAGAATATCATCGATAAAGACGATCACAAACTGATCTAAGAAGGGACGGAAAACCTGGTTCATCAAGTCCATGAATATCGCGGGTGCATTAGTCAATCCAAATGGCATGACCAAAAACTCGAAAGATCCATATTGAGTAAGAAAAGCGGTCTTGGGAATATCCATCTCCAGAACCCATAACTGATGATAACCTGAACGAAGATCAATCTTCGAGAAATACTGTGCTCCCTGCAACTGGTCGAACAAGTCATCAATCCTAGGTAATGGGTACCTATTCCGGATAGTGACTTTGTTCAACTCTCTATAATCTATGCACAATCTCATACTACCGTCCTTCTTCTTCATGAAGAGGACCAGTGCATCCCACGAAGAATGACTCTGACGAATAAAACCCTGAGCTAATAACTCATCCAACTGGGTCTGAAGCTCCCTCATCTCAGCTGGTGCCATGCGATAGGGTGCGTGGGATATCGGGGCTGTGCCTGGCTGTAACTCAATACAGAACTCAACCTCTCTCACAGGAAGTAATCCAGGTATGTCCTGAAAGACATCCTGATACTCTGAGACAACTCTAGTCTCCAATAAATCGACACCCTGATCCCATCGCATCACCTCCTCGATGTATGCCAGAAATGACTCCGCAAGGCGGTTGCGCTAAGAAGTGGCCACAATCATCTCGGACCCATCTGAAGCTCGCAACTTGACTGTCTTCGTAAAGCAGTCAATACTGATATGGTAGGAAAACAACCAATCCATACTAAGGATGACATCGAACTTGGACATATGCAACACTATCAAATCAACTATAAACTCCAACTCGTCTAAACTGACAGTACACCTCCTACAAACGCTCTCCAGAAACGATACCTCACCTAAAAGGGTGGGAATCGATAAAGGGGTGTCTAGAGGCTGAGCTACGAGCTGGAGTCTAGTCGTAAATGCATGAGAGATGAAAGAATACGAAGCTCCCGAATCGAAAAGAATACGGGCGGGGAAAGAATCCACAAGGAACGTACCCTCCACTACGGCTCCGCTAGCTCCATGATCATGGGGAACTACTACATATACTCTGCCTGTGACTGAAGACTGCTCTGCTATTGGAGCTGGAGAATATGAGACAATCTGCCCCTGAGGAACCTCCTGAACTGCTCGAATATGTCCCTCAGTCCTCTGAGCTACTGGTGGTGCCTCAAGCCTGTTCTGCTGACCTTGACCTCTGCCCTGCTGTCTCTGCTGCTGCTAGTTCGGACCCTTGCCCTGCTGGCTCCTGCTGGTGTGCTGCGACACTCCGATGCCTTATGCCCGACCTTGCGATAGTTAAAACAAGATCCCTAGAACTTGCGCTGCTGATGCGCTCTCTGATCCTGCTGGGGTCCCTTCTTATAAGGGCCCTGATGCTGTTGCTGAGGTCCAGAAAAAGATCTCTTGTTCTTTCCCTTGTCCCCGCTCTGTCCTGCCTTGGCCTTACCTTCCTTATCCTTCTAGAACATGGTAGTCTCAATCTCCTGTGAAGTGGCGGCCTCAGCTACCCCCCTAACTGAATAGAACCTCCTCGAGACGAGGTACCAGTGGAGATTAGGGCGAAGCCCTGCTAAGAACATCTGAGCCTGACGCTCTCCTGTCTACCACATACCCGTGAAATGTAGCAACTCCATGAACCTGCTCTCAAAATCTGCAACTGTCATGTCCCCCTGAGTCAACCGGGACAACTCAAGCTCCTTCCCAGTCCGTGCTACAGAAGAAATGTACTGCCCATCAAAGAAGTATATGCTCAAGCTCCTTCCCAGTCCGTGCTACAGAAGAAATGTACTGCCCATCAAAGAAGTATATGAAGTCCTCCTATGTGAGGGTCGTCCTCTGCTCTGGAGTAAACTGAAGTCAGTACCATCTCCCGGCATCTCCCTTCAGACTGTAGGATGCCAACCTCTGCTTCTAGACTGAATCCACACTGAGTATGTTAAGTATATTGCTCACGTCCTCCTTCCACTTATGGGCTGCAAGAGGGTCTGGTGACCCCTGGAACTCTGGTGCCCTCATCTTTTGGTACCTCTCCACCATACGAAGCCAAGCCTCCTGCTCTGTGGCTCTATCTGGGACTGCTAGAGGAACAGCTGCAGGCACGATCTCTGGGGATCTCTCTCTGACAGGAACGACGGGTATCCCCTGCTGCTGAGCTACTGGTGGTGGTGGTGTCCGTGGTGCTATGTGAGTCGTCACTAACTCCTTAATGGCTGTCATCCGGGCAATAAGAGGAGCCATGATATCCACCAAATACTGAGGAGCCTGCTGCGGCTCGGGTGGTACCTGCTGAGGCTCGGATTGAGCTGGCTGCTGCTCAGATGGAGTCTGCTATGACTCTGCCTGCCCAGCTCTCCGAGTACGAGGCCTACCACGTCCTGCCATCTCTCTCTCTCTCTGATGATAAGAAAATAAGAGTTTATGAGTCAAAATAGACCTTTATAAATAACGTATCACAATACAATTTTCTCAACATATAGTATTCATGCAAATACTTTAAATTTACACAAAATAGTTATCAAAAAAAATTCTCAAATTTTAAGATATACGCATATATCGTCCTCACTCATACTAGGGACTCCTTACGGACTCTATACATGAATTCTAAGAAACTCTATCCTAGCTCCACGACTCGACACAGGATGATCCTAAGAATACTGGAACTAAAGCTCTGATACCAACTGTGATGCCCCTTGGTTCACACAAGGCTGCAATTCAAGGTGAAGCCAAGAATGTCAAACCTGCCATGCACCACACCGTGCAATAACATGTTTCACCATCACAATTAACATCTCTCTAGTAGAGTCAACAACAGGTGTAGGTACAAAAGCAAGTAAAAGATAATACAAGTAATAGCTGATGAAATGATAACAAATAGATATCTCATCGTCCAACATACAGAAATACATAGTCAATGACTGAAGTAGATAAACTGAAATCCTCAACTAGTCCCAAATACAAAATGTCTGAGTAAAGGAAATAAGGCATACAGCCTTTACAACATCTAGAAAATAGTGAAATAAGGCATACAGCCTTTACAACATCTAGAAAATAGTCCTCAAATATCTAACAACAACTACAATGGAGCTCCAAAATAAAACATAGCTAAAAATAGATAGCTGAACACTAAAGTGTGTCGCCATCAACCTGCGACTCTCCGGGCTCCTGGCTCGTGACCAGAAAGGGAGAGGGACAACGAGCGTCAGAGCGCTAGCGAGCAACATCACAACCAACCCCAAGGGAAAATGGCTCGTTGTATAAGAAAATACAGTTAATACATATAAATCTAAAATCATGGATCCTATTAAGAGGGTTTTGGTATTTAGAAACTTATAACACGAACATAGGTACGTCGAGCGAAATAATCCAAACAAGGAAACCCTCATGTATATACCTTGTATCTCAAATTGTAAATCCCTGAATACCAAACCCGAAACCTAATACGGAAACAATAATAAAGATATAATACAACCCATCTCAGAACATAAATACTGAATCACGTCATAACTAACATAGGTGTCATGTCATAGCGTACATAAGTATCATGTCATAACCTCATGTAAAGTGCCATATGCAGGGTTAATACATGTATCTAATACACGGACCAAATATAGTGATGTTCCAACTCATGGTACAAAAGAGTAAATGTCCAACACAAGGATTGAAATGGATTATAGTCCAATACGAGGACTCCTATGGATTTTAGTCCAACACGAGGACTGTGCAACTGTGCAAACATCGCTAATATACATAGAAAGATCTCCTATACAGATTTCACACTCGACTCGGTGTGCAAATTCTAAACTGGTACCCTCAGCTAGTCTATCATGCATAGATACATAGTAATTGAAGACCAAAGTCAGGAAATCGAGGAAAAATCCCCCAACAGGCGTAATGCTCAACAAAAACCAACAAGGCAGAAAATCTGTGCGGCGCTCGACCGCAGAGGTCACTCCGGTCGACCGCGCACAGCGCCAAACAACACTGAGCTCAAAACTATGCGGCGGTCGACCGCAGAGGACACTCCGGTCGACCGCGCGCTGAGCAGAAACTATCTGCTCAGCATCGCTCAGCGCGGTCGACCGCAGCGCCCACCACGGTCGACCGCACAAAGGGCAGACATGCTCTACCCCGCCGCGTCCACCGTAGTCGACCGCGAAGCAGACAGAGCCCATATTTGGGTTTCTGTCAGCTTCGAAACATATGCAAAAAATGATTTCTTATGATATTTAAAATACTAATGTTTCTAATATGATATTTGGCAGAAAACAACAAATTTAAATATTTAAAATCTATCACAAAGATCCCAAACATATAAACATGATTTAAATATTTTTTAAAATAGTGAAAACAAGATTTGACTTTTGCTAAACATGTTTTTAGATCTAGATCTCATAAATAAAAATTTATTGCTGAACTTTAAAATCAGAAATACTTAGTTCTTACATCATATACCAAAATGATCTATTTTCTACTCATAAAATACGATTTAGGCTCAATAAGACCAAATTAAAGCTCAAATAAAGCATGAAAAACAAAGAGGGTAAGGTTGGGGGAGATGTTACTCGCCTCTGGTGATAAATGAACCCTAGATCTGTAGGAGAACGATTTCCTTCGCTGAATCCCTCCAAAAAACCGCTGCAAATCCCTCGCCTCTGGTGATAAATGAACCCTAGATCTGTAGGAGAATGATTTCCTTCGCTGAATCCCTCCAAAAAACCGCTGCAAATCCTTTGAAACTCCTCCCAAATCACTAAGAAAAGAAAACTAGGGTTTTAGGGAAGAGAGGGGGCTAGGGTTTCTGATTTCAGATGAAAAGAGGGCTCTCTCGGGTTCATTAGAATATATACTAAGCCCACAACCCGACCCGAAACCCGTTTAGACCCGAACCCAGAAAAAATCTCTGTCTGCTGTGAGGTCGACCGCCGCGCCCAGTGCGGTCGACCGCTCAGCAGAAAAATGCCTACTAAGCTTGATTAACAACATGCTGGTCACTCTACTTGATTTCTCTCACATTGAATCACTCGTTGGGTTCCCAAACCCTGGTTATCACATTTATCTAATATATATGATTATTTATCATAAAAGAATTATTTATTACTAATAATTCACATGTATTCATTATAAAAATTACGGGGTTCTACACCACGGGATTAGGGATATGTTGGTGTAAGAGAAGGCTCGGGCGAGGAAGAGTCAATAGAAGGAGATGGAGAGATGTCAGGGAGATCTCGAAAGGAAAATTTAGGTGAAGAAGTAGGTGATGCAGCTGATGGTGAAGCATGATTAGTAGAGTGGAGGAAATTAAAGTCATCAGAAGTAGAATAATATGGAGAATCCTCTTCGAACTGAACGTGACGAGATATATGAACTCGACGAGTTGCGGGATCATAACAACGATAACTTTGATGTTCCGAACTAATTCCTAAATAGACACAAAAATAGTTTTGGGAGATAATTTATCACGTTCGTGAGATGGCAGAAGAACAAAGCAGTAACAACCAAAAACGCGGACCAGATCATAACGGGGAGGATGAGTACAAATACGACTATGAGGAGTAGCACCGGAAAAAGAGCTAGATGGAGTAATATTAATAACAAGAGTAGCAATGAGAATGACCTCAACTCAGAAACGACAAAGAACAGAGTAAGAAATGAGCATGGATCAAGCAGTATCGAGGATATGATGATATTTGCGTTCAGCAATACCATTTTGCTCATGAGTGTAGGGACATGACTGTTGAAAGATAGTCCCATGAGAGGACATGATAGATCGCATGGTAGAGAATAGGTACTCTTTGGCATAGTTAGAACGGAAAATTTTAATACGAGATTGTTATTGAGTGAAGATCATAGTAGTTACGGCTTGATAAGCAGTAAGTATGTTTGAGCGATTCTTAAGCAGGTAAATCCATGTAAAACGAGAGAAATCGTCGATAAAACTAACATAATATAAGTAGCCAGATGAAGAGGACAAATGAACTGGCCCCCAAATAACAGAATTACTAAATCAAATAAGGAAGTGGATATAGATGTACTCATTTTAAATTGTAAAGCAGTGAATTTAGCCAATTTACAACCAATACATGACTCAATACTAGAACTAGATAATACAGGATCAAGTACTCTGAATAAGACTCTCCAGCCTTTTATTAGACATATGACCAAGTTGTTTATGCCACAAGAGAGCGTGGACCTATAGACTCTGGAAGGTGAATATATTCCAGAAAGTATAGTTTGTGCCTCCTATGTCCCGCCTTAACCGTCTTGCCCGTCTGCAGATCCTGCATAATACAAGTATCAAAAAAAATGAGACAAACATCCCAACCATACATAAAGAGCTAATAGAAATTAAATTCAAGCACAACCAAGGAGCCACACCACATAGACGAGACCAAGTGTTAGACCACCAGATGGATCATTTTGTGGGGGTAATAGAGACATACAGAGTGATTAACAATGATTGTCCAGCAGTTGTGTAGATAGGGGGAAGAGAAGATGAAGTTAAGACAGAGGATAAAAGTGAGGTATTATAAGTCATATGGAAGGAACTGCCAGAGTCAAAAATCTAGAGATCATTCATATCGGAAACCGAAGGGTTAACTGAAGAACCAACAAAATGCATACCATAGAGTTGTGCAGCGGATGTAGAGGCGATATGCTGAAAAGCATCAAGTTAACGGCTAAGGCCTTCAATAGCTTGAATAGTAGAGTCTGAAGTGGAAGAAGATATAGCATTGGCTAGCAATCCTGGTGTACGAGAGGGTTGAGACTGAGGGGGTCGCCGACCATGACCAGTACCTAAGGAACGTAACTCAGAATAAAGCTTGAAGCATGTCTCAATGCGGTGTCCTTCCTTCTTACAATATTTACAAGAGAGCTTAGATCGATCCTGTGGAGAGGGAGCCCATTGAGAAGTATGATTCATAATAGGAGTAGTAACAAGTACAGACAGAGCAGTCTCGAGTGATGAAGTGGGAGTGTCTGTTGACAAATTGAGTCATGCTGTCTGCTACTGGGTCTCATAAGCAGTGAGAGCTCCCATAACTGAGGCCAAAGTCGAAAATTAAAGCTGATGAAGTAGTTGATTAGCCATAATTGAATATTTAGAAAGGGATTGAAATAGTTAATGCACCTCATGCTACGCATACCAGACTAGCCAGTCTTCATATATGGAATAATGTCCAGGAAGCATGGAGCGTAATTCTATCCAAAAATCTAGCATTTGTCCAAATGAGACTACAGAGAGGAACTACATTTGCATTGTAGAAAAATACGTTGCAGAAGATATGCCTCCCATGCACCAGAACACTCAATGAAATGCTTAGTGAGGCGAGTCCATATGGCCCGAGCAAAGGGAAGCGAACCAATTTCGACATTGAGACTGGAACCAACACAGCGAGTGAGATAATCCATGACACGAAATTCCTACAACTGCCAGTCCAAACCCTCCTTGACATAGAGAGCACGAGCAGTCTGAAGATCAACATCACTACTACCAGATGTAATAGTACTGGATGAAGCAACAGTGCTGATGGATGGTGAAACTGGTCCCGTACTGGTGAGATGATCAAGCAAACTAGCGCCACGCAAGACATTGGTGACAATGGTGGATCACCCTGGCTAGTCACTTTGATCATTGAGGGGCAGTGGTGGTTTTAAAAGGTTATATAAATCTCAACAAAATTTCCAATTAAATTGCTCTCAAATCACGACGACAATTTGGGGACAGAGATCGCGACGGGTAATCAGATCTCCGGTGGCGGAGACTACGGGATTGAGAAGATCTCCACCGAGATCTATGACAGTGGTAGTGGCAAACTCGTCAACAGTGGTACCAGTCGAGATCTCCTGCAGCAACTGAGATCTCAGGCGAGTGGTCGCGACCAAGATCTCCTACGACGACTAAGATCAGCAACATAGAGGGGAATTTTTTTTATTTATTTGGAAAAAAATTTATTATTTGGGAAACCATAAACCAAGCTCTAATACCATGTTAAAGTAAAAGAGAGAGATTCTTGGGTAAATTTCTCTTGAATTAAATATTGAGTGTGTACATATATATATTCAAGTAGAGGAGGGTGTGGTTTGTCCTCATAACCAATGTGTTGGGAATATTAGCTGTTTAGACAATAATTAACATGAAATTATGTTTTGAACAGACGATTAATATCAGATAAAAGCAGATTAATATTTTATCACAGAAATGAAATTAATTGTAACGAAAAATATAAAAAGTTTAGAAATACCGCCTGATGGTTGAGGCATGTAAGGCACTGTCCCAAGAATCTAATTGCTCTCCTCTCATACAGGGCTACGCGACAAAAGTTCTCGGAGATACAACGACCCTCGATCAGGCAACCTCCTTCTCGTCGGCACGAGCTTCAAGAAGGTTTTACGAATTCTTCTTGACTTTAAGGGAACCAAGAAAACGTAACAAGAAGAAACCGAAAGGAGTAGAGCAGAGAAGAAGAGAATTATTATGATTTTCACTGTACTAAAATTCTTGCAGGTTTAGGTCCTTTTATAGGGGAAAAACAGCCGTTATCCATAAATCTATAGTTAATAATTACTCGCCTATTTATCACGTTTTTAATCACGTTACAAAATAAATCTTAGTCGTTATAAAATATTCCCGTTAATCATGTTTTTAATCTGCATCATATTAATTATAGTTTAATTTTTCCAATTAGCAAAAAAAAATATAGCATGTTAAGAGCCCCTTAACTAGGAGCTGCATTCGTGTCCGCAGGTCGTGTCACATTACAAAATAAATCTTAGTCGTTACAAAATATTTTCGTTAATCATGTTTTTAATCTGCATCATATTAATTATAGTTTAATTTTTCCAATTAGGAAAAAACAAAATATAGCAGGTTAAGAGCTCCTTAACCAGGAGCTGCATTCGTGTCCGCATGTCGTGTGCGCGCGCCATCCGACCCGACCCAAACCCAGCCCGGACGGCACGCGTGTGTGTGGTGTGGAGCATAACCTTTATTTTTTTCTAAGCATAGGAGAGAAAAGAAAGGCTTATAAACAACCTATCTTCCCATCTCCTTTCCAATGTGGGACTAAACTTTTCCTCTATAAACTCAAGTTTTAAGTTACAACTCCAACAATCCCCCACATAACTTAAAACTTAAAATAATTCAAAATTAAGAGTAAAAGAAGAACTTTGAAAATTAAGATTGCTGGTTCCCTTATATTTATGTAATAGGTGGAGGTACCTTTCGGTTTATACCTTCACTTAGTGACAGTTGTATAGATCCATGAGAGCTTGGTGGACTACGCCTTGAACTAGTCCCATTTATCGGATTTCTATAGAAAACACACATAGTATAGTTTTGAAGAATTCTAAACGGGTTGCGCTATTATCGGCCTTGCGCAGGTATCTTTCATGTGTGTTACTAGGGAGCAACCCTGATCCCATAGTTGCGGCCTCACAACTACACACATATAGGTGAATCCTAATAAGGATGCGAGCAAGTAAGCATCCTGCCTCATGGGTCTTGAATTCATTAAGAGTTTAACCCAACCTTTCACTTGCTTTTTATGAGCACTGATCATCCTAGGGATGAGAGCAAATAAATTCAGTGCTCTTCACAATTAATCACTCGTCTAGTTTGTTTCTACCCATTGAACCTCTGCGAGGTTGGGTTGCCACTGCAGTGATTTTTCTTATGGGCTTAATCCCACCTCCCTCGATGATTCTAGGACCACTGCCCTAGATAAGCTTTTAGTTAAGTGATCTGCAAAATTTTTCTCTGATCTTACAAAATCTAAGACTATTACATGGTTTTTCATCTTATATCTCAAGGATTTATGTTGTACTTCCAAGTGTTGATTCATCTTCACATGTGCATTCTCTTGATGACATTTGTCAATCGCTGACCTGCAATCACAATGAATAGAAATAGCTGGTAATGGTTTTTGTATTAATGGAATTTCAGTAAGTAAATCTTTCAACCATTGAGCTTCTATACTAGTAGTATCAAGAGCTATCATTTCTGATTCTATTGTACTTCTAGCCATTACAGCTTGTTTAGTAAATTTCCAGGACACAACTCCTCCTCCTAAAAGGAATACAAAACCAGTGGTGGACTTTACATCTACTGAGTCACTAATCCAATTTGCATCTGAGTATCCTTCTAATACAGATGGATAAACTTTATAATGTAAACTATAGTTCATAGTTCCTTTTAGATACCTCAAAATTCTTTCTAGAGCATCCCAATGACTCTTATCAGGATTTGATGTATATCTACTAAGTCTATTTACTTCATAAGTAATGTCAGGTCTGGTGTAGTTTGTCAGGAATCCTAATGATCCAATTATTTATGCATATTCTCTTTGTAATTGAGAATAACCTGTATTTTTCTTTAGATGTACATTAGGATCATATGGAGTAGAAACAGGTTGACAATTTAGATCATAAAAGTTCTTGAGTATTTTCTCTATGTAGTGTGATTGTGACTACATATATCCATTCTCATTTTTTAAGATTTTAGTGTTAAGAATTAAATCAGTTTGACCTAAATCTTTCATGTCAAAATTTTGTGATAAAAAATGTTTGATTTCATTTATGCTTTGTATGTCAGAGCCAAAAATAAGAATATCATCAACATATAAGTATAAAATCACAATTTTGTTGTTATTATCTATTTTATGATATTCACACTCATCTGTTTGATTAATTACAAATCAATAGGATAGTATGATCACATCAAATTTTATGTGCCATTGTTTTGGAGCTTGTTTGAGACCATATAGTGATCTAATAAGTTTGCATACTTTCTTCTCTTCTCCAGAGGGAACAAATCTCTCGGGTTGATCCATATAAATTTCTTCATCTAAGTCTCCATTTAAGAATGCAATTTTAACATCCATTTGATGTATTATAAGTTTGTGAATGAATGCTAAAGCTATAAGGACTCTAATGGTAGTAATTCTAGCTATTGGGGAGTAGACATCAAAATAATCAATACCAGATTTTTGGGTATATCCTTTAGCTACTAATATGGCCTTATATTTATCTATTGTTCCATCTGGTCTGAGTTTCTTCTTAAATACCCATTTACATTCTATAGTTTTGCAGCCTGAAGGAAGATCAGTTAGTTTCCAAGTATGATTTTGAACTATAGATTGTATCTCATTATTTATAGCTTCCTTCCAAAATGGAGCATCTACTGATTTCATTTCATCTTCAAATGTAATTGAAGAATCTTCTACAAGTAATGCATAGAAATCTTCATGGACCTTTTCTATTCTAGTTCTTTTACTTCTCCTAGGCTCCTCTGTACTTTCTAGTGGTCTAATTTGTTTAGAACTAGTTTCATCTTGGTTAGAACTAGGATCTGAATTGCTAGAGCTAGGACCTGTGTTGTTTACTCTGGTCTTGTAAGGGAAAATATTTTCAAAGTAATGTGCACCCCTAGCTTTAATTATGGTATTGTTGGCTATCTCATTAATGTCAGAGTTAATTATTAAAAATCTATTTACATTACTATCAGAAGCATAGCCAATAAATATTCCATCTAAAGTTTTAGGGCCAATCTTCTTTCTCTTATTCTCAGGTATTTTAACTTTTTCTAAGCACCCCCACACTTTCAGGGGATCTAAATTAGGATTTCTATTCTTCCAAATTGTGTAAGGTGTTTTATCAGAATTCTTGAATGGAATTCTATTTAGTATATGGCAAGCAGTCATGAGAGCTTCTCCCCACAGATTCTCTGGCACACTAAAATTAATTAACATTAAGTTTACCATGTCTATTAAAGTTATATTTTTTCTCTCAGCTACTCCATTAGATTGAGGTGATATGGAACAGTTATTTCATGAATGATTCTATTCTCTTCACAGAATTATTTTAATTCATTAGAAGTGTATTCACCACCTCTATCTGATATTAGTATTTTAATTTTCCTATCCAACTGATTTTCAACTTCTCCTTTATATATTTTGAATTTGTTTATAACTTCATCTTTGGTCTTAATTAGGTAGAGGTAACAATATTTAGTATTAAAAATCTATTTGCATTACTATCAGAAGCATAGCCAATAAAAATTCCATCTACAGTTTTAGGTCCAATTTTCTTTCTCTTATTTTCAGGTATTTTAACTTTTGCTAAGCACCCTCACACTTTCAGGTGATCCAAATTAGGGTTTCTATTCTTCCAAATTGTGTAAGGGGTTTTATCAGATTTCTTGAATGGAATTCTATTTAGTATATGACATGCAGTCATGAGAGCTTCTCCCCATAAATTTTCTGGCACACCAGAATTAATTAACATTGAGTTTACCATGTCCATTAGTGTTCTATTCTTTCTCTCAGCTACTCCATTAGATTGAGGTGTATATGGAGCTGTTATTTCATGAATAATTCCATTCTCTTCACAGAATTGTTTTAATTCATTAGAAGTGTACTCACCACCTCTATCTGATCTTAGTATTTTAATTTTCCTATCCAACTGATTCTCAACTTCTGCTTTGTATATTTTGAATTTGTTTATGACTTCATCTTTGGTCTTAATTAAGTAGAGGTAACAATATTTAGAACAATCATCTATAAAAGTTACAAAATATTTGTTACCTCCTCTAGATGTTCTTCCTGAATAACAGACATCACTATGGATGAGTTCTAATATCTCAGAATCTCTATCAATAGTTTTAAAGGATTTCTTAGGAAGTTTAGCTTCTACACATAATTTACATTTTCCATCATCTTTTATAATAAGCTTTGGAATTATATTGAGGTGCATCAATCTTTTAATTGAATTATAATTCACATGTCCTAATCTTTGATGCCAAATGATAGAAGGTTCGATATTCAAAGCCATTGGAGATGCAAGGGTAGAATTCTTAATATTTAATTTAAAAAGACCATCATATAAAAATCCTTTTCCAATGAAATTCAACCCCTTAGTTATTACAACTTTATTTGATTCAAAAACTAGCTTATAGCCTTGTTGCACTAACAAAGATCCGCTAATCAAGTTTCTCCTAATGTCTGGTACATGATGGATTGTTGCACTAACAAAGATCCGCTAATCAAGTTTCTCCTAATGTCTGGTACATGATGGACATCCTGCAGGATCAAAGTCTTATCAGAAGTCAGCTTTAGGTTGATCCGACCTATTCCAGATACAGGAGCCACATTATTATTTCCCATTGTCACAGTTCCTCTACTTGAGACCTGATAGGTGGAATACAAAGATTGATTAGAGCAAACGTGAATATTAGCTCTAGTGTCAATCCACCAATTATTTGCTTGAAAGGTCATGTTTACTTCAGGGGTGAAGAGAATAGACCTGAAAGCAGTCTCAGCTGAACCGGAAGTCACCATGTTTACTTGTGACTTTTTAGGTGGAGGTCCTTCCTTCCTATGCTTGGGTGGTTGTGACGTCCCATGGTTCACACAAGGCTGCAGTCCCAGGTGAAACCCGGATTGTCAAACCTGCCAAGCACCAACCACCATACTATGACAAGTTTTACCATCACAATCACTATCTCTCTAGTAGAAACAATAAATAGGTGAAGGTACAGATAGGTAAAAATAGAAATAGGACAACACTGGATATACACAGAAGAAGCATAAGAAAAATCAATAATGAGCCCAACTGGAATAAAATAGACATATCTCTGAGTCTGAATTGAATCTCAAATACAATGAGTCACATAAACAAAGTCTCACAATAGCTCTCAACTCTATGAAACAAAATACCAATCTAGATTCTGAAAATAATCAACTACATGTGGAGTTATACAATAACTACAAAATATGATAAGTAACTAAATGGACAACTAAGAAGTCCCATTAACCTGCGACTCTCCGTGCGCCAGACTCGCTGCCTGAAAGAGGGGAAAAACAACGAGCGTCAAAGCGCTAGCGAGATCATCACTACCTCTCCCCAGGGGAAGGGGTAGGAGTATATAAGAAAATAGAAAATAGAGTCAGTACATACATATATCAAATCATTCATATAACTCTCTATGAATGAAAAACAAATAATAAATGATAAATACTCCAATCTCCAATATAAAAAATAATCATTTCATCTTGAATTACGTCCGAGTGACCTGCTCTAATATAAGAGGATACCAACTAAGATAAAACAAATATATCTGCCATCCATAACGGGTGTATCAAATTCTCAAAGGAAAAAAAATACCCTACTCGCGGGCAATCTATCTGGGAAGTAAAACTTACAACTGATCAATTATCTATGTGTGCATCATATTGTACTATAGTGATACTTTTGTAATACTCATTACTCAATCGCTCTGCGGCAATAGGATTTATTATTTTCCTATTCCGGATACATATAATAACGATACTGTTGTAATACTCTTACTCAATCGTTCTGCGGCAAATAGGTTTTATCTCCCTATTTCCGGATATATGAATTAACGATACTTTTGTAATACTCTTACTCAATCGTTCTAGGCAAATAGGTTTTATCTTCCTATTTCCAGATACATGAATTAACGATACTTTTGTAATACTCTTACTCAATCGTTCTGCGGCAAATAGGTTTTATCTCCCTATTTCCGGATACATGAATTAACGATACTTTTGTAATACTCTTACTCAATCTTTCTGGGCAAATAGGTTTTATCTCTCTATTTTCGGATACATGAATTAATGATACTTTTTCATATGTATTCATCAGCTCAACGTGCGACAAAAAGTATGTTAACACAACATAATCTAAGTGTACGTGCACATATTTCGGTGTGCGTGTCCATATCTGGCAGGTATTAAATAACTCTTAATCATTATAATATAATAGTACAATATCGAGAAACTCTCTCAAAAATAACAAACAAGAGCGAAACTCAAGATACCTTTACGTAATATATCAATTTATTTTAAATCAGCACATCTGCAGTTTTCTGCAGAACATATCATTAGTAAATTGAGAATAGCTTTCTCTAGACAAACTCTTTTTAAGAATAGTTTTTCGTTTTGGAAACTAGACTCACATATCTATCATTTGACACTGATTTGGCTCAGTTTGGAGTTCATATGATATTTCTAATTTCCAGTCAAACATTTTATTTGTGCAGCAGATTTTCTGCAGAACATATCATCAGTAAATTGAGCATATCTTTCTCTAGGAAAACCATCTTTAGGTATGGTTTCCTGTTTTCAAAACTAGATTCATATATCTTTCAATTGGAATTATTTTGGTTCAATTTGGATTTCATTTGTTATTTCAAATTTCTAGTTCAATAGTATATATGTGCAGCAGATTTTCAACAGAACATAACAAGCATGATTATTTGCACAAGAAATCATATGTAAACCTTCAATCATGCACGAAACTTTAAAACGAAGAATAAGACATCTAAATTCAGATAAACAATGTTTAAATTATTTTCAGATCTTAAAATACTTCTGTAAATTCGTGCTTAATCTCTTTAACATGAAAAGACCTAGTCTTTATACATATATACAAAAGATCCAATTTTTATATACAAAATAATTGATTAGGATCTATAAAACTCATTAAAAACTCTTCAAAAATATTTTAAAAACTAGGAGGGGGATTAGTAGAGATGATACTCGCCTGGGGTTGAAGGAAAAACTTGTTAGAAGCAACGTCGAAGGAGATCTCCACTCCAAAAGCCAAAAATCAACAAAAACCCCAAACTTGAAAGCCTCCAATCTTCTCCAAGAATTCAAAATAGGGTTTATGGAGGTTTGGTGGCTGTTAGGGTTCTTAAATATGATAAAAGAAAGAAATTTTCGTGAAAAATACAGGTATTTATATAGGCAAACCTGAAACAAACCAGTTAGACCCGAACCAGGAAACCTAGTCTGACTAGGAAAATACTCCTTCGATATTTTGGCTGTAACTTTCTCATCCGACCTCAGAATGAGTTGATCTAAGACTTGTTGGAAAGCTTCTGAAGATACCTACAACTTTGGTCTTTTACACGTTTCCAAATTCTAACTGAATCAGTGTGAAAAATATAAAAACTCATAACTGGTCATTATTCCCAGATTTTCACTCTTTTGGCCTTTGTGCATGTTTTGTGCATTTGCACTCATATTTTCATAAATATACATTGAATTGATCTCAAATCAATTCTTATCATATCCAAATATCAAAATATATTATTTTTCATCATATAACATATTTATGAATTGGTGAACCATATGTTCGAATTTATGAATTTGCTCATTCATTGGTTTAGAATCAACCATTTTAAATTTGTTAATATCAGAAGCTTTAAATCTTTTAATTCCTATATCATCTAAACCATATATTTTCTCTAGTGTTTCCCACAGAACTTTAGCATTAGTGATAGTATAATATATATATCATATAACCTATCAGATAAGGCTCCTAAGATTCTGTGTAGACAATGATACTCTATTTCTTGAGGTGTTCTCGAGATAGGAATGAAATCTATGGAGGAATATGAGGAAGATTGCCTAATAACTGGTCTAGATGAAGGTGGGTTATCTAGTTCTATGACAGTTATTAGATTTAGAGTTGTTAACCAAAATCTCATTTGGTTTTGCCAACGACGGAAATTGTTCCCATCAAACTTCTCTGGTTTAGCCGACATAATTTCACTTGTAGCCATAATCTGATGATGAATGAATAATTTTGTTATTATAATGCAACATATGTGATTTAAACATTCAAACAACAGAATCAAGTGTAGCATGTCGGTTTTATAAGATGTAGACTGCATTAACATAACAAACATAATACGAAACATAATATAAAACATGCTAAACATGATATTATTCTAAACATCACAATTAGATTCTTGCATTGTTGGGAATATTAGCTGTTTAGACAATAATTAACACGAAATTATGTTTTGAACAGACGATTAATATCAGATAAAAGCAGATTAATATTTTATCGTAGAAATGAAATTAATTGTAACGAAAAATATAAAAAGGTTAGAAATACTGCCTAATGGTCGAGGCGTGTAAGGCACCGTCCCAAGAATCTAATTGCTCCCCTCTCGTACAGGGCTACACGGTAAAAGTTCTCGGAGATACAACGACCCTCAGTCAGGCGATCTCCTTCTCGTCGGCATGAGCTTCAAGAAGGTTTTGTGAATTCTTTTCGACTTTCAGGGAACAAACAAAACGTAACAAGCAGAAACCGAAAGGAGTAGAGCAGAGAAGAAGAGAATTGTTATGATTTTCATTGTACTGAAATTCTTGTAGGTTTAGGTCCTTTTATAGGGAAAAACAGCTGTTATCCATAAATCCGCACTTAATATGCTTTAATTACTCGCCCATTTGTCACGTTTTTAATCATGTTACAAAATAAATCTTAGCCGTTACAAAATATTTCCGTTAATCATGTTTTTAATCTGCATCATATTAATTATAGTTTAATTATTCTAATTAGCAAAAAACAAAATATAGCAGGTTAAGAGCCCCTCAATCAGAAGCTACATTCGTGATCACAGGTCGTGTGCGCTCGCCACCCGACCCAAACCCGACGCGCGCGTGTAGTGTGGAGCATAACCTTTATTTTCTTCTAGGCATAAGAGAGAAAATGAAGGCTTATAAACAACCTATCTTCCCATCTCCTTTCTAATGTGGGACTAAACTTTTCCTCTACAAACTAGAAGGCTTATAAACAACCTATCTTCCCATCTCCTTTCTAATGTGGGACTAAACTTTTCCTCTACAAACTCAAGTTTTAAGTTACAACTTCCCATCTCCTTTCTAATGTGGGACTAAACTTTTCCTCTACAAACTCAAGTTTTAAGTTACAACTCCAATATAATGTAGGACTAAACTCAACTAACACAATATTATCAACACGAATAAACAAAGGTCTTATTAAAATTTTAACACTAAGAACCAGAGGAACCTTCAAAAATTACGCTACAAAAACATTGACTAGCTGTGTTTACGCAAAATCCATGAAAAATAAATGGCCCAAAAACATTAGTTTCATACTTTCATTTTAAAATGGAGAATGAACTACTAGATAATAGTGAAAGTGTGCTGTAGTTTCTTAAAGAACTCATTAAAAATTGAACACTTCCTAAGAAAATAGTGAAAGTGTGTTGTTATTTCTTTTCTATTTCTAATTTACATATATTCTGTTCCAAATTTTAGAACAATGTGCAATGAAAATAAATTCCGTGTTGTGCAAGCATATATATATCAATTAAAAGGTCAAGAATCACTTTCGTCACTAATCAGCTCAGTTATAGTTACGCGTCTTTTCAGTATTGGCCTTTTAGATGTTTAATATTTTAAAATTAGCTATTAAGTCCCTAAGACCCCGTTTGGCAAAGGGTTAATGAAGATGGGTTAAAGAGAAGGATTAATGTACTTAGCCCATTTGATAATCCGAAGGACTAAATTATTAACCCGTTAAATAAGTTTTATTTTAGCCCTTATGATCAGTTTTAGTATTTGGGAATAACAATGATTTTGACTATTTTCTTTATAATTAGAAGGGTTAACTTTTATTCCATCTAAATAGGAGTATTAGCAAACCCCTCATTTTGAGGGGTTAACTTATTTTAACCCCTCTAGAGGGGTTAACTTAACCCTTCTATATTTTTTATGTTTGACAAATTATGAAGGGTTAACTCACTTTAACCTTTATATAGATTTGTTGTGTTTGGCAGGTTAAGAAGGGGTTAAGTCTCCTTAACCCCTCACTTAACCCTTTGCCAAACGGTACCTAAAATATTAGTAGTTATTTCAAAGTTTTCTCTCTATTAGCTACTTCGTCTAAATTGTTAATTCGATTTCGGTTAGTCGTTAATCACATATGGTCAGTTAAATTTCTATCCTCAGTTAGTAGTTTCCTCTCTCAGATACCAAAGTTTTTTTAAAAGAAACTAGGACAAAGAAAGGGGTTTAAAATGACCCACGAAGTCGTATCTGAGGTTTGTTTCCAGAGGTTAAAGGATATTTGGGTTTGAAGTAATTTAAACACAGGATTATAACGGGAGCCATGAAATCCCTCTTTTATATATAAAGAGAAATTGGTGATACTGTGTGAACACGTGGGGGAAAACCCAAACTGGGTTGTTTTGCTTTCGTGGGGGCCACCCACTCACGTGGGTTGTGAAGTTTTTTTTTAAGAAAACGCGTTGGTTGTACGCGTTGGTTTCGTGGTGGGCGCCAGGCTATAAATAGGCTGATATTTTTTAGCCTAGGGTTTTTTGTGTGCGAAGGCTGAGGGGGAATAAACGGCAACAGGCGAAAGAAAAAGTGAGGCTTTTGCAAGGGATTGGTTGCGGCTGCAGAGAAGAAAAATTAGTGGCGGCAGCAGAAGAAAAATCCTAGGGTTTTGTGAAGAGAGAAAAAAATATTGTGTTTTCTTTTGTGAGAGATTAGAGAGTTAGTTTGAGGGTTTATTTTGTGAGATTGTAAACCTATTGTATTTTCTCTCTAATAGTAGATCCTCCTCCTTGCCCCGTGGACGTAGGCAGTTTGCCGAACCACGTAAAATTGGTTGTTTGAGTTTGTGGCCATTGTAATAGTTTTAGGATCCCTCGACGCGCAGTCCTAGAGCTGACGAGAGGAAGAGCAAATATCCCACTTTGATGGGATATTAGGCTTTCAGATTCTTGTTCCCTTTGAGAAACAAGAATTCTTATCGATCTTTCTCTCTTATTGTGCACCAGAAACTCTGCCGAAATTTCCGCTGCGCACAACAAGTGGTATCAGAGCCCAGATTCCAGATCTAGGGTTTGGTTGGAGGAGTAGATCAATTTGGAGGCCCGTTTAGGACTTCGTTGGTGATAAGGGTGGGATCTTTTTGGTAAAGACTCTATCTTTCAGTTTTGGATCTATTCTTTGTTCATTGGTGCGTAAGATGTCGGGGAAAGAAGGTGCTTCGAGAGTCGAGGGTGGTTCTTCTGGCGTGAAGACTATTCAGAGTTTGAATATCCACTCTATGAAGATAGATGTGGAGAAATTTAATGGCACAAACAATTTTGGATTATAGAGATGCGAGGTTTTGGATGCGCTGAACGCACAGAATTTGGAGGATACCTTGGAGTTAGATGGCAAGCCAGATGAGATTGAAGAGAAGGTTTGGAAAAAGATGAATCGAACGGCGTGTGGTGTGATTAGGTCTTGTTTGACTCAAGATCTAAAATATGATGTGATGAATGAGACTTCTGCGAAGAAGATTTGGGAGATTCTCGAAAGCAAGTATTTGACCAAGAGTGTGGAAAATCGCTTGCATTTGAAGAGGAGACTTTATCGTTTCCAGTTGAAGAAGGGAACCTCCATTAGAGATCACATGAACCACTACACAAAGCTTCTTGCGGATTTGGCGAATGTGGATGTCAAGATTGAAGATGAGGACAAGGCGTTGCTGTTGTTGAGTTCCTTGCCCGACGAGGAATATGAGACCTTCGTTCTTACTCTGATTAATGGGAAGGCATCACTTTCGTATAGTGAGGTCACCGCTGCACTTGTGAATTATCAGCTTCGAAAGAAGGATAAGGAGGCTTCAGTTGAGCCGGTAGCGGAGGCGTTGGTCACAAGAGAGAAGGGTCCAAACCGAAAGAATTGGAAGTCACAGTCTAGAGTAGGAAAAGATCAGTGTGCTTGGTGCAAGGAGACTGGTCATTGGAAGAAAGACTGCCCAAAGCTCGACGAATGGATGAAGAATAAGCAGAAGGGAAAAGGGAAGCAACCATCATCAGAAGCAAACATCGTATCGGATGGTAATAATTCTGACTCTTCTATTTATTCGCTTTCTATCAGTCCTACAGATAGCTATTCGGAGGAATCTGAATGGATGTTGGATAGTGGTGCGACCTATCATGTGTGTCCTAGAAGGGAATGGTTCTCCAGTTTTGAGAAGCTGGTGGATAGTGGTGTGGTGTACATGGCTGATAACCATACATGCCAGATTCTTGGGATAGGAAGAATTCGCATAAAGATGTTTGACGGGACTGTTAGAGAGTTAAACGATGTGAGATATGTTCCTTCTTTGAGGAAGAATTTGATCTCGATTGGTGCTTTGGTTGGAGAGGGTCTGAAGGTTCGTGTTGAGGACATGGTTCTCGAGATTGCGAGAGACTCTCGTATTTTGATGAAGGGCGTCAGGAGGAATAACCTGTATTACTTGACTGGAGGTATAGTGGCAGGTGGAGAGCTGACGACTTCTATTGATTCGTCTAGACTGCGGCATTTGGGGCTTGGCCATTCCAGTATTGATTCCTCGCATAGATTGAAAGAGGGTGCAAAGACCTGCAGTTTGAAGTCCAGTGAACATGTTGATGTGAGCAAGAAGACCAAGGTGAAGTGTGGCACCTCTATTCACCGAGTTAAGGGTCGTTCTGGAGGAGTTCACGTGAATGTTTGGGGGCCTTCCAAGGGGGCATCATTGGGAGGTAATAGGCGTTTGATTTCCTTTGTTGGTGACTGTTCTAGGCGTGTTTGGGTTGCAACCAAATCCCCTTTGGAGAAAGTCCTAGTAGTATCCAACAGATTGAAGAAGTGTGTAATAGACAGAAATGTGAAGGTACTCCATTCTGGTGGGAGGTACAAGATGGACCTATTTTTGTATTGGAGCCGAGCTCACGGCATTTCGAGAAACTTCGTTGGAAAGGAAATATTGGGACAACTAGATAAGGTGACAAATTTGGAGAACCGTGCCTTGCTGGAGGAGGATCGGTGTTTGTGGTCGAGCAATGGTTTGCAGAAAAGTTTCTGGACAGAGGCTTCGACATATTTGGGTCATCCTATTAAAGAGTTGTCAACTGCTGTGATTGGAGGTAAAACTTCATTAGAAGATAGGTCTGGTAGTGTCACTTTGGTTGAGGCTTCGATGAGGGAGCTAATTGACTCTCAGCAGGTGGAGAGTTTTGGACAGACCTTAGAGGTATCGCAGCGGGTGGAGATTGATGCTACTCCACATTGGGTAAAGATTACTCCAGATCATTCTGCATTGGTTGAGATTCCAGCTGAGGTGACACAGCGTGGAAGTTATTTGGATTCGGATGCAGATGATGAGTTAGGTTTTGACTCGAGTGCAGCTGATAGATGCAGTTTGGATATGACCATTGGTTCACCTCAGGTGGAGGTGTTTGAGGCCATTGGAGGTGCTATCAGCCGCAGAGTTGATGATATTGGAGAAGGGTTGCGAACTCTTCTATTGGTTTGAGGTCGTTCGCGGCCATTTGGGTGAACTACGTTCGGCTTGATTCCTTGGGCAAGAGGATACGTAGGCAGTCTTTATGATGCAGCCGGGTTGGATTATTTGATGGGGGTGAGATCGATTTGGTGAGTAGACATCGACGTTTGGAAGAGTGTTCGCACTCGCGTTTGGGTCTCTACTTGTTATGGATTGAGTCCGTTGACGTGAATTGCTTCACGGCGTACTGGACACAACAAGTGAGACAGTTGGATGCTTTGGTGTCGGCTCAGTTTTGGGAAAACTTCGCCGAGGTGGAGAATTGTGAACACGTGGGGGAAAACCCAAACTGGGTTGTTTTGCTTTCGTGGGGGCCACCCACTCACGTGGGTTGTGAAGTTTTTTTTTAAGAAAACGCGTTGGTTGTACGCGTTGGTTTCGTGGTGGGCGCCAGGCTATAAATAGGCTGATATTTTTTAGCCTAGGGTTTTTTGTGTGCGAAGGCTGAGGGGGAATAAACGGCAGCAGGCGAAAGAAAAAGTGAGGCTTTTGCAAGGGATTGGGGATTAGTTGCGGCTGCAGAGAAGAAAAATTAGTGCCGAAATTTCCGCTGCGCACAACATACTGTTACGCTGAAAAATTGATAAGTGGACACACCTTATCTTAAATACGTAATTTTATATTTAGCTAAGATTCCTCATCAAATTATATCTACCATAATTAAGTATTTAAAAATCCTAATCAATTCAAAACTATCTATAATTAAACAATATTAATAATCAGATTAAATCTATCCATAATAAAATATTTTAATTAAAAAAATCTTAATAATCAAATAAATCTATCCACAATAAAATGTTTAGAATCATACGAAATCATAACTATCCATAATTAAAAAAATTCTTTATATTTTAATTTCTTTCTTTACATATAAAAGAGAGATTATTGGTTTAATATTAGCCTTGCATCTCAATAAATGGCTATGTATCTGTTCCTAATTTGTTAAAGATTATTTTTTTACTAAACCTCCATAAAGTTTGAATTGTTTAGTGCTAAACCGAGAATTTTTTTGAAATTTACTAAACATGCAATAACAATCCTTTTTTTTATATATATATAAAGAGAGATTATCTGTATACTATTTGCCTTGCATATTAAAAGATTGCCATGTAGCCCTTCTTAACCATTTTAAAGCTTAAATTTCACTAAACCTAAGTTTGAAATTTTAGAAAACCTCCAAAATATTTTGATGTTTTATACTTAACCGACAAAATAGTGTTGCCCCATAATTGTATACCGACAAATTTTATCCCTCAAAGCCAATGTGTATTTCTCAAATCATTCCTACCTACAAATTAACCAATAAAAATACAAATAACCTTTGAAAATATAAAAATTATAAATAGTCCTATTAAAATATGAAAGTACAAATAATCCCTAGAAATTTTGAAAATTACAAACCCCCTTTAAATTCCAAAAAATGTAGACAACACCATGAAAAACTTGAAAATTACAAACAACTTCCTAAAAATATGAAAATTAAAGATATTACCCTTAAAGTTATGAAAATCATGAACGCCCCTTGAAAAATCTAAAATTGCGAAAAGCCCTCTGAAAAAACTAAGTAGTACAAGCACACCCTAAAAATTCTAAAATTGCTTTTCAAAAAAAATCTAAAATTGTAGAAAACTACTAAATATGTTTGAAAATTACAAATAGCTCACTGTAAAAACTATAGATTACAAAGAACCATTATTGGGGGTTTTCCACCGGAAGCTATTAGGCCTTAAGTGATGAAATTGAAAATTTTTTGTACAATTCAATCTTTCGAATCATGATGGACATAAAAAAAACTCATAGAGAATAAAAAAAATTAGATGTACAAACCAAAGAAACCACCCGTGCGGGCACCGACAAAATGCTTGTATTAATTAAAATAAAATATTCCACCAAAAAAAGCATAAAAAACATAAGTTAATTCCTCCAAAATCAAATAATCAAGGACAACTAATTACAACTAATTAGTAGGGTTTGGGAGTCTAAATTGCAATTTCAAATATTTTAGGAACTAATTTCAAAATATCAAGGATTTAAAAGGACCACTAGAAAAAGCCTATAATTAAATATAAATATTGCCCCAAAAAGAAAGAAGTTATAGCTACAACATCTTTAATTTTTGCCCGAAACATAATCAAATAAAAGTTGTTCTCAAGATCATTATCTAGTTAACAAAAATAATCATATTCAGATCTAATAATCTAAATTAAGGAAAAAAATCAATTCATCATATAAAAAACTAAAGGAAAAGAAAGAAGAAAAAGAAAATAAAAGAAAAGAAACTTACCCTTTAGAAGGAGTTTGCTACTGGTTGTCCATGCCTTTATTGCTGCTGCTGAATCTGCGCCTATGAAGAGATCCTACAAAAATGTTGGGCTTCAACAAAATATTGCTATTTAATTTTGTTGTTGTTGATTAATTTCCTTTGGTTATTCTCTTGTGTAGGCTTTAAATCTCTTTTCAGAGCTCGCGTACATCGATCTGAGTCTGTATGCGCTGCTGATGGCTTAAAAAGAAGAATGAGTCAAAACAATAGATCTCATTCATGTGAATATTTTTCCATTTTTTTTCACATTCCTTTCAAGATATGTCTACACCCCGAAAATAAAAAGCTCATGTGTAAACCCTTACCTTTTTGACCCATGTGGAAAACTCCACAAACACAATTCTGATTTTTTTTTCCTATTTCCTTTTCAAGTGCCACCTCGGCGGTGAGAGAAACTATCTTTTTTTAATCTCCAAACTATCCCTATCCTAATCTCTCATTTCTTATCCCCAAGCTACCACCTCTAGACGTTAACTATATGAATCAACTATCTAGGTGTTAAGTTTAGTAGATAGGTGATAACTATATGACTTATCTATTATATATATATACCACACACACACACACACACACACATATATATATATAATTTGAATCAATAGCTACTCTCTGTAGTTAACATCTACTCTCTAAGATTATCATGTTACTTGGACCATTAAAGGTAAAGTTTAAAATTAACATCTTTTTCATTATATAGCATATATCATTAAAGATTAACAAATCTATCATATAATAATAACATCTACGCTGTAAGGTTAACATCTATCAGCTATGGTTAACATGTAATTTTAATTGTTAAGTATTAACTTCGGCGTGACATTAAGAGATGACCATTTTAGCAAAGTGAGACAGTATTTGAGTAACTCAATGGCTATTGTCGGGATGATAATGAAGAGATGAAAATAAAAATGGAGGAGAAGAGAGGATGATGAAAGTGGAACATAAGATGAAGAAGGAGAGTGAGCCGGAAAGGAAGTGGAGATTGAGGATGGCAGAGGAGAGGGTGGTAGAGGAAAGAAGTGGGCGGAGGAGAATAGGCGATTAGGAGAGAGGTATGAGATGGAGAAGGAGTGGATGAAATAGAAGGGACAAAGATGTATTTGAGATGAAGGAGAAAGAAGGGAGGAGAATGAATTTTAGGTGAGAGGGAGAGGAGGATGTAAAACCCCAAAAATTTAAATATTATATGAAAAATAATAATAAATATGTTATATGATGAAAATATAACATATTTTAATATTTGAGTATGATAGGAATTAATTTAAGATTAATTCAATGTATTTTTATGAATATATGTGTGCAAATGCACAAAACATGCACGAAGTGAAATCTAGAAAAATGACCAGTTAAAAATTTATATATTTTACACACCGATTCAGTTTGAATATGAAAAAACTCAAAAGATCAAAGTTGTAGATCTCTTCTACATCTTTCTATCAAATCTTAAATCACCTTATTCTGAAGTCGGATAAGAAAGTTACAGCCAAAATACTGAAGGTTATTTTTCTAGTCAGACTAGGTTTTCTGGTTCGGGTCAAACGGGTTTATTTCGGATTTGCACACACACACACACACACACACACACACACACACACATGTTTTTTTATAAAAATTATCATCTTTGCATCAGAGTTTCAAATCCTAGCAGCCCCTCTTCCTCTCTCTCAAACCATAGCCCTAAAGTTAAGATTTTAGGAGCGTCTTGTGAGGTGAGAAGCGATGAAAATGTGAGATCTATGACGTTTGACGACGAGGAGTCGTTTCATATCAGTTTCAGAGGCTTGCACACATGATAAGACAAAATCATCTGCATCCAAACTCATTCTCATAGTGTTTAATAATTATAAAAGTGTTTAATTAATATTTTTATGCTTAAGGCTTAACCTAATATAAAAAAGATGAGATTTTTGATGATAAATCTTAACTCAATGCTAGATCATTAGCTTTTCCTAATTGTTTATGATAGTAACGTGATCATGATCATTAGGGATGATTAAATTTCCATTTTTTAAAACTTGATAATTATGTTTAACTTGTGTGTTAACCCTAATTTGTTAACTAATTGAATTATAAAGAGGTTTAGTTTTTATTGTTTTTATCATAGATTGTAGAAAACTACTACACGTATATAACATTTAACTAAAAATTTGAGATATCATATAAATTCTAAACTAAACAAAACTAGTGTCAAATGAAATTTATGTAAACCTATTTTTTAAAACGGAAAACCATTCTAAGAAAGAGTTTTTATAGAGAAAGATATACTCAATTTACTAATGACATGTTCTGCAGAAAACTGCTGCACGTGTGTAACATTTAACAAGAAATTTAAGAAAACATATAAGCTCTAAAAACTTAACCAAACCAGTTCCAAATGATATCTATGTAGATATAGTTTCTAAAACAGAAAACTATTCTAAAAAAGAGTTTGTATAGAGAAAGATATGCTCAATTTACTAATGATATATTCTATAGAAAACTACAGAATATGCTGATTTGAAATAATTGATATATTACGTGAAGGTTTATTTGAGTTTTCATATTAATTAATCATGCTTAAACCCTAGGTTTGTGATACCTAAGTAAGATAAATATGTTTAAATGAATTTTGTCTCTGTTCATGAGTAGTTTTTATCATGTGATGATAATCACTTTGTTTACATATGAGATAATTGAAAAAATTATTTAATTAGGATGTTAAACCCTAATTTGGAAGATATAATAATTTAATTTGATGATTAAGATAATTCCTGTTGCATATACCAAGTATAAAATCTCATTTTAATGTCATGATATGTACGATTGACATAAGCACTGTTTGTGCACGGAAAAATGCGTGTCTTGACAGAATAGTCGACTACTAAGCTTAGTAGTCGGCTACTCGTGCCTAGTTGAGTATAACAAAAACTGTATGTTTGAAGAATAGTCAACTAATATTCTTAAAAGTCGACTACTGATACTGATATATGTTATTGCAGAGTCTAGATGGACTCAGTGTATTTGACTACTAAGTCTAGTAGTCGACTACTAAGGCTGTTGTTTGAATTTTTATTTTGCATCTGTTTGAGATATGTTTATGGGTTTCGAACCGTACTTCTTTATACGTAAATTCATGAATAGTGTAGTAGCACACGCATGGGTATGCTAAAAGGAATTATGATGGGTTTTGACCCGATTACTTTGAGAAAGAGTTTAGTATATATTATACACACACCTTCTGGATATCGTTGATGAGCTCAGTTTAGTATTACTGGGGCAGTGCATCAATATTCCATTTGTACAGGCTATTGAATCGGGTTTAGGATGCTTTATCTAGTAGTCCATCCCGCACTAGGGTGCGATGAGACTTGTGAGCCGTATTTCTAGGATGCCTACTTGGTAGTCCGTTATGTACTCGTGTTAGAGATGCGATGAGACTGATGAGCCATGTATACTGATTAAGATACCTACAGGGTAGTCCGTTACACATGATAATACTAAGTATTAAAATCTTGCATGGAGTTATATTGAGATAGTTAAATGATATTCCGAGTCGTTGGCGGATGCTAGTTATGTTTTTGACTCACTACAAATATATGACCCAGACTACTTTGTATTTGAAAGTTCATGGGATTTATGCCGGTATTCATTCTATCTTCCCAGTGACAGTGGAAGATATTATGAATACGATATATTGATTTCTTTACTTTTTTTACTACTTTTCTTTATTTTCTTAGTTGGGATCAATAATTAGCGATTCACAATTTGAGTTATATGGTATATACATGAGGGTTTTCTTATTTGGATTATTTCGCTCGATGTACCAGTCTCGTGTTATGAATTTCTAATTGTTGATTTTATTTAGATTGTTTCTCTTTAGTTTGGTATTAATATTTAGATTTTTACAATTCGGGACATATGGTATATACATGAGAGTTTCCTTATTTGGATTATTTCACTCGACGTACTACGTCTCGTATTGTAGGTGTCTAAATATTAATTCTATTAGATATGAGGGAAAATAATCTAGGTAGACTATGCTTAATAGATAGAGCCTCCACTCCATCTAGCAGCCCTTCCCCTGAGGGCAGATAAAGGTGATCTTTCTATAGCGCTCTGACGCTCTTGTTATTGCTTTTTTTTCTTCTAATATTCTTTTAGATAATTCGGAGTACCAGAGAGTCGTAGGATGATAGAGTTCTTGCATAGTCGCCGTCACATGAGATTTATTAGAGGCTCCATCGTAGTTTTATATTTTTGTTCAGACCTTAGAGTTTATTTTATAGTGTAAAGGCAGTGTGCCTTAGTATGATTTTTAGTTGTTTTTTGTCGAGAAATATTTATTCATTTTGGATATCAGATGTATTTCAGGAGTTTCATTGAGACATGATTTATTTATGAAATACTTCTTTCTATATCATATCTATTGTAGTTATTTCATTTCTTTTGCCAGTTTTATACCTAAACTTTATTTTGATTTCACTAGAGGATATTGTTGTGATTGATAAAGCTTATTGTTGTACAGTGTGAGTGTATGACAAGTTTGACATCTCTGGGTTCATCTTGGACTGTAACAATGTATGAAAACAGGAGCGTCACAGTTGGTATCTGAGCTGTAGTTCTAGTATCCTTAGGATCATCCTGTGTCGAGTAGTGAAGCTAGAATTGAGTTTATTAGGATTCATGTATAGAGTCTGCTAGGAATTTCTAGTAAGAGTGAGGACGTTATACACGTATGTTCGAAAATTATGAATTTTTTATGACTATCTTACTTTGATTGAAAAGTATTTGCGTGAATACTTATATATATATATATATATATATATA
>NC_033801.1:56212819-56276881 GCF_001876935.1 Asparagus officinalis
CCTATATAGTAGGTACTAGGTTATAGGTGTATATCAGTAGTAGGCGTAGTTATTAGTATATATACTATGTGTATATTATACTATGATACTGTATACTATCATATATATGTATATATATGTATATATAATTTCATAATATGTATCATATATGTATAGTAATGAAGTCATATATATATATATATAGTATATATATATATATATCTATATACTATATAATATTACATATACGTATACAGATATGTCTATATAGTACTATATAATAATGATATAATATATATTATACACTAGTATATACTATATCATACTATATATACTATATGTATATAAGTATATCACTATATACATATATATATATATATATATTATAGCATATGTATATATATATATATATATATATATATTGGGACCTCATTTACTGTGTCAATTAAGCTCTTCTCTTGATATTATAAATATGGGGATGAGGACGTGGTCGAGGTAAAACTTCTACCCGGAGAGCTGGGCAAGCAGAACCCGGTATTGGGTCCTGTTGTTTTGATAATGATTTAACAAATAATTTACAACTAATATTGTTTTCAGTATTTTGTTTTGTGTTGTTTAGTATATACAGGAAATCGAGCTAAACAAGATATATTGAAGCTATGCATATGAATTCAATCAATCCAAGTCCAAGCTTCAGAAGATTCTTTTCTGGTATACTTAGTATAGGATTATATAATGCGTGTTAATTCTATAAGCTCAAATATCCACACACATTACATTTGTGAATTTTCATGAAAATAGGCGTTTTTATGCAAAATACATTCAAATATGTTTTGGACTATACAAACTATGTTAACATCTTTTATTATGTCCATAAAAAGATTACACTAGTTTTCAGAACTTGATTTGAGCTAAAATGGCAAAAACAACATATTGGAAAAACATGTATTTTCGCACATTTGAATATTTCCGAATTTTCACAAATGGTTTGAGCAATTTAAAAAATTCATTTTCCAACATGTTCATATTCATGATTATAAATTTTTCCCAAAGTTTTACATTTTTTAGAGTTTATTTACTATTTTTAATAGAGCCTCAAAACTCATATTTAAAATCATTTCAGGCTAATAACCTGTTATCAGTCGACTAATGACATCAGTCGACTGATCAGTCGACTAATGATATCAGTCGACTGAAGAATGTACCTATAATCTTTAAAAGTTTTTGTTCTGTTTTGGTCGACTGACCATTCGACTGATGATGTATTAGTTGACTGATAAAGACAGTCAGTCGACTGATGAGCTGTCGGACGTCTACAACAGTCAGCTCATCAGTCGACTGATAATTTCCGTCAGTCGACTGATAAGCCATAACGGCTATTTTTCTAGCCTTGAGTATTTTAACATTTTTGCTGGTTTTTATTGGGTTTTGTTCCTTAGTTTTTCTTCCTATATAAACCCCTATTGTTCTCATCAGAATAACTATTCAAGAGGGTTTTAACAAGAGTTTAAAAGTGTTTAAAAGATTGTTTAAGTGTTTATGTTTGAGTTTACAAAGAGGTGGCTTGCTCTTTCAATTAAGGAATTCATCCTCAATCTTCTTCATCCTCTATTGTGTTTATAGAGAAGTTTTTCTAACTCTTTTCTCTAGCAATTTATTATTGATTTTCATATTATTATTATTACTAGTTTGCTAATTGAGTTAGGTTTCACTTACACTCATTTTATCACACACACCCTATTTGAGCTTGCAGGATTTCATACATAATATATTAGGTTGTGGGTTTATGATTTGTGAGATTGAGCTTACATTGAGTTCTCATCCAAATAGAGAACATTTTATTGTAATTGAGCTTTATTATGAGTTGCACATTGTATTATACTTGTACACTGAGAGAAGTGTGTGGTGAGAGACGGGGTCGGTTCCAAGAGGAGTGGGGTCGGTAGTAAAGCCTAGTGAGAGATGATAATTCTGAATACTTGAGGAAGGTAACACGGGTTAGGCCAACACTTAGAGGGTGTGAAGTATATTAACAAGTGTGTAAGTTGTAAAGTTTTCGGTGAACTAGAAAACCATTTCGTGAGGTGTAAATATTATTCGGGTGAGTATAGAAAACCCGGTTGTGATAGTGGATTTCTCCATGAGAGTGGGGAGTGGAGACGTAGGTCGGAATGACTGAACTCTGTGATCATCTTTGTGTGTTTGTGTTGGTTTTTTTGCGCACTATCACTCTTGTTTGTTTTTATTTATTTCACCCTTGTTTATATTTCTTATCATTGCATATATCTTGTAGTATATCATTTTTGCTAGGATAACTTGTTAATTAGTTTTAATTAGCATAAAATCGAATTAGATTAGCATAAACCTATTCACCCTCCCTCTAGGATGCTTTCAATTGGTATCAGAGCTTGGTGCTCCTTGATTTAAGGTTTAACTGCCTTGAGTAACGATCCAAGCTTTAATATTGTTGCTAATATTGTTTTGAAATTATTTATTTTGCTTGCCCATATATTATGGATATGTATGATAATTTTAGCTTTGGTTATGATATAAATATTGCTCCTAGATATAGTAACTTCCCTTATGAACAATGGTGTAGTAGATTCAAAATTTTTGTTGAGTCTAAAAATATAGATTTATGGGAAGTTATTTACAATGCTTATATTGTGCCCACTTCGAAGAAATCCAAGTGCAGCAAACATGACAAGAAAATATTTACAATGAACAAGTTAGTATTAGAATTTATGCATAATGCTTTTGGTCCATGTATTTCTAACGAACTTCCTCATTTTGATAGTGCTTATATAATTTGGAAATTATTTGAAGCACATCAAGAGAACTTGGAGGTGATCCGACGATCTTTGGCGGTTCCCTCTTCAAGTTCACATGGAGCCTCTTCATGCACATGGCCACTAGGCGATAGCCCTAGTGAGGAATGCGATTTCGATAACGAAAATAATCTTACTATTGATGAGCTCGCACATGGTTATGAATTGTTGATGCATGATTATAAGAAATTGTAACATAGCTATATGGAATTAAAAAGCAAGCATGTTGAAATGAAATCCTCTCATGAAACACTAGCTACTAAGTTTGCTCTCATTGCAAATGAGAATGTAAATATTATAGAATGCAATGAAAAATTAAAATTGGAAAATACTAGTTTGTTTCATGCTAAATGTGATTCTATATTAGAAATTGAGAACATTAGAAAAGAGTTTACTTCTTTCAAAATTGATCATGCATGTTCTACTTCTAATAACAATGCTCATGTGAAAAATGATGAGTTGAATCAAATTAGAAATAGAATATCCACTTTGTGATATTTTTGCTTATGGATTTGTGTGCAAAGTCCCACAAAAATATTTCCAAGAAACCCATTCACTATGCACACAAGTATAACAAAATTTACAAATGTTCTATTTGTGGCCATAAAGGCCATATTGCTAAATTTTGTTATAATGCACAAAAGCCTAACAAGCCAAATCATGTTTGTGCATCTCATCAAGCTTCTTCATCACATACACATGTACACACACATAGTGATAATCATAAACATGCTCATGTGTATAAATGTGAATATTATCGTCGCTTTCGTCATTTGACCAAGTTTTGTTTTGATTTGAGAAGAAATTCTCGTTTGCAAAATAATTTTAAAGAAAAACCAATTTTTGCAAATGAGCCATGTGCATAACATTTTGGTCAATGCAAACCATTTCAACCCCTACATTCCACAAATTGCAATCGTATTGGTCTTGTTTACGATTTTTGTTTTGACTGTATTCGTGCATAAAATATACCCAAATGGGTTCATAACCCTAGGACCTTGAATTTAAATGATGGGGGTCATATCCCAAAATCTTTCGGCACCAAGAATGCTTGTGTGCCAAAATAAAATTATTTTCTTTAATTTTGATGTTTTATGAGTTTTTTGTTTATAGGATGTGTTTAAAATGATATTTGTTTTATATACAATTATATTCTCATAAGAAAATTTTATTTTGTGATATTTTTGCTTGATATATGATTATTCATTGATTTTATGAGTATATTGTATATATTTATAGATATTTCAAAATCACAAAAATCTAGTTTTACATGTGAAATAGTTTTCAGCATAACAGTCAACACATCAGTCGACTGATATGTTGACTGATATGTCGACTGAAGGGCTCACTGATTATTGGATCTGATTTTTTTTGTTTTTTTAATTTGTTCTAGACCTGACCTGTTTTGCCTATTAAATCCTGGCCGCTCACTCATTTTCGAGAGTGCATCTCAACCATTGGCTTTTTATCCCTATACCCTAACCGCTGTTCTTCCCCAATTTTTTTCTCAAGTCTGATTTTCCCCAGATTTCACTCGTTCGAAGCTTCCTCTCCATCGTCTTCTCCGGCGATCGCTGCTCCTCCGTCAACCACCTGAACTGAGCTCTGTTAGAGGGTATATCTCCATCTACTCTCTTGTTTCAATCCTTTTGCTCAGTTCTAGGGTTTGTTTCAGTTAGAGTTTCTAAGTTCTAGGAGTTAATTGCTGCTCCTCAATTTCATTTTGTTCTAAAATCATGCAACAGGGTAACAAACGCCCTAGATCTAGCAGAAGAAAAGCCTCTTCCTCTCAAACCCCTATCCCCACTCCTAGAACTCAAGATCCACCAGCAGAAAATTTATATTTTTATGAAAATCAATCGCTATCTCCTTCTTTACTCAGAAAATATCGCACCATTTGTCAACTTATAATCTTTCCGTGTAGATTCGTAAATTATGAGGAATGTTAAATACTTGAATATCTCTACAAGCCTCAAAAATGCGGGTCTATTTCACCTTTTTGATTCTGCTAATCCATCCCCTTATTACCCTCATTTAATGTGGTTGTTTTATGCAAACCTTCAAGTCAACTCCGCTGACCCTAATACTCCTTTCATTACATCCGTCGTCAAGGGTCGACAAATTCTTTTCACCGCAAACCAGCTTGCAGAAATTCTTGGGATACCTACGGGAGATACCCTCCTAGGTGATATTGAGTTTGATGATCCTACCATTGACTCTCTTGTTATCCTTCCTGGAAGACATTTCCCTCTAGATTCTAATAACACTAATTTCCTTTCTAAGGTCTTAGGGAGAATTCTTAGCTATAACTTAATTCCCAAAACAGGGGGTTATGACCACTACTCCCAAGACCTTTCTAATGCTATCTGTGCCATCATTGGCAATAGGGATGTTCTATAGGGGAAAGTTATCTTCGACTTTATGGCCTCTACCCATACAAAATTTCTTCCTTATGGAGCCATTCTTACTATCATTTTCAAATATTTCGATGCCGATCTCTCTGGGGAACCATCTATCAAGATAAGACCTTTTATTGACGCTGCCGCTTTGAATCGCATGGGTATTCTGGCTACCCAATATGCTCTTGATGAGCTTCCCTCTCCTGAACCTCCACATCCATCTCCTGAGCCAGCAGGATCAGCCGAGTCTTCTTCTTCTGACTCATCTTATAGGCCTTCTCTCCATTCCCCCTCTGCCTCATCTCGTGTGCCCGAGTCTATGGCCAGTTGCTTAGACAGTGTTTGTGAGCACTTGAGTGGTCTCAAGTGTCGGCAGGAGGAGTTGGTTGGGAAAGTTAAGGGCTTGGGACTCCAGCTCTCTGAGATTCTCAGCATATTGAAGCCATCCACTCAGCCCCTGAGTCCGGGATCCTTATCTTCATCGTAATGCAGATCTTATATTTTTGTTTTTATATACTTAACTTTTGGTTTGAAAAACATTTTGATGTAGTAACTTTGGTATGTAGTTTGTTTTGTGTTTGTATGACACTATGGTTGGTATTTTTGCCTCTATGAAAATGTATGGATGTGGTTGTTGTTATATTCATTCTCTATGTATTCTTGTTTCACAACCACCATCTGTTTATATATTGTGGCTAACCTTTCTTATAGGCTTTTAAATAGGGGGAGAATCCCTATTTTTATATATATATCTTGTTAGACCCTAGAGGGGGGGGGGATGATTAGGGTCTTATGCTAATCGAATCCGATTTTATGCCAATTAAAACTTATTAATAAATTATTCTTGTAAGATAGATATACAATATGTTATGAGCAAGAATATGCAATATAAACAAAGGGAAATATCCTAGCAATGAGATATACTATGAGATATATGCGAAGATATACAAATAACACAAGGGTAAACAATCTAAACTAGATAGTGGGCAATATAAGCAACAAGCAATATACAAAGACGGTATAAGATATGAAAATAAAAATAAGTGCGCCAATGTAATCACAAACAAATTATATGTTCATGAAGTTCGGTCCCCACGACCTACGTCTCTGCTCTCACCTCGAGAAGATCTTCACTATCACAACCGGGTTTTCTACGCTCACCCGAATAACGTTTACACCACACAATATCGGTTTTCAACGCTCACCGATCAACGTTCACAATGTAACTACACTCCACACCCTCTATGTGTTGGTCTCTAGCCCGTGTCCTTCCTCAAGTGCTCTGAATTACAACCTGTCTCTAGGCTTTACTACCGACCCCACTCCTCTTGGAACCGACCCCGTCTCTCACCAACCACTTCTCTCGATGTCCAAGTGTAATACAATGTGCAACTCACAATTAGGCTCATGATACAAATAAATTATTCTCTACAATAGATGAGAACACAATGTAGGCTCACTCTTAATTGTTACAATTTCCCACAACCCAAATTATACTAAGTATGAAAATATAATAAGCTCAATGGTTGTGTGTGTAAGCAATGAGAAAATCAATCATAAACTCAATGTAAACTAGCTTGATGAAAATGATAAATAACAAATAATTAATACAAAGCTAGTATTGAGTTTAGAAATTCTTCTCTGAAAAACAAGATGGAGGGATGGATTAAAATGAAGCTCAAACAATGTAGATGGTCTCCTCCACTTGTGAGAAACTTCTTCACAAACAAACTCTTTTAAAACACACTAAACAAACTTTAAAACCCTTGTTAAACTTGTTTAAAACATTTCTTGGATTTTTAGAACTGAGGAAATGTGGAGGTATTTATAGGAACCCCAAAGCCAAGAGAAAATAAGGCAAAATGACCAAAAACCCAAAAACAGTACAGTCTGGAAATATAGCTGTTACAATATTATGAGTTGACTCAGTACTGTTCATGAGTCGACTCATAAGTAGTGATTACAGGCTAAAAACCAACTTATGGATCGACTCATAAAATTCATGAGTCAACTCATCATGCATGGGTCGACTCATGAAGTCATGGGTTGACTCAGAAGAAGCAAAACACACTTTTCAGCACAGTTTGTGAGTTGACTTATGACAGGCATGAGTCGACTCAACCTGATGGGTCAACTCATAATGTTATGAGTCGACTCGTCAGAAACAAAATGTAAACTACACAACAGTTTATTTTTAGACCCTAGAGGGGGGTGATTAGGGTCTTATGCTAATCTAATTCGATTTTATGCCAATTAAAACTAATTAACAAGTTATCCTAGCAAGTATGAAATACAACAAGATATATAAGCTAGGATAAGCAATAAGAACAACAAGATATATCCTAACAAAGAGATATAGGCAATGTATGTGCAAGGATATAAAACTAACACAAGGGTAAACAATATGAACTAGATAGTGGATGAAATAAATGAGCAATGCACAATTGGTAATATAAGATAAATGCAAAAGCAAATACGCCAATGACAAACTCAAACACACTCAAATGATCACGGAATTCGGACCTTCTGTCCTATGTCTCAGCTCCCCACTCCCAGGGAGAAATACACTATCACAACCCAGTTTGGAAGCCGGAACTTCTACACACTCGGTTTACAAGTTCACCGAAAACTCTCACACAACAAACACTATGCAATCACACTCTACACCCACACAAGTGTTGGACCTAGCCGTGTCTCCCTCAAGTGCTCGGTTACAACCTCTCTCTAGGCTCGTCAACTGACGCCACTCCTCTTGGAACGATCCCCGACTCTCATCACACACTCCTCTCGGTGTACAAGTGTATTACAAGGTGATCTCACAATTAGGCTCAATACAATAATTGATTTGTTCTCTCATACAAGGGGAGAACTCAATAAAGCACAACTCAAAGTTACAATCTCTCACAACCCTAATATACTATGTATGCAAATACAATAAGCTCAAGTGGGTGTGTGTAACAATGAGTAAATAAAATAAAATCAACTAAACTCAAATATAAAATCTACCTTAAGAACAATGATAATCAAACAAGTATATAAATGTAAAGCTAGAGTTTGAGTTTAGAAAACTTCTCAATTGATAACAAGAGATGGAGGGAGGATAGTTGGAAGCTCAAACTTCAATAGATAATCTCCTCAAGCTCTTGTGGAATTGATTCACAAAACCGAAACACTCAAATGCTTAAAAGCTTCTTAAAACAAACTTAAACAAACACTAAACAAGTTTAAACCCTTGTTAAACTATTTGAAAACATTCTCTTAGATGATTGGAGAGCTGAAGGTAATGGGGTATTTATACCCACTCAAAACTTCAACAAAAACCCCACTAAAATGATAACAAAGCCCCCAGAAAAATAGTTCAGAAAATAGCCGTTGGAGTCCAACGGTCATATCGGCGGTTGACCGCGGTGGTCGACCGTGAAGAACAAAAAGACGAAGAACTGTTCTGGACAAGCGACGGTCGACCGCGGCGGTCGACCGCGAAACTCTCTGGACTCGCTACGGTCGACCGCCACGGTCGGTCGACCGTGGCGGTCGACCGCGAACAGATACTCAGGAAAAATAGGTTTGAAACAGATTTTTTGACTTTTGGAAAATTGTTAAAAATAACAGATGAAGTCCAAAAATTATGAAACTTTGGGAAATGTATATAAACATGTAAATGAACATGTTACAAAAAGAATTTTACAAATTGCATTTCCCATTTGTAAAAAAGCATCATTTTGCAAAATTGTCCAAAACACGAAAATGTTAACATATGAATTTTGACATTTAGGCTAAACCATATTTTGAAACTTTGCATAATGATTATATAGACTTAATAAAATATGTATATGATTATTGTTAAGTCCAAAAACTAAGAAAACAATATTTTCACAAAATTGCATATTCTATGCAATATATACTAAAACACAATAATAGATATGAAACATGTGATTTCATATTTATAAACATGAAAGCTTAAAAACTATGTATGTATATATATAACTATACATATGCATAGAAACCAAAACTTATGTATGTATATATGACTATATATATATACGAAGAAACCAATAAATGTGTGTGTATATACTTAACACACATAATATAAAGCCTAAACTAGATTACCCAAGCTAGATCTTTATCTTCATTGTAGCTTAACTTGGTACACATGCGGATGAAGATTGAACTTGATCTTTAACTTTGAATTGTAAGGGCTTCAACCACTATTCCGCCAACCTCCATTTGATATGATCGTTGAAGCTCTATTCCATCCATCCTCCAACTCGTTGTTTGTTTAGAATAAATACGAAAACGGACAAAAGAATTAAGAGAGCGAAAGCTCCCCCTATCAATAAGCATAGGTGAGTATAAAACATAGAATAGGGAATAGCTTCCCCTATCAAAATGCCATATAAAATATATGCAATAAAGATCAAGGCAAAACATGTGAGCAAGCATACATGAATATGCTAAAATATCACTCACATACAAAAAGATAACGAGAACACATATGAATATGTCAATATGAAAATAGTGTCTCATTAACAAAAACATAAAGATCAAAAATAGATTTATGAAATCAAAAGAAAAGGAACATGAAAATCATGTAAAAGGTTTTCAAATGAAGACAAATCAACCAATGAAATCATAAATCACAAGTAAATCATATAAGAACACAAAACCAAATCATCATTGATTTTAAAAAATCAAGAGAGGCAACCATATCTAGCTCTTGAGCTAATAATAACCCATATAAATATTTTAGCATCAGGTAAATAAGATTTGGGAATAAACGCCCAATAAATCCGGAGGGTTATATGAACACAAACCTCTTATCAAAATCAAAACAAATAATCATGAAAACAAAAGATTTGATCAATTAAAAATTTGTTTTCATAATCAAAAGATTTTAAGATATAATTTTCAAAACCAAGAAAAGAAAAAAGAAAAGCACTAAAGTACTTGGTTTTAAAAATCGAATTTGTTTTGGTACCCAAGAATTCTTGGTACCAAGAGATTTAGGGACATGACCCTTATCTTTTAAGCTCAAAGCCCTAGGGTTATGAACCCGTTTGGGCATATGCGGTGCACTAACATGGTCAAAGCAATAATCGCTCAAATGATCCTTCCGATTGCAATACGTACAATGAAAGAGATCCATTTGTTTTTGTGGACCATTAGCTCGTGCACAGGAAACATTTGCAACCATAGATGATCTTTTAAGATTATTTTGCAAATGTGAAACATTATCAAAACAAAACTTTTCTAAGTGGCCATATCTACCACAAACATCACATTTAAAAACATGTGGTCTACTAGAAACATTTGGCAAATGAGATTTCTTTTTTAAATCAAAACAATATTTGGGCAAATGACCAAAACGATCATAATGATCACATCTATACACATGAGCATGCTTATGATGAACAATGGGTGCATGTCTGTGTACATGAGATGAAGAAGCTACATGAGATGCACAAGGAGCATTGACATTATTATGTTTGTGTGCATCATAGCAAAATTTAGCTAGATGGCCTTTACGGCCGCAAATAGAGCACTTGTAAACTTTGCTATATATGTGTGCATGATGAGTGGATGATTTCTTAGACTTGGCACACATATCCATAAGTCTCTTATGATTATCAAAGCATATTTTCAAAGTTGAATCCAAAGATGAAATGCATTTTTTCATAAGATTCAAGTCTTTATTTTTAGGCACATATGCACTTTTAGAAGTAGAACATAAATAGTTATTTATAAAAGAAGCAGTATCATTTTGTATGTTCTTTACTTCTAACATGGCATTATCTTTTTCATGAGTTAACTTGGCAAAGTTTGAAAGCAAAGAATCATGATCCGATTTTAATTTTTCATTGTTTTCTTTAAGGATCATATTTTCATTAGAAATAATATCAAACTTAGAAGTTAAAGACTCATGATCGGATTACAAATTTTCATGCTTGCTTTGTAAATTAATGAAATCATTTTGTAATTTCTTGTAGGCATGCAATAATTTATCACTAGCACAAGTAAGTTCATCACTATATAAATCATTATCGGGTTTGAACTCGCAAACCTCATTAGGGCTATCGCCTAGTGGCCGTGTGCATGATGCTCCTTTTGAACTTGAAGCGGGATCCTCCAAAGCTTGTCGGATTGCCTCCAAGTCTCCTTAATATGCTTCAATAAGTTTCCATAAGTTGTAAGCACTATCAAAATGAACAAACTTGTTAGGCATAGATGAATCAAGAGCATTTAGCAAATATTCTAACAAAATATTATTCATTGTAAATATACGATGATCATTTTTATTCCACTTGGATTTCTCCGTAGTGGGCACAATATAAGCATCATCTATAATTTCCCATAAATCAAAGTGTTTAGATTGAACAAAAAGTTTAAATCTAACACACCATTGGGCATAGGGAAAATTATCTAATCTAGGAGCAATATTGATGGCATAACCTAAACAAGATGCATCGTTCAAATCCATAATGTATATATGCAAGCAAGCTACAAAAATCAAAAAATGGATTAGCACAAAAAGATAACTTGGATCTTTAACTCAAGGCGATTAGACCTTAAATCAAAGAGCACCAAGCTCTGATACCAATTGTTAGACCCTAGAGAGAGGGGGGTGTGATTAGGGTCTTATGCTAATCTAATCCGATTTTATGCCAATTAAAACTAATTAATAAGTTATCCTAGTAAGTATGAAATACAACAAGATATATGAGCTAGGATAAGCAATATGAACAACAAGATATATCCTAACAAAGAGATATAGGCAATGTATGTGCAAGGATATAAAACTAACACAAGGGTAAACAATATGAACTAGATAGTGGATGAAATAAATGAGCAATGCACAATTGGCGATATAAGATAAATGCAAAAACAAATGCGCCAATAACAAACCCAAACACACTCAAATGATCACGGAGTTCGGACCTTCCTTCCTACGTCTCTGCTCCCCACTCCCGGGGAGAAATACACTATCACAACCCGGTTTGGAAGCCGGAGCTTCTACACACTCGGTTTACAAGTTCACCGAAAACTCTCACACAACAAACACTATGCAATCACACTCTACACCCACACAAGTGTTGGACCTAGCCGTGTCTCCCTCAAGTGCTAGGTTACAACCTCTCTCTAGGCTCGTCAACCGACTTTACTCCTCTTGGAACGATCCCCGACTCTCACCACACACTCCTCTCGGTGTACAAGTGTGTTACAAGGTGATCTCACAATTAGGCTCAATACAATAATTGATTTGTTCTCTCTTTACAAGAGGAGAACTCAATAAAGCACAACTCAAAGTTACAATCTCTCACAACCCTAATATACTATGTATGCAAATACAATAAGCTCAAGTGGGTGTGTGTAACAATGAGTAAATAAAATCAAATCAACTAAACTCAAATATAAAATCTAGCTTAAGAACAATGATAATCAAACAGGTATATAAATGTAAAGCTAGAGTTTGAGTTTAGAAAACTTCTTAATTGATAACAAGAGATGGAGGGAGGATAGTTGGAAGCTCAAACTTTAATAGATAATCTCCTCAAGCTCTTGTGGAATTAATTCACAAAACCGAAACACTCAAATGCTTAAAAGCTTCTTAAAACAAACTTAAACAAACACTAAATAAGTTTAAACCCTTGTTAAACTATTTGAAAAACATTCTCTTAGATGATTGGAGAGCTGAAGGTAATGGGGTATTTATACCCACTCAAAACTTCAGCAAAAACCCCACTAAAATGACAACAAAGCCTCCAGAAAAATAGTTCAGAAAATAGCCGTTGGAGTCCAACGGTCATATCTGCGGTCGACCGCGAAGAACAAAAACACGAAGAACTGTTCTGGACAAGCGACGGTCGACCGCGGCGGTCGACCGCGAAAGGGGGGGGGGGGGGGGGGGGGGGGGGGGGGGGAGCCAATAAAAACAGTTCTGAGTTCTGAACCCTTGGCGGTCGACCATGGCGGTCGATCGCGAACAGATACTCAGGAAAAACAGGTTTGAAACAGATTTTTTGACTTTTGAAAAATTGTTAAAAATAACAAATGAAGTCAAAAAATTATGAAACTTTGGAAAATGTATATAAACATGTAAGTGAACATGTTATAAAAAGAATTTTCCAAATTGCATTTCCCATTTGTGAAAAATTATCATTTTGCAAAATAGTCCAAAACACGAAAATGTAAACATGTGAATTTTGACATTTAGGCTAAACCATGTTTTGAAACTTTGCACAATGATTATATAGAATTAATAAAATATGTATATGATTATTGTTAAGTCCAAAAACTAAGAAAACAATATTTTCACAAAATTGCATATTCTATGCAATATATACTAAAACACAATAATAGATATGAAATATGTGATTTCATATTTATAAACATGAAAGCTTAAAAACTATGTATGTATATATATAACTATACATATGCATAGAAACCAAAACTTATGTATATATATATGACTATATATATATATATATACGAAGAAACCAATAAATATGTGTGTATATTATATTGAGCTTAAGGTACTTAACACACATAATATAAAACCTAAACTAGATTACCCAAGATAGATCTTGATCTTCGTTGTAGCTCAACTTGGTACACATGCGGATGAAGCTTGAACTTGATCTTTAACTTTGAATTGTAAGGGCTTCAACCACTATTCCGCCAACCTCCATTTGATATGATCGTTGAAGCTCTATTCCATCCATCCTCCAACTCGTTGTTTGCCTAGAATAAATACGAAAATACAAACACTAGATAAACAACATTAGAAGTAAATTGTTTGTTAAACATCATCAAAACAAGAAGGCCAACATTTATGAGTCGACTCAACACTGTTCATAAGTCGACTCAAGACATGCACACTGTCTGTTTTAAACAGAAATCTAATTTTCAAACCTCTTTTAAAAATAGAAAATAAAATCAGAAATATGTAAAACTTTGGGAAATGAATATAAACATGATAATAAACATGCTACAAAAAGGACCTCCCAAATAAAAAATATCATTATTTTGTAAAATAGTCTAAAACATGAAAATGTAAACACATGAGTTTTGATATTTTAGCTTAACCATGTTTTGAAATATTACAAAATGATTTTGCAGACTTAATAAAAGATGTATATGATTATTGTTATGTCCAAAAACTGAGATATAATATTTTTACAAAATTGCATATTTTGCAAACTTTTTAAAAACAATAAATATAATTTCATTCAACAGAATAAAATTGATATTGATAAAATCATATACATGCATATAAGTATGAAACAAGAAATGTATTTTCAATTGTATTCAATTGTTTCATATTAAAACTTAAAAACTATCAAACCAAAATATATATGTATACATATAACTATATATATATACATAGAAACCACAGTTAAAGTGTGTATATATATAACTATATATATATACAAGGAAACCAATAAAATGTGTGTGTATATAATTGAGCTTAAAATACTTAACACACATAATATAAACTCCTAAACTAGATTACCCAAGCTATAGGTCTTCAATAAGCTCGACTTGGTACACTTACGGATGAAGCTTGAACTTGGATCTTCAACTTGAATTGCATTGTTTAACTCCACTATTCCGCCAACCTCCATTGGATATGATCGTGAAAGCTTGATTCCATCCATCCTCTAACACGTTGTTTGTCTACAATAAATAGAAATACACCAACACTAGACAAACAACATTAGTGGTAAATTGTTTGTTAAACTTCATCAAAACAAAGAGGCCAACATATCTCATCTATGCTTATATGTAGGGGGAGCTTCTAGCTCTCGTTCTGTAATTTTTCCCCATTTTTTATTTTGCCAAAGGGGGAGAAAATTGTGAGTATATAACATTGTGAGTATATAGCATTTATTCAAATTAGTTTCTTGACTTTTTATGCATATTGGTAAATTGTTTGTCATCATAAAAAAGGATAGATTGTTGGGTTCTCTTGTTTTGATAATGATTTTACAAACAATTTACAACTAATATTGTTTTCAGTATTTTGTTTTGTGTTATTTACAACTAATATTGTTTTCAGTATTTTGTTTTGTGTTGTTTAGTATATACAGGAAATCGAGCTAAACAAGATATATTGAAGTTGTTTTCAGTATTTTGTTTTGTGTTGTTTAGTATATACAGGAAATCGAGCTAAACAAGATATATTGAAGTTATGCTTATCAAGTCAATCAATCTAAGTCCAAGCTTCAGAAGATTCTTTTCTGGTATACTTAGTATAGAATTATATAATGCGTGTTAAATCTATAAGCTCAAATACACACACACATTACATTTGTGAATTTTCATGAAAATAAGTGTTTTTATGCAAAATACATTCAAATATGTTTTGGACTATACAAACTATGTTAACATCTTTTATTATGTCCATAAAATAATTACACAAGTTTTCAGAACTTGATTTGAGCTAAAATTGCAAAAACAACATATTTGAAAAACATGTATTTTAGCACTTTTGAATATTTCTGAGTTTTCACAAATGGTAAGATCAATTTAAACACTTTCCCAAAGTTTTATATTTTTTAGAATTTATTTACTATTTTTAATAGAGCCTCAAAACTCAAATTCAAAAATCGTTTTAGGCTGATAAACTGTTATCAATCGACTGATCAGTTGACTGATGACATCAGTCGACTGATCAGTCGACTGAGAAATGTACCTGTAATCTTTAAAAGTTTCTATTCTATTTTGGTCGACTGACCTGTCGACTGATGATCCATCAGTCGACTGAGGAGCTGTCTGACGTCTACAACAGTCAGCTTATCAGTCGACTGATAATTTCCGTCAGTCGACTGATAAGCCATAATGGCTATTTTTCCAGCCTTGAGTATTTTGACCTTTTTGTTGGTTTTTATTGGGTTATGTGCCTTAGTTTTTCTTCCTATATAAACCCCTATTGTTCTCATAAGAATAACTATTCAAGAGGGTTTTAACAAGAGTTTAAAAGTGTTTAAAAGATTGCTTAAGTGTTTAAGTTTGAGTTTACAAAGAGATGGCTTGTTCTTTCAATTGAGGAATTCATCTTCAATCTTCTTCATCCTCTATTGTGTTTATAGAGAAGTTTTTCTAACTATTTTCTCTAGCAATTTATTATTAATTTTCATGTTATTATTATTGCTAGTTTTCTAATTGAGTTAGGTTTTACTTACACTCATTTTATCACACACACCATATTTGAGCTTGTAGGATTTCATACATTATATATTGGGTTATGGGTTTGTGATTTGTGATATTGAGCTTACATTAAGTTCTCATCCAAATAGAGAACATTTTATTGTAATTGAGCTTTATTATGAGTTTCACATTATATTACACTTGTACACCGAGAGAAGTGTGTGGTGAGAGACGGGGTCGGTTCCAAGAGGAGTGGGGTCGGTAGTAAAGCCTAGTGAGAGGTGGTAATTCCGAACACTTAAGGAAGGTGATACGAGCTAGGCCAACACTTAGAGGGTGTGAAGTGTATTTTCAAGTGTGTAAGTTGTAAATATTTCGGTGAAGTAAAAAACCGTATTGTGAGGTGTAAACGTTATTCGGGTGAGCGTAAAAAACCTGGTTGTGATAGTAGATTTCTCCCTGGGAGGGGGGAGCGGAGACGTAGGTCGGAAGGACCGAACTCCGTGATCATCTTTGTGTGTTTGTGTTGGTTTATTTGCACACTATCACTCTTATTTGTTTTTGTTTATTTCACCCTTGTTTATATTGCTTATCCTTGCATATATCTTGTAGTATATCATTTTTTTGCTAGGATAACTTGTTAATTAGTTTTAATTGGTATAAAATCGGATTAGATTAGTATAAATCCTATTCACCCCCCCTTCCCCCGTTTAGGGTGCTTTCACTGGAGCCATACCAGGCTCCACAGTATCTGGTCGACTTGGTAATGCCGATTACAGAAGCAGAGACTAGCACACTCGAGGAGCGAGTAACGAACCAGATTTTACTTTCTGAAGTTCCACCACCAGTTGTACCAGTCGTACCTATTCGAGAGGTAATACCGACGGTTTCACCATCACCACAACCAACTGTTGATAAAGCCACAGAGCAGGAGGATTAGCTTTGTAAAAATAAAAAAATATCATACACTGAGAGCACCATAGTTTTAGGACACAACAGATTCATGTGCAACTTATAAATGGAAGGAATATGTAAAAATTTCTTAATGTCGACTCAGTACCAAAGAAGAAGTTAGATGTATTCAGCATAAAGGATATCATCGGAGGATAGCACCGATTTTAGTTTATGCCGTAGCAGTGAATGTCACTTTCATAGGAGGATTTCACCTACTACTTCAATAAGTAGCTAGAACTAGCCCGGTTGGAGTAGGGAGACATACCGATAGTTAATTATGGAAGCAGGACTATCCGAAGACAAGGACAAGGATAAAGAAACCTTTTGTAAAACTTAGATGATGCCAACATCGGGATAAGAATTTTTAACGCTAGCAGCAGAGACTAGGACATGATAAGTAGCAGAACCGTGGTCAGTGTCAGCAGTCGCAGGGTCGCAGTTACGACTAGCAGTAGATGATTGAGATACCGCCAACCATTTCGAGAATTGAAGGGCCAGTAGGCCAGATTCGTGTCATTCAGAAGATTCATGAGGAATATATAGTCTCGTATTTCCACCGTCAGTAGTTCAGCAGTCGCCAGCCACAGGCAGATTCTATGCAGTCGTACCACGTGATCACGGTGCGAGCAGAGCTATAGTAGAAGGTAGTTTCTTAGTTAACTCTTTTCCAGTTCGGATCCTGTTCGATTCTAGAGCTTCCCATTCTTTTATATCTCATGCCTTTATGGATAGGCTTCTGTTAGTCGCACATCCCTTAGATGTACTGCTATCCATTTCTATTCCTTTAAGGGAGGTATCTCTATTAGGGAGCATCTGTAGGAGATGTGTCATCAACTTAGATGAGTCCGAGTTTATTATAGATCTAATTATTTTTGTGGATGTCAGATTTTGACGACATTCTTGATATGTATTGGTTATCATCCTATCATGTTACCATCAACTTTTTTGCGAAAACAGTCAGTTTGTGAGCGTCCGATGGGTCTGAGTTTATTGTAACGACCTCACAGGGCAACAAGTTTGCGAAGTCATTTTTAGCATATATTGAGGAGGTGATGCTGAGAGATCGGAGTGATGAGTTGTGTGAGAGTAGAGTCATCTCAGATTTTTAGGATGTCTTTCAGGACATACCGGGGTTATCTCATATGTGAGAGGTTGAGTTCTACATCGAGTTATAGTCAGGCACAACACCAATATCTCGAGCTCCCTATCATATGGCACCTGCTGAGATGAGGGAGCTACAGACTTAGCTGGACGAGTTGTTATCTCAGGGTTTTATTTATCGGAGTCATTCTCCGTGGGGACCGCCAGTCCTTTTTGTAAAGAAGAAGGACGATGATATGTGTCTTTGTATAGATTATTGAGAGTTGAACAAGGTCACTATCTGGAACATGTATCCATTACTGAGAATTGATGACTTGTTCAACCAACTGCAGGAAGCATAGCACTTCTCAAAGATTGATCTTCATTCTGGCTATCATTAGTAACGGGTTCGGGAGATAGATATTCCTAAGACCGCCTTTCTGACTTGTTATGGGTCCTTCGAGTTTCTTGTCATACCGTTTGGGCTGACTTATACACCCATGGTATTCATGGACTTAATGAACTGGGTTTTTCATCCATATTTGGACTAGTTCATGATAGCATTTATCGATGACATCCTTATATATTCGAGAGCGGAGGCAGAGCACGAGCAGCAACTTCGACTAGCATTACAGATTTTGCGGGTGCATCGGCTATGTGCCAAATTCAGCAAGTACGAGTTTTGGCTATTTGAGGTTAGATTTCTAGGCTACGTAATCGACAGAGAGGGCATCATAGTGGATCCAGCTAAGGTTATGAACGTACTTGATTGGGAGCCGTCACCGACAGTTATAGAGATCCGTAGCTTTTTTGGTTTGGCCGACTATTACAGAAAGTTTATTCCGAACTTCTCAAAGATAGTCATGCCACTTGCATGCCTTATGAAGAAGGGTGTACCTTTTGTGTAGGGTACAGAGTGCCATGAGGCCTTTGAGACTTTGAAGGCTAAGTTAACTACAACACCAGTTTTGACCATCCCGAGCATTGATAAGACCTTTGTCGTCTACACGGATGCATCGTTAGTGGGTCTAGGAGGTGTTTTGATATAGACCCGGAGAGTGGTAGTATATATTTCATGTTAGTTGAGGACGCATGAGCAAAATTATCCTACACGTGCTTGGAACTAGTTACGGTAGTTTTTACACTAAAGACTATAGGTGTCAAAAATTGTCTATAGGTTACCGCACATAACGTTGAGGCAGAGAGAAGATGATAAATATCATTATTGGAGTCAAGGAGGATTATCTGATGTTAACAAATGCATGAAGTAAGTTGACCAGACGAACAAGTCAACAAGACGGTCAAATGATGATGAAACAACTCGACCGGGAGTAACATTTTGATCGCAAAGGATGAAGCATAACTCATGTCTCACTCATCCCATGGGTGTCTTGCTAACGGAATATTGTATATCATTTTGTGATATTTCTAACGCATCCTGGATAACTTCATTCCGAGGTCAGACGATGGAGTTAGAGCCAAAACACTTGAGATAGTCTTTCGCACCTGCGAGACACTAATTGTGTATCACACATTTTAACCATGATACAATTTGAATCTAAAGAATCTCAAAAGGTAGAAGTTATAGGTCTCTTTATTAGATTTCCAACGTATTTTGAATCATCTCATTTTGAGTTCGTACGAAAGAGTTAAGACCAAAATACCTAAGATAGTTTAAGCTATCTCGGACATGTGCAAGACAGTCGAAGTGACTCGCGCCCAAGTCAACTCCCGACGTGTTTTCTGATAAGATTGACTTCTATAACTCCTTGGGTCATCCATAAATATGTGGGATTATCCTTAAACATAAGGAAGCTATTACATAACCAAAAGCTCACCTAAACGGATAATAACAGTTGTTCTTCAACCCTATCCACAAACACAGCATTCCTATCCACAAACATGACATTTGACACCTATAAATACAGCCCTAGGGCCTTCATTTAAACAGATTTGGAATTCTCAAGCCTTGGCAAAGCCTTGCTGAATCAGAGACTGAGGAGCATGAATTTCAGAGAGGCGGAGGAGATCGGATCGAGTTCTTCAACATAAGAAAGAGGAGTTCGTCTGATCCATAACCCGGTTCCTTCCCTCGAGATCGTACCTAGCTATAATCTCGAGAAAAGTGGTTATCTCACTATTGTCAAGATAACTGCTTCGGTTTCTTGATTCCTTCGTGAATGAATGAAACTTCGGATTGATCTGATCTTTCGGTGATCCATGGATATTAACATCCCCGGCACAGGCAAAGATCCCACGCAAGCAGCGGGTGATAAACGTTCGTTGCGTTTATTTGAGAAGAGTTATAATTTTCGTTTTCATTGTGTAAGAGTCTTATAAAAAGATTATCTTTTTTGTTTTCATTGTAATGACTGAAGTTGTAATGAATACATCAATGAAGTTATTAACTTTTACATCAAATAAGCTGGCAACCACAGTGTGAGCCAACAGCTTTACTGCCAAGGCTATCGTGCCACAGCCAACGATCATGATCTCCGTGGCTGAAGAGGTCGAATATGAGTTCGACCAATAGAAGTTCGAGGATTACGTCTCCTCCTCCTCCTCCTCCTCCAGATCCGTCTTTCCTCGCAAGTGCAGGAAGGTCTCCTCCTCCCGGAAGATCCGCTGATCTTAAGATTTAAAGACCTAAGAAAGTGATCTCCCAGATACCGCTACTGCAATTTCACTTCGCAACGATCTGCCGGCGTCCGATGAAGCCAAAGCCGCAGATTTGAACACCGCCTCTATTAAGGAGTTAACTACCGAAGGCGAGCCAACTTTATCGAAGAGGGCTTGTCAGAGGCGCTGCCAACGTCTCGCTCGCCAATTTGCTAAGGCTTTAGAGCAAGTGGATGGGCTCCGCTACCAAGAGCATCTGAAGTTCACGAAATGCCAAATGGCTAAACCATCACCGCAGCAATCTTCAGGAACCTCCTCCCAACCACCTACTAATGTATGGGTTCATGTCAAATAGAACCGTTTTGCTCTTGAGGAGCGTATTCAGAAGCACCACGTACTTCTTGCGCATGCTCGGATCCTTGTGCGAAAACCACAAGAAATACAAAAGGAAGAGTCAGTTAAGAGATCATCAAAATCCAAACAAGTTTGGATGCCAAAGGCCAAATTAGTGCCTAAGGCAAAAGCATGCGACGTTGCTCCCCAGCCTTCATCAATTTCGGATCCCGCTCCTCCTTCCACCACACATTCGGTGAAGCCCTACGATGACGTGGATCTCTCCAATTTTAGAATTCCTCTGATGGATCACCTTGGTTCTCTACCCGAAGATCAAGATAAAGTGCCTGTTAAGGAACACTTGGGACCGTTGAAGGAACCTCAAGCAACCATCCAGACTGAGGGTCGTACGCGAGCTCCTAACAAGCTGATTCGCGTGACCACCTGCTTGGGGGTGCGTGCACAAAACCAAGAGCCCGCTAAGATTTCACCCTCACACGGGTGTGATTCTAAACATGTGACTCCTGCTAATGCTAATAAAGTGTTACATATTCAAAAGAAGCTGGGTCGAATAGGCGACAGCGTTACACCTGAAGAATCATGTAAACAGCCGATAAATTGTTCCGGTCATAATGCCGATAAGTTGTACTATCAGGCTGGGGGTAAGTCTCGAAAGAGGAATACCCCAGAAACACACTCTCACTATTCATGTGAGAGATTTATCAGGGTAGTATTATCAGCGTGTAGCTTCCCCAAGACTGCTCCACAGAGGGTCTCGGTATTCCAAAGGCTTTCCTATGAAGCATAGAATACTAAGCCAAGACGTTTCCGTAAGAAACAATCAGCCGTTCAAGATGTTGAATTTCCAAAAGTCACAATTAACATGGCTGATAGAGGAAAGTAAACTCGACCTTCAAGTTCTGACCCACTCATATCGCATCGCCTAACCCGGTTACGATCAGGAACCATTAGATAAAAGGATTATCAGAGAATGCAGAGGGCATTATCCTCGGATGATGAAGCATCATATGCCAACTCTACAATCGCTTCTGATAATACGGTATCTAGTCCAGGGCAATCCCGCGACGCACTTATGATCAACACCGAGCAAATGGCAAAAATCATCAAGGATGCTTTGGCTAAGCAAAAAGAGAACTTCAAATTCGAATTAGAAATGGCCATGATGCGGATGAAGGAAGAGCATGACCACCAGATTTAGGCTCTGTCCAATCAATTTGGTGAATCCAGCCATCGTAACATTGCTAACCAAGCAGGTGGCGATTCAAATGTGAACGAACACCTCGATGAAGACAACCCTCCGACTGACCAAAACGGTGAGGGTAGCCCTACTGAAGACAACAATGCTGGGGGTGGTCCCACCGAAGATGACAATGCCGGGGATGGCCGCATTGTTCCTCTTAGAAATCGTTCAAAGCATGATACATATGAGGACGAAAAGATGAAAGACCTCGAGAGCAAAATCAACGCTCTGATGTCTGCTTGAGAGGTGAAGAAGACAGGTATTCTGTGTCCCTATCAAAGAGAGTGGGAGTCGATCATGTATCTAGCGAAGCTCAACCTGATCAACTTTACGTCGTTCGACAGGAAGGCACACTCAGCATCTGATCTACTTCAAGTCCCACTTGGGCATGATCTCAGGCAATGAAGCCTTAATGGTTCGGTTATTTGTTAGCACCCTTGGTGGGCCTGCCTTCGATTAGTAGCGCCGTCTCAAGCCTGGAAGCATCAACAGCTAGGATAACATGGAGAGCTCATTCCTCGTAAATTTCTTTGATGATAATGCCGAGATATCAATCAGAACACTCTTCGAGAAGAAACAGGAAGACGAAGAAACGGTCGACGACTTCATCAAGCGCTTCCGAAATAAGGCAATAAATTATCGAGATCCAATCACAGAGGACTTCATCCTCTAAACCTATCATAACAGCCTATCCATTGATATATTGAAAGTTATAGGAGTAACACCATCCAAGACTTGGAAAGAGTTAAAGGTGCGCGGAGAGCAGGTTAAACGCTTCCTAAGAAGAAAGAAAGCCAAGAAAAGCCAACCGGCGGCTAACCCTCCGAACTCAAGCTTCGCCTCCCGTGGTAAGGGAAAGACACCTGCAGTAGCTGTTGATGTTAATCAGACGTCACAATAGCAATCCTGAAGAAAACAAAAGACTTCGGATCTGAGACTCTAAAAAGAGTACTCCTTCAAGGACGAACACGTTCTAGCTATTTTTAAATCTCTCCTTAAAAACAACAAGATCAAGCTACCGCCTATCGCAAGTCAGGAGGAAGCTGATTATACTTTGAATCCAAAGTACTGTACGTACCACAGGAGGATCCTTCACCCTACCAAAGCTTGCTTTGCTCTCAAAAATAGCATCCAAACCTTGGTTGAAGATGGCATCATAACGCTAAATTAAGCCGAACCAATACTCCAACAAGGCACACGAGTATAAACTGTTTCCCCTGACTCTGAAGCATATACGAGTATAAATTGCTTCTCAATCCTCCAACAGGTGTATGAGATTAAACTGCTCCCTGCATACTCCAATAGGTATATGAGTCTAAACTATTTCCTACATTTGACGGAAAGTTCCTAGAGAATCTTATATTCATAAGGATAACCCAAACATGCGACTGAGGACAATGTGCTCCTCATTGGACCCAGTTTCACAAAGAAAGCTGGGGGTGGATAATTCATGTAATGGGAAGTTCTCGGAAGAATGTTATATGTAATATTCTTAGGGTAACCCGGTCATTACAAACAAAGTGATAAACACTAAACTTCCGCTGTTAAAGTCCTGACATAGCACTAGAAATTTTAAGATCTCATCATTTGACATCAAAAACCCCCACTAAGTAATCGGTACAAGTCAACACTCCCACTGTGATTTATACTCCCACTCCCACTGTCTACCTAGTTAAACCTTCCTACAGTTAGGACTACAACCAAAATCCCCTCTTGATTCCTTCCATGAACGAGATGTCCACAAATTGAATGATCAAACATTTAAACAGTTAGGATCACTCAAACCACCCATTTGGTCAAACCTTCCTACAGTTAGGGTCAAAGCTAAAATCTCCTCTCGATTCCTGTCATGAACGAGGGGTACACTTTCAAATCGAGTGATCAAACCTTCCTATAGTTAGGGTCACCTCAAACTCCCGCTTGGTCAAACATTCCTATAGTTAGGGCCAAAACCACATTTCACTCTCAATAAATAAGAAATTCACCTTTAGTTCGGTAATCAAACCTTCTGACAGTTAGGATTATCCGAATCTTTTAGATTCTCAGAGTGGAGATCCCACTCTTAGTTTCACTCTTCAGATTCTCGAAGTGAAGATAGAATATAAAATTCTTCCTCTCCAGCATCGGGTTCGTCTTTGCCCCAAGAGAAGACACTACTTTTCAACTGCCAAAATCCACGCCTTACACGTGCGGGGAATTTTATCCTGAATCCTAAGTAGGGATAAGTCAGCGCCTAAAACGTATTACCGGTTTAGTCTTTCACTGATTGAAGAAAACACCAGAATCTAAGTCTGGGGACTTTTATCCCGAAGCCTAAGTATGGATAAATCAGCGCCTAACACGTATTGTCGGGTAGTCTATTCCCGTGAGAAAGATGAAGTCTACGTATTCAATATCATAGCACTAAGAGAGTTAACTCTCTTAGCACAACATCACATGTGGAACGGACTTAAACAATCCACATGCAAGCCCGATTCAAACGATAATCGGTAAAGGCAAGCCAAATCTATTAAAGGCTGAGGATTTGCCAAAAATCCTAAGTCTACGTCTAATACACGTTACCGTTTAGTCTTTTCACGGGAGAAAGATAAAGTCTACATATTCAATATCATAGCACTAAAAGAGTTAACTTTTTTAGTACAATGTTTCGTGCGAAACGGATTTGAACAATCTGCATGCTAGCCCGACTCAAACGGTAGTTGGTAAAGGCCAATCAAACCCTTTGATGGCTGAGAATTTGCCAAAAATTCTATAAATGTGATAGTCATTGATACACCAGCTCCATTAATTAGTCTCGTGACTCAAGGATTCGACAACTTCAGGATAAGATCAATTCATGCAGATAAATAAGCTTTAACAGTTGGTCCTGCAGCCCTAACATTTGGGATCGCCACGCTCTAATGCCTTAAGAGCATAAACTGTGTAGGCACCGGTCAACACGTTATGATAAAAAGTCAATACTGGTCAATACAAAATCCAAAGGTCAACGCCGATCAACGCATAGCCCTAGGTTAATGCCAGTCAACGCGTAGACCTAGGTCAACACCGGTCAACGCAGAGCCTCCGATCAACTCCAAAGTTGAGATATGAATTTTTGATGAAGATAGTCAGTTCAAAGTCAACTCAATGACATAAGCTAAAACCAACTCATTAGTTTTGATTCGAGACATCGATAACAGCTAGACGATAAATGCAGCGTCAGAGAATTTCAGCTATTCATCAAAATATTAAATAAACTAAAAATCAAAGAACTCAAGAATTAAAGTCAACTATAGATCCTTTTATACCGATTAAAGATTGGGCTTATCACATCTAAAATATTTTAGGCTCCTCTATAAAAGAAACGAGACTGAAACACTTTGGAGGGGTATCTGTATGCGTTAAAAATTATCTATAGGTTACCGTACGTAACATCGAGGCAGAGAGAAGATGATAAACATCATTATCAGAGTCAAGGATGATTATCTAATGTCAACAAATGCATGAAGCAAGTTGATCAAGCGAACAAGTCAACAAGACGGTCAAATGATGATGAAACAACTCGACCGAGAGTAACATTTCGAACGCAAAGGATGAAGCATCACTCATATCTCACTCATCCCATGGGTATCTTGCTAATGGAAGGTTGTAGATCATTTTGTAATCTTTCTAACGCATTCTAGATAACTTTATTTTGAGGTCAGACGAGGGAGTTAGAGCCAAAACACTCGAGACAGTCTTTCGCACCTATAAGACACTAATTGTGTCTCACACATTTTGACCATGATACAATTTGAATATAAAGAATCACAAAAGATAAATGTTATAGGTCTCTTTGTTAGCTTTCCAAAACGTTTTGAATCATCTCATTCTGAGTTTGTACGAAAGAGTTAAGATAAAAATACCCGAGATAGTCCAAGCTGTCTCGGACATGTGCGAGACAGTCGAAGTGACTCACGCCCAAGTCAGCTCCCGACGTGTTTTCTGATAAGATTAACTTCTAGAACTCTTTAGGGTCATCTATAAATATGTGGGTTTATCCTTAAACATATGGAAGCTATTACATAACCGAAAACCTATCAAAACGGATAATAATGGTTGTTCTTCAACCCTATCCAAAAACACGGAATTCCTATCCACAAACATGGCATTTGAAGCCTAAAAATACAGTCCTAGGGCCTTCATTTGTATAGATCTGGAATTCTCAAGTCTTAGCGAAGCCCTACTGAATTAGAGACTGAGGAGCACGAATTTTAGAGAGGAGGAGGAGATCGGATCGAGTTCTTCAACATAAGAAAGAGGAGTCCGTCTGATCCATAACCCGGTTCCTTCCCTCAAGATCGTACCTAGATGTGATCTCGAGAAGAGTAGTTATCTCGTTGTTTTTTAGATAACTTCTTTGATTTTTTGATTCTTTCATGAATCAACAAAACTCCGGATTGATCTGATCTCTCGGTGGTCTACGGATATTAACGTTCCCGACACATGCAAAGATCCCATACAAACAGCGGGTGATAAACGTTTATAGTGTTTGTTTGAAAAGAGTTATAATTTTCATTTTCATTGTGTAAGAGTTATAATTTTTGTTTTTATTGTAACGACTGAAGTTATAATAAATACATCAATGAAGATATCAACTTTCACACCAAACAAAGACATGGAGACATTACCTATATGGAGTGTAGTTCGAGCTATTTACAGATCATAAGAGTTTGAAGTTTCTCTTCTCTCAGAAAGAGATAAATTAGAGACAGTGGAGATGGGTTGAATTTATTAAGGATTAGGAGTTCGCGATTCAGTACTATCCAGAGAAGGCGAACGTTGTAACAGATGCTTTGAGCAGGAAGCGTCATCATCGGATTTCGACTTTGAGTTGTTTGTTGTATCGAGATCTCCACACACTTAACCAGTTTAACTTTAGACTAGAGATAGGCAGGAATATCGCATTTTTTGGAGCTTTGTCCATGCAACCATCTTAGAGTGATAGAGTGGTTAGAGCTTAGCTAAAGGACACTTGGATTTAAACCCAAAAGGGGGAGATTCTAAAGAACCCAAGGCTGATTGGACCATTAGAACAGATGGAGAACTTTGAATAAAAGACCGATTAGTGATGCCAGGAAATTCACAATTGAAGAAGAAACTTATTCAATGAGGCACATCGTACTAGGTACATAGTGCATCCAAGCACAACAAAAATATACAAGGACCTGAAGAGACACTTTTAGTAGAGCGGCATACATGGTGAGATTGTGGAGCATGTTGTAAGTGTTTCACCTGTCATCAAGTGAAGGCAGAACATCAGAGACCAGCATGAACCTTACAGCCTTTACCCATTCCAGAGAGAAAATGAGCAGATATTTCTGTGAACTTTATTATAGGATTGCCGAGATCAAATAAGGGGAACGATTTAGTTTAGATAATAGTGGATCGATTGACGAAGTCAGCACATTTCTGGAGAAGTTTTCAGAACTCTTTCGGTAGCCAGATATCTTACTCTAGTGTATTTCACCCACAGAAGGATGGACAGACAGTGAGAGTGAACCAGATATTGGAGGACATGTTGAGGGCGTGCGTTATTGATTTTCAGGGTAGTTGGGAGGACCATATTCCATTGATTGAGTTCGTTTATAACAACAGTTATCAAACGACTATTGGCATGACACCGTATGAAGCATTATATGGGAGGCCTTGCAGATCACCTGTTTGTTAGGCAGAACCAGAAGACAGTCTATTGCTTGGACCGGAGCTTGTTAGACAAACTACGGAGAAGGTAGCAGTCATTTGAGAGGGCATTCTTGTAGCACAAAGTTGTCAGAAAAGTTATACAAACCGGAGACGATAACCATTAGAATTCTAGGTTAGGGATTATGTTTTGTTAAAAGTATCACTAATGAATAGTGTATAGCGTTTTGGTAGACAGGGCAGCTTACCCCAAGGTACATTGGTTCGTTCTCGATTTCGAGCATACACGATGTTTTCCATGTTTCTATGCTTAAGAAGTATCTACACGACAAGGAGGAGAGGTGAGTGTTGGATGCACCGGAGGTCGAGATTCACGATGATTTGACTATGATTAAGATTCTGGTATGCATTCTTGCCAAGGAGGACAAGAAGCTTAGAAATAGGTGATACCCTTAGTTAAAGTTCAGTGGAACCGGTGAGGAACTGAGGAGACTTCATGGGAGCACGAGGAGAATATACGTCGTGACTACCCACGCATAGTTGAATAGGTAAATTAAAAATTTAGTATGATTTGTTTATGATTTATGGTTATCCATATGGTCATGTTTATACTTAACGCTAGAATGATGATACTAGCACTTAGCTCCTAAGTATTCGGAACACGGTATATATATCGGGGGTTCCTTGTTTGGTTTTTTCACCCGACGTACTTGTTCTATTTAGTTAGGGGTTAAATGAGAGTATTTGCATTTTAAACCGTTAAGTATACATATCGATGATGATTTTCGGGGGTGTGAATATGTTATGCATTACGACTATCCGTACCTGTTTGAGCAGGTGGGTTGATTGATTTTGATTGATATTCATGGATTGTTTATATAGTTATATTCATACTTAACGCTAGAATGGAGGTATTGAAACTTAATCTCCTAATCATTTAGAACACATGGTATATATATTTAGGGTTCCTTATTTGGATTTTTTGCCCGACGTACTAGTTCCGTCTAGTTAGGGGTTGAGTGGGAATATAGGCATTCTAGATTGTTAAGTGTAAATATTTTTATGTTTCATATATGGCGATTAATGGTATGATATGGGTATATAAGGGTTTCATTGTCTAGATTATCCCCTCAATATGCTTTTTTGATATTATTAATCTCTAGAATATGATTGCGAAATTTTAGGGATGAAATTCTTTTTAAGGAGAAGAATGTAAAACCCTAAAAATTTAAATATTATTTGAAAAATAATAATAAATATGTTATATGGTGAAAATATAACATATTTTGATGTTTGAGTATGATAGGAAGTTATATGGTGAAAATATAACATATTTTGATGTTTGAGTATGATAGGAATTGATTTGAGATCAATTCAATGTATATTTGATAGGAATTGATTTGAGATCAATTCAATGTATATTTGTGAATATATGAGTGCAAATGCACAAAACATGAAATCTGGAAAAATGACTAGTTAAGACTCTATATATTTTACACACTGATATAGTTTGAATATGAAAAAACTCAAAAGACCAAAGTTATAGATCTCTTCAACAGATTTCCAACAAATATTAAATCACCTCATTCCGAGATCAGATAAGAAAGTTACAGCTAAAAATCAAAGGTTATTTTTCTAGTCTGACTAGGTTTCCTGGTTCGGGTCAAACGGGTTTATTTCGGGTTTGCATATATATATATATATATACATGTGTTTTTATAAAAATTATTATCTTTTCATTAGAGTTTCAAATCCTAACATCACATCTTCCTCTCTCTCAAACCCTAGCCCTAAAGTTAAGATTTTGGGAGCGTCTTGTGAGGCGAGAAACAAGGAAAAGGCGAGATCAACGACGTTTGGCGATGAGGAGTCATTTCACATCAGTTTTAGAGGCTTGCACATGTGATAAGGTAAGATCATCTACATCCAAACACATCCCTATAGTGTTTAATGATTATAAAATTGTTTAATCAATGTTTTCATGCTTAAGGCTTAACCTAATATGAAAAAGATGGGATTATTGATGATAAATCTTAGCCCAATGCTAGATCATTAGTTTTTTCTAATTGTTTATAAAAGTAACGTGATCATGATCATTAGGGGTGATTAAATTTTTAATTTTTTTTAAACTTGATAATTATGTTTAATTCGTGTGTTAATCCTAATTTGTTGTCTAATTGAATTATAAAGAGGTTTAGTTTTTTTGTTTTCATCATAGATTACAGAAAACTGCTTCGCGTGTATAATATTTAACTAAAAATTTGAAATAATATTGTTTTTGTTGAAAGTCGTTTCCATTGTCGATTCCATTAAAACTTAAATCGTTTACAAAAAATTACAATAAAAAATAAACAAATTACAACTCTCTTGGAAAATAACACAGAAATCATTTATCGATTCATATTTTATGGGACTTTGCCTGTGCCGGGAGTGCTTAGACTCGTGGATCACCAAATCACCGTTTATGAAAGGGTTTAAAGATTCTTCCTTCGTTTATCGAAGTAGGAATTTGAAACGAATATCTTATCGATGTAAGATATTCACTCTTCCAAAGATCAAGTCTGAGCTTAGATCTCATCTCTAGGAATCACCAAACGTTGTTTATGAAAGGTAAAAACTCTCTCTCTCTTCCTCAAAATTATCAAAAGCCCAAGTCTCTATGCTCCAATCTGCTCTCTCTTCTTGTTTCGTGTCTAGGGAGGTATTTATAGGGATAGGAGTGCACAACAGCGAAAATGGGGGCGAAATAACTGATCAATTGGATGCTCTTTGGGCGCGTCAGTCCACACTGCCGCGGCTATTGGCACGCTAGTGTGAACTGGCGTGGCCAAAGAGGCCGTTACAGCCACGTTCCCATCGTGCTTGAAACTGTCCTCCCATGACTTTTAACCACTTTTTTCGTGGTTTAACCGCTTGTCCACGTCAGCACACGTTCTTTTTCTGATATGCCGCCACGTAGACCTTGAAAATCATCGTATAACTGCTTTTTTAACTGCCACGGAAGCTCCCTGTAGTTTGCATGTCACCATGGACTGACGCGCAATAGGCGCGTAACCCCTTAGGAGCGTCACTATGGACTGTTGCGCCTAAGTCGCATCACCATGGACTACCGCGCCTAAGGCGCGTCACTATGGGCTACTTGTCGGTGTATTTTGTCGTTGGTGTGTACGTTGTTCTTCTATGTTGTTTCGCTTCCTTTGAATGATCCCTTCTGACTAAGAAAATGGCGTTTATCGTCTTCTCTTTGCCTTGAGCAGTATTTGGATGTCCGTAAGCATTTTTTGACACCTACAGATACCCCCTCCAAAGTATCTCAGACTCGTTCCTTTAGAGAGGAGTCTGGGACACTTTGGATAGGATAAATTTTACTTGCAATATTTTCAATACTTTGTTGAGGAGATTACGTAGAAGAATCTATGAATAGCTTCAATTCCTGACTTCTTCATATTTTAGTCTACTTAGTGCTTTGTAGAATAGCTAAAATTCTTTCGGTGTTGTATTTATCGCCTGACTGTTGTTGAAGTCTTAAATTAGAGCTGGCGAAGGAATATTTTATTGGAGTGTCCGAGAAATAGTTTAACCTCATATACCTGTTGGGAGGTTCAAGGAGATGCAGTTTATACTCATATACTCATCGGAGTGTTCAAGTATGCATTCCAAATACAATGGGAGACGTATGTGTTCAAATACCCAAGGGATCATTGTGTATGCACGGCGCTTTTGCGCGTCAGAGTTGACTGTGGTGCGCTAGCGCGCCAGCATCAACTGCTGCGCTCGAGCGCGCCAGCGTCGACTGCCGCGCACAGTTTTGGCCAGTTAGGTTTATAAGGCTGATGTTGGGCCTTTTCGGGTCATTTTTACCCGCTGTTTTGAGTTCGAAATCTTCTCAAATACCCTATAAAAAGATCCTCTGGTTTTTCCCTTCTTCACCTCTTCACATTTGGGCGATTTTTGTTTGAACAAGATCTAGGGTTTTGGGTTCTTCTTGGTTCTGAGCCTTTCCTTCGATCAAAACTTGGTTTTGTTCAACCTCTGGTAAAACCGCACCCATATGTTGTGTTTTAGGGTTCTATTTTGGTTTTTTTGCTTGAGATCTCACCTAAAAACCCTAACTTTCCTTATTCTTAGGCTGTTTCGACATGTCTCCCAAAAGAGCTCGTTTTCCCAAGGGAAAAATCTGCAGCCCCAGCATCAGAAGAGATCAAGGTCACTGCTATGTCGTTCGGGGGTAACCCTTTTCAACTCTTTCTCTGTTTAAAATTAATGCTTTTACTCGTACAACCTCGTTTGTCTCCTTTGAGAGGCATTCGGGAAGAGTTGACATCCTCCTTCGAGGGGATCGACGCTATAAAACACATATCTTGTTTAATCAAGACATGTACCACAGCCGAGATGCGAGTTTTTATCGAACTCGTGGCTTTTCGAGCCAACGGCCGCTGCTCAGTTACCGTGGCAGCACGTGCTGTCGTGGTCGAACGTGGCAGCATACACTGCCACGGTAACGCGGGGCAATAAACACTGTCACGGCTACTTAGAGCAGTGGGTTTTGCTCTTTTAGCCTCTTTTATTCAATTGTTTTCCAACTTTGTCTGCAGTCCACTTTCCTTCTGTGGCCTTTTCTGATAGAGAAGACCCAGGCCAAAGTGGTATTCTTCATGCTTCTTTCAACGCCGAACGCGGTAGCATACACTGTCGCAGTAACGCGCGACAGTAAACACTGCCGCGGCTACTTAGAGCAGTGGGTTTTGCTCTTTTAGCCTCTTTTATTCAATTGTTTTCCAACTTTGTCTGCAGTCCACTTTCCTTCTGTGGCCTTTTCTGATAGAGAAGACCTAGGCCAAAGTGGTATTCTTCATGCTTCTTTCAACGGCGATTTTTTGATCAGAGAGGCCTGTCAGTTCAATAAGGGTCATGACGATAATTTTCTCGAACTGGTTTGTGAAGGAAGTCGTCGTACTATGCGTCAACTGTTGACCGACTCGCCTTTAACCTCAATTCGAGATTCCACCGAGCCGTTAAAGAAGCCTGATTATTTGTTCGGAGATTCGATTAGGCTAACACTGTAAAGAATAGGCTTGCTCGGATCGGTAGAGAGTTCCCCCTCCCAAAGTTCAGATGTTATGGATGGGTCCACTCGCTCCCAGACAAATGGTGGTCTAGGATGACCAACTACGTACTCAATCGTTGGGGTCAAGAATTAGCGAACTCGGGATTATACATTCCAATACGAGCTAGCATGCATGGTCTCCCTATAAGTGTAGATCACTTTCTCGTTTTGCTCGAGTCTTATAATCCGGATACCAATACATTCTTCATTAAGTACGAGGAATTAGGGCTTCCGCTCCACGAAATGATGAAAGTATCAGGATTGCCACTGGGGAATACTCCTTACCAAGAATACTTTCCCGACAATCATCAGCTTATGAGGATGAAGAAGGCTGGTTCCGTTGCTTACGACATTCTCTGGGAATTAACTTGTCATTACCAAACAGCAATAGCCAGGATCGAGGTAAAGAGTAAGAAGGCAGCTCAAGTCAGTCTGAAGCAGTTCGCCGATTACTTGTTCCAGAATCTCGAAAGCTCGACTGGTGAAGCCGTTTGTACATTTTTCGAAACCAAGAAAAAGAAAAAATACTAAAATTCTTGGCTTTAAAAATTATTTTGGCACCCAAGTATTCTTGGTGCCGGTTTGTTTAGGGACATGACCCCTATCATTAAAGCTCAAAGTCCTAGGGTTATGAACCCTCTTGGACATATATGGTGCACGGGATCGGTCATAGCAATAATTACTCAAATGACCCTTCCGATTGCAATATGTACAATGGAAAGGAAGCATTTGCTTATGTTGACCATTAAAAGGTGCACGTGGAACATTTGCAAATAAAGATTGTCTTTTAGAATTATTTTGCAAATGAGAAACATCATTAAACAAAGGTGGTCTACTTGAGAAATTTGGCAAATTTGAATAATTTTTTAAATCATAACAAAACTTTGCCAAATGGCCAAATCTACCACAAATATCACACTTAAACACATGTGGTCTATGAAAAACATTTGGCAAACTAGAATTCTTTTTCATGTCAAAGCAAAACTTTGCCAAATGGCCAAACCGACCACATAGATCACATTTATACACATTAGCATGCTTATGATGAGAAATAGATGCATGTGCATGTGTGTGTGATGAAGAAGCCTTATGAGATGCACAATAAGCATTAATCTTAGAAGATTTGTGTGCATCATAGCAAAATTTAGCAATGTGGCCTTTACGACCGCAAATTGAGCATTTGTAAACTTTGCTATACATATGTGCATAGTGAGTGCTTGGTTTTGAAGAGTTAGCACGAGACTTTGCACATAAGTCCATAAGTTTCTTATGATTATTGATGCATATTTTCAAAGTTGAATCTAAAGATGAAATACTATTTTTCATAAGATTCAAATCTTCATTTTTAGGCACATATGCATTTTTAGAAGTAGAACATAAATAGTTATTTATAAAAGAAGCTGTATCATTCTTTATGTTCTCTACTTCTAACATGGCATCAATCTTAGCATGAGATAGGCTAGCAATAGATGAAATCAAATTTCCATTTTCCAAATTTAATAAGTCATTGCTTTCTTTAAGCATAGTATTTTCATTTTCAATGACATCAAATTTGGACACTAGCTTCTCATGATCGGATTTTAAAACATCATGCTTGCTTTTTAAATCATTAAAATCATTTTGCAATTTGTTATAGGCATGCAATAATTTTTCACTAGCACAAGCAAGTTCATCACTAGATAAATCATTATCGGGTTCGAACTCGCAAACCTCACTAGGGCTATCGCCTAGTGGCCGTGTGCATGAGGCTCCACATGAACTTGAAGCGGGATCCTCCAAAGCTTGTTGGATCGCCTCCAAGTCCCCTTGATGTGCTTCTATAAATTTCCAAACTTTGTAAGCACTATCAAAATGAACAAACTTGTTAGACATAGATGAATTAAAAGCATTTAGCAAATATTCTAATAAAATATTGTTCATTGTAAACATACGATGATCATTCTTATTCCACTTGGATTTCTCCAAAGTGGGCACAATATAAGCATCATCTATAATTTCCCATAAATCAAAATGTTTAGATCTAACAAATAGTTTAAATCTAACACACCATTGGGCATAGGGGAAATTATCTAATCTAGGAGTAATATTAATGGCATAACCTAAACCATGCATATCCATAATATAAAAGGCAAGCAAGATACAAATAAAGCTCAAAATTAGATTAGCACAAATAAGATAACTTGGATCTTTAACTCAAGGCGGTTAGACCTTAAATCAAAGAGCACCAAGCTCTGATACCAATTGTTAGACCCTAGAGGGGGGGTGATTAGGGTCTTATGCTAATCTAATCCGATTAAATGCCAATTAAAATTAATTAACAAGTATATTCTTGCAAGATAGATATACAAGAGTTATGTGCAAGAATAAGCAAAATGAACAAAGGTAAATATCCTAGCAATGAGATATACTATGAGATATATGCAAGGATATATGAGCTAACACAAGATGATATATCCTATCAAAGAGATATACAATATGATATATGTATAGGATATGTAAACTAACACAAGGGGTAAACAATCTAAACAAGATAGTGGATGATATAGATAATGAGCTAATGACAATGGCGATATAAGATTTGAACATAAATATGAATGAACGCCAAAGCACACTCAAACAAGCAATATGATCACGGAGTTCGGACCTTCCGTCCTACGTCTCCGCTCCCCACTCCCGGGGAGAAATCCACTATCACAACCGGGTTTTCTACGTTCACCCGAACAACGTTTACACCTCACAGTATCGGTTTTCAACGCTCATCGATCAACGTCACTCCTCACAATCGGTTTTCTAGTTCACCGAAAACTTTCACACCATACTCGGTTTCTAGCTCACCGAAAACCTAACAATCTCACAATGTAACAAATATAAATTGTTCTCTAATATGGATGAGAACACAATAAAAGCTCACACTCAATGCTACAACTTTCACAACCCTAATATATTATGAATAAGCACAACTCTTAGTCACAAACCCACAACCCCAAATTATACTATGAATGTAAATACAATAAGCTCAAAAGGTTGTGTGTGAACAAAGAGATATAAATCAAAACTAAACTCAATGTAGTTCTAGCTAAATAACAATGATAATCAAATATATAAAATAGCTAGAAATAGAGTTTAGAAAACTTCTCAATATATCAAGAGTTGGAGGGAGAATAGTTGAATGCCCAAACACCAATAGATGATCTCCTCAAGCTCTTGTAGAATTGAATCACAAAACCAAAACACTCAAATGCATAAAAGCTTCTTAAAAACAAACTTAAACAAACACTAAACAAGTTTAAACCCTTGTTAAAATCTTTTAAACCATTCTCTTGTTTTATTAGAATAGAATGCAATGGGGTATATATAGGAAGAGGAAATATCAGCCAAAAACCCCAAACAAAATGACCAAAAGGCCCAAACGAGAAAATCTGCAACGGCTAGAAAAATAGCCGTTGGGAGAACTGACAGCGCGTCGGTCGACCGGTCCGGTCGACCGAAAAACGAACTCTCTGTCGGTTACTGAGCAAATGAAAAATTTACCGGTCGACCGGTGCGGTCGACCGAAAACTGACATTCCAGAAAACAGGTTTTGCTAATTTTAAAACACTGTTTAAAAATATCAAATAAATTCCAAAAAATGTAAAACTTTGGGGAATGATTGTAGACATAATAATAAACATGCTACAATGACTGGTTTTGAAAAAGAACTTCCCAAATGAAAAATATCATCATTTTATAAAATAGTCCAAAACATGAAAATGTAAACACATGAGTTTGATGTTTTGACCTAAACCAACTTTTAAAACTTTACAAAATGATTTTATAGACTTAGCATGTATAAACTGATATTAAAGTCTACAACCTAAGAATATAATATTTTCACAAATACAATAGAAAATGAAACCTATGAGTATGTATATGAAAATATATTTGTTTCATATCTAAGTAGATAAACCAAATCACAATATGAAACATGTAATTTCATATTTATAAACATGAAAACTAAAACTTGTGTTGTATATATATGTGACTACATATATATACAAGGAAACCAATAAAATGTGTGTGTATAGATAATTGAGCTTAGAGTACTTAACACACATAATATAAATCCTAAACTACATTACCCAATCAATCTTGATCTTGATCTTCATTGTAGCTCAACTTGGTAATCTTGCGGATGAAGCTTGAACTTGATCTTTAACTTGAATTGTATAGGCTTCAACCCGACATTCTGCCAACCTCCTTTGGATATCATCGTTGAAGCGCAATCCATCCATCCTCCAACTACGTTGTTTGTCTATAATAAATAAGAAAACACAAATACTAGACAAACAACATTAGTGGTAAATTGTTTGTTAAACATCATCAAAACAAGAAGGCTAACAATAAGGGGATGAATGAAAAGAATAGCCATAGAATGAATCTAAATATTAAGTTACGATACTTATATCATAATCATTAATCGAAATGAAATAACATGTCATTATGAACAACCAAGGTCTAATATTTAGTATTCTAAACTGCCTAAACATGGGATAATCAATAACGCATGGCTTTATACACCCATCGATGAGCATCCTCACACAAAGCATTATCCCCACTGAACCCATTACTATTACCACCCACCGGTGAAACTTACTTCACATAGGGCATAGTCCATGAATATAAACTATAAATCATCAACAAAGAAAGGAATACTATCATTATCAATAGTCTAATCATCAAAGCAAGTCAAAATGCTACAAAATAATTATTCAAAGGAATATTAATGGTATAAAACCAAAATAAACAGCATTAGGATAGCAATGGTTAAGCAATCAACAAAAAGCCCATGCATGAAGTGAACCAAATAGGAATATTACAAAAGTGATAAGATATACAACTTAGTATGGGAAACTAACTTGCAGGAATTTCAAGAAGTAATAAATCAAATTCTCAAAGACTTGAGAGGAGACAATGAAAGGTTACCTACCGATTATGCCGGGATCCTCTCGGCCAACAAATGAATCCAAGATTCTCTGTCCTATATACACATACATGTATATCCACATGAGATTCTAAACACTATAACTTTTATTATTTTTCTAACTTGAAACTTATATCATGGTATAAGCTATACTCTAGATGATTATATCCAATATCTATAATATGCACAACAGCAAAAGTAGTGTACATGTAGCAGCTTGGGATGGATGAATGATAGAGCAATCGATATCCAAAATGTATGAAACTAGTTCCATATGACTTTAATATGAGTCTACTTTTGGAATATAAAAAATTTACATCAATGCATGGTATATAGCAAGAGTTATGCTCTCAACAAACTACACCTATCAAAACTGCAGCACAAAAAAAAGAGATTGCTATCTGGAATGAATAATTCATTTTGGGTACTTAATACTATAAAAATGTACTCATATTTGGTATATAAGTAATATTATAGATTAGCTTCCAAGTCTCATGAGTTTTATCAAACTTTCATTTTTATAATGCATGTTACGTGCAAAATAACACAGGGGGACAGACTAGAATTTCTAGTGCATATACTATCTATTAAAACTAGGCTTTGACTTACCAAATATTATCTAAATTAATTCAGACTCGAGCCAACAGAAAGATGATTGAGTTTAGTTCTGGGAAAAGAAAGAATTCTACGCATGTGATGCACATATTAAGAGTTATGTTCTCTATAATAAACATGACTCAGGCAAACTATTTCAGACTCATGCATTATGTTTAACTATAGTTTAGAACTGGTAATTGATCTTAGAATTAACCAAAAGAGGTCTCAAAAGAAAGGTAAAGAAGTCTAGTATCTGAAATAGAAAGAATATCCATATTTGGATATATATATATACAGAAAGTTATGTTCTTTTTACTAGGAGAGTATCATGTTGGAATTTCTGTATGAATAATTACGTTACATAAACCGACATGCAACCCATGTTTACACTAATTCGAAGCAAGATAATCATTACCTAATTACATTAGACTTGAAAACTAGTAAATTTCATATTTTATATGCTCATAGATATAAAGATTATATTTTTATAACTACTCATTGACATGCAAGGACTAATCTTTGCTTTAATGTAACATGTAATGGTAAATCCTCACATGCAAGGACAAAAACCAAATTAAATTCTATAATTTCAGTCTTATATCCCTAATAACAACATGAAAAAGATAATTATAAGAAATTATACCTAGGTTTGAGACTTTGCTCTACTTCCTCCTCGAAAATCCACAAACTACCTTCTTTCTCCTCTCCTTCTTGTTATATCTCTAGAGTTTGAGAGATGAAGCTATGAAATCTCTTTTTCTTTTTCTTTTTTTTAAACAAGAGGAGTAATACGAGTTGCCATGCGAGCACCTTTGATTGCGGAATTATCAAAGGTGGGTTTGAGGAGAAAATAATAAGAATACAAGAATAACTCAGAGTTTGGGCGAAGGAAAATACCTTTTCTAGATTATGAGTATGCAATTTACAATCTCTCACAATCTCACTCTAGAATTGAAGAACAAGCTCTCCAAATCTCAATTACAAGTTAATCTCCCTTGATTTAACTCTCTGATTGTTTAGAAACCCTAAAACAATCCCTTATATAGGTGTACAAATGTGGATGGCAATTTGGTAAATAACCAGACCCAAAACCAACAGGAATTCGTGTGAACAGAATCCCAAACGAACCAGGAAACCCTCGATGAGTCGACTCATGACTGAGATGAGTCGACTCGACAGAAACTGGACAAAACTTAACAACCAGCGATGAGTCGACTCATGATAGTCATGAGTCGACTCAACCTGATGAGTCGACTCATGACTGTAATGAGTCGACTCACAGGCTGAAAACTGGATACTTCGATTCTTCTGTTCATCGTCTCGTTCCACGCTTTCTCCTGTGTTCCCTTATACTGTTTGACACTTCTATTCTCATGCTAGCATGAGAATCATCTATCCTCAAGCTCCCATGAGGATCGCTAAGTTCTAAAGAGAAGATACACCCATATCATGTGTCCCCTCTTTAAGAACTTGAAGTCTCGTTCAAGTTAGAACTTCAGCTGAGGAAACTCGCGATCCCCTCCTTCCTTATTGAACCACTTAGCCTTGCTAGGAACTTGACCTTGACGTCCAATGAGAAAGCGATCCCCTCCTTCCTTATTGAACCACTTAGCCTTGCTAGGAACTTGACCTTGACGTCCAATGAGAAATGACTCCTTCATTCCCCTTATTGTCGTGGTCGTCTTTCGCTCCAAAATGCAGTCTTCCTTCAGCAGCTCCTCTCTATCAAACCATAAGTCATCAACATGCGGTAAGATCACCTTGTCATCACCTTCATCATCCAGTAATGGAGGCTCAAACAACTTCAAGTACTCGGCATTGATCACCGAATACATGCCTAAGTAAGGTGGCAAATCCAGCCTAAAAGCGTTGTCGCCAATCTGATCGAGAATCCGAAATGGACCATAACGAATAGGCTTCAACTTCTTGCCTTCTCCTTTTAGCCTCTCCTTACTCAATTTCAGCCATACCATATCACCCATGCCAAAGTTACAAGGAACCCGATGTTGATCATGCTTCGCCTTGTATTTTGCTTGTGACTTCTTCAATTGTGCTTCAACCGTGGCATGAATCTGTGCAATCTTCTCCAGAAATCGCTGAGCCCGTTGTCTTTCATTCCCCTCCTTGCCGTCGAAAACACGAGATCAAACAGACTCGGCGGTAAGAATCCATAACAAGTCTCAAATGGTGACTTCCCTGAAGATCCATGAATCGCCCGATTAAAAGCAAACTACAAATATGGTAAACTCTCATCCCAAGTCTTGGGATGCCTAGAATTATACCCCCGCAATATATGCACCATAGTTCGGTTGACTACCTCCGTTTGCCCGTCTGTTTGTGGATAAAAGACTGTGCTCTTCTTTAATCTAGTGTCCATCAGACTCCACAAAGAATCCCAAAAATGCCCGAGAAACCGGCTGTCCCGATCCGAAATGATCGAACTCGGCAACCCAAAATGCTTCCACACATGCTCGAAGAACAATTGTGCTGCACCCGCTCCCGTCACGGTCTTCTTACAAGGAATCAAAAACACCATCTTACTGAACCGGTCCACCACAACGTACAAATAGTCATGCCCCCGCTTGGTAGTCAGCAATCCTCCTAGAAAGTCCATATATATGCTCTCCCACGGCCTAGAAGGAACCGGTAGTGGTAGGTACAATCCCCTCTTTCTGTTAGAAGGCTTCGAAATACAGCATAACTTACACCCTCCAACATACTTGGTCACATCATCAAGCATCCGTGGCCCCGTAGATTAAGAAGTGTTTTCTGAATTCCAAAATGCCCTTGCACACGCGAGGTATGTGCTTCCCGAATCCATTGCAACCTATCACCATCCTCCGGAATACATAGTGATGTTCCACGATACAACAAGCGATCTTCTCCAAGTGCATACTCTCCCTTTTGACCAGCCTTCACCTGCTCAAACACACTACCAAAGTCTCTACTGGATGCGTACAGCTGTACATACTTTAAAGGAACCAAGGGCTGAATACGCGTCGCCACCAATAAAGCCCTTACCAGCGGACGAGATAACATATCGGCCAACTTGTTTGTCGCCCCCTTCTTGTACCTAATAATAATGTTGAAAGCCATCAAATACGACATCCACTTCATGTGTCGTGCCTGCTGTAGCTTCGTCTGGGCATGTAAGAACTCTAACGGCTTGTGATCCGAGTGCACAACCACCTCCTTCCCTAACAAGTACACCCTCCAATGCTTAATCGCTTAATACAATGTATAGAACTCCTTGTCATAGGTCGGGTAGTTTGCAATAGCACCCGAAAACAACTCAAAATGATATTCTACCGGCTTCCCATCCTGAATCAACACCGCGCCCATCGCATAACTAGATGCGTCGGTCTCCACCTCGAAAGTCCGCTGCAAATTCGGCAACGCCAACACCGGTGCCTCCGAGATCTTTCTCTTTAGCAACTGAAAAGCCTCCTCATGCGTCCTTCCCCACTCGAACTGAACCTTAGCCTTTGTGAGGCCATGTAACGGTGCCGCATAAGTCGAAAAATATCGAATGAACTTACGCAAATACTGGCAAGCCCCCATGAAGCTTCTCACTTCAGTCACTGTCTTCAGCGTCGGCCACTTCGTGATCACCACCACCTTACCCGGATCTATCCTCCTCTGGCCCTTCCCCACGATAAAGCCAAGATACACCAACTCGTCCTTCCCAAACTCGCACTTCTTCTCGTTGAGCTTCAGCTGTCCATCCTGCAACACTCTAAATACTTTCTCCACATGAACAAGATGCTCCTCCCAGGTCCTGCTGTACACCAAAATATCATCAATGTACACAATCACAAAATCCTCTATGAAAGGTCGTAACAAATCATTCATGAGCCTCATAAAAGTCGTCGGTCTATGAAAGGTCGTAACAAATCATTCATGAGCCTCATAAAAGTCGTCGGAGCATTGCATAACCCAAACAGTATCACCAACCACTCGAACAGGCCATGTTTGGTCTTGAACGTCGTCTTCCAAGTGTCTTCCTCCCGAATCCTTACCTGATGATAGCCAGACTTCAGATCCAACTTCGTGAAAAACCTCGCTCCCTCTAACTGGTCCATAAGATCATCGATCCGTGGTAGTGGGTAACGATTCTTGATCGTTATCTTGTTGAGCGCCCGGTAATCCACGCACATGCGCCAACCTCCATCCTTTTTGGGCACCAATAACACCGGCGACCCGCAAGGTGAACAACTCGGCACTATCACTCCCGTCTCCAAGAGCTCTTGAACTTGCCTCTTGATCTCTTCGGACTCCTGTATTGAAGTGCGGTATAGGCCTATGTTTGGCAAGGAACTCTTGCCAGTCAACATAATCTCATGCTCTACACCTCGTCGTGGTGGTAGTCCCGTGATTTCCAAAAACAAGTCCGCATACTTGGCCTTCAAACTGGCAAGACCTCCCTCCTGAAGCTTGCTCAATGTGGACAAGCATATCCTACTCAGTTGTTCTTCATAAGGCCGAATTAACAATAACACGAATCCTGTCCGCATTCACCAACCTCTTAGCCTGAGTCACCGTCACCAAACTTGTCTCCTGCGGAAGAGATGCCGAACGAAAAATAAATTGTGCACCATCTTTGGTGAACGTATACTTTTGGGTCCGCCGATCATATACCGCGTGTCTATCCCATAAGTAAGGATTGCCCAAAATAACCTGGCAAACATCCAACAGAACCACGTCGCATGTGACCTCATCAATATACGACTCATGGAGTGCAAATCGGAGCGTACATTGGTTCACCACACTCAATCCCGCTTCCTTCTGAATCCACCCTAATGGATAGGGCTTCGGATGTCTCACCGTCTTCAATCCTAGCTTTTGTACCAACGCTTCAGATATCAGGTTCTTCCGACTCCCTGTGTCTACAATGGCATCCACCAAGCTAGTCTTGACCTGCAACTTCAGAACAAAGAGCTGCTCTCTCGGGTCGTTGTCTTCTTTTGTGGCCTGTTTCCCTGCCATAAGGTTGAGGCTGTTGTTGGGCTCTGTCATCCCGGGAACCTCTTTCGGACCCTGTGCTATCACGTACGCCTTTTTCTCCTCCTTCTTCTTCAACCCTTTCGGCTTCAGATGAGGGTACTTATCCCAGCAACGATCAACCACGTGTCATGTCTGTTTGCAGTGATTGCATGTCAATCCTGCCTTCCCTGAATCACCCTTCTTCTTCTCTTCCTTATGTTGAGAGCTACTAGACTTATTTCCCGATTGTTTGGAATCACCCTTCGTTTCGTTGCCCTTCTTCTATTTGCCCTCAATGGCTATTGCCTTCACGCTCGCTTCTGCAATCGTCTCGACCGTGAATAGCTTCATCTCCTTACGGATGTAATCATTCAGTCCCGCCATGTACTTCATGAAGATGGAGTACTCGTCCGTTGCGATGTTTAGAACCATCGCCTGCTGCTGGAACTCCGTCGTGTACTCTTGAACGGTCTGATTGAACCTTTGGCGCAAGCCGTACCACTTGTACCAACGCTCCTCAAGGAACCCCACTGGATAGAACTGTTTCCTGAGTAGCTCCTTGAATTTATTCCACGACGCTGCCTTCTTCTCCTGTTTGCAATAGGATTTCCACCACATCAACGCATGTCCTGAAAGCTTCAATGTCGCGAACACGATCTTCTCCTTGGATGAATATTCGTAGAGGGTGAAGTACATCTCCATACGCTCAATCCAATCATCGAGCTTCTCTACATTGACACTCCCATCATAGACAGGAATCTCCACTTTGAAATCTATCTTCAAAATTTGGTAATTATTTTTACCTCCTTGATGTCCAGCAGCCCTAACAACCTCGGTTCCCCCGTCCGAATCAGACTTCTCGCTCTCTTCATCGGACTCGACGATTTTCTTCTTACCCTTCGAAGAAGATTCCTCTCTTTTGTCCCCTTTGTTAATGAGACCCACAAGCTGACTGAGCGTCGAACTGATCGTCTTGATCTGCTTCTCCATGACATCAAGTCTTGTTGAGTTATCTGTTTCAGACATATTCTCATTCCTTAACTCTTGGGCTACTTCCAAGGAAGTAAGGATCTCGCCAAGCTTCTTGTATTGCGATCGAGTCAAGACCATGCACAGGATGCCCCCTTAGTAGGATCTGATCGCTCTGATACCAACTTGATACGAGTTACCGTGCGAGCACCTTTGATTGCGGAATTATCAAAGGTGGGTTTGAGGAGAAAATAATAAGAATACAAGAATAACTCAGATTTTGGGCGAAGGAAAATACCTTCTCTAGATTATGAGTATGCAATTTACAATCTCTCACAATCTCACTCTAGAATTGAAGAACAAGCTCTCCAAATCTCAATTACAAGTTAATCTCCCTTGATTTAACTCTCTGATTGTTTAGAAACCCTAAAACAATCCCTTATATAGGTGTACAAATGTGGATGGCAATTTGGTAAATAACCAGACCCAAAACTAACAGGAATTCGTGTGAACGGAATCCCAAACGAACTAGAAAACCCTCGATGAGTCGACTCATGACTGAGATGAGTCGACTCAACAGAAACTGGACAAAACTTAACAACCAGCGATGAGTCGACTCATGATAGTCATGAGTCGACTCAACCTGATGAGTCGACTCATGACTGTAATGAGTCGACTCACAAGCTGAAAACTGGATACTTCGATTCTTCTGTTCGTCGTCTCGTTCCACACTTTCTCATGTGTTCCCTTATACTGTTTGACACCTCTTTTCTCATGCTAGCATGAGAATCATCTATCCTCAAGCTCCCATGAGGATCGCTAAGTTCTGAAGAGAAGATACACCCGTATCAAGGAGAAGTGGATAGGTTTGGTTGGCCAGAGGAGAGAGAGGAGGGAATGAGATTTGAATTTTTTTTTCTCTTGAAAATGACAAAAGGAGAGGTGGAGTGTATTTGTATATAAGGCCCATGTGAAGAGGAATCTTCAAATTTGGCCAAAGTTGAGGGTTTTTATGCAAAACTCATCCACTAATGCTGATCAAATTAAACAATTATATTAATTAGAGAGTTTCAAAATAGCTATTTAACAATTGGGTTATCTCTAATTAAAGTTTAAAACATGGTTAGTTTAGGTTTACATGCTAAGTTTGTATGCATGCTATGACTTAGTTAACTAGATTATAATATGAGAATTAGCTAAGTTAAAATCCTCATACTAGAAATTATATGGGATATAAGGAAAGAAAGAATTTACTAATTTATGGATCGATATTAGTAATGATATCCGATCATCAGAAGGAAAAATTTGCGATGTTACACTTTATGTGCAAGTCAAGCTAAACTTCAGGCGCTAGCCAGGCGAGGCTGAGGCTAAGGCAGTCAGGTTTGTGGTTTATTTCCTATGAAAACAGAGGAAGCAAAAGGGGTTTTAATATATGCTATCTATTTATAAGGTGGGGGTGTTGTTGCAGAGGAATTAGATGTAGGGCTAATGTTTATTTGGAAGTGGTCTTAAGGAACTTGAATAAGATCCAATGGTGGAGATTAATCTGGAAATAAAGCTTAAAATAACAATTGCAATCACCTTAGAATTTTGAGGTATCAATTTTCTCATTCAAATGCACTGATGATTGCATAAATGTTCCTCTCTTTTATAGAGATCCAAATAAATAGAAGATAACTCAAATCTTATCTAAAACATGTAAATACTTATCCCTAAACAAATCAAATAAAAACAATCTCAACCCTATCAATAACCTTATTCTTATCCGAACAATAACCAAATAAAATGTGAATTATCAAAAACCAAATAAAACCTGACATCTCAATAAGATCTATGATACTAAGTGCCACTGGAATAAAATCGAGTATACTGATCCTAATTAGGTAATGCCTGGATCTTCAAGGCAAAGATGACTGTAGCCAACCAAATTATGAGTAGCATAATTCCTCTCATGAGGCTTCAACTATCTCGAGGTGTCTATGGTCACTGTTCGCGGGGAAAACTGTTGCTTTCTTCATTAATGAAATAATTGTCATCTTGAATTACAAAGATCCGGTCTTTTATAGATCCGGTTACAACTAAATCAAAGAAAGAAGAAAATAAAAATTACAACTTTCCTCTTGTGAACAAATCGCGAGCTCCTGTTTTGCGGCCGCTCGCTTTGGTGGGTTCTTTGCCTGCGCCGGGGTTGTTTGCCGTGGACCACCGTGCGATCTAGATCCGGTCGGATCTACACGATTATGCGGGTATTATTCCACGAAGGGAATAATAGCCGGGAGGGATTAATCCACCAAGGGAATAATCGCTCGGATCTCGAGATCTAAGACCAAGCTTAGATCTGGAGTGTGACCTCGTGTAGATCTCAGATCTGTTCTTTCTTCCTCTCGAGATCCTGCCTTTTCTGACGTGGATGGTCGCCGAGGATCAGATCCGAATGTGCAAGTCTTCAAGTCTTCAAAGCTCCGAGTTCACTCTTCAATCCGGCAGAGTTTCGGCTCTTGAAAGTTCGACCTCCGAAAATGAACATCTCTAGGCCTATTTATAGGCTCTCAGGACAGTGGCTGCAAAAAGAGAATTGTCGGCCCCCTCTGGCCACTGTCGGCCACCTCGGGGTGGCCGGCACTGTGCCTAGCCACCTTGAGGTGGCTCGGCTCATGGCCAAGCCACCTCAAGGTGGCTCGGCCACCGAGCCACCCCGAGGTGGCTCGGCCACCGAGCCACCTCAGGGTGGCTCGGCCTTGGCCGAGCCACCTTGAGGTGGCTCGGCTTTGGCCGAGCCCCCGCGGGCGGTGTTTTCCGACATTTTCGAGTCGTTTTCCGTTGTCTTGTTTGTCCGTGTTTCGGTTGACCTGAGACTCTGATTTGATGATCTGATTTGGCAGTAAGTTGGATTCCTGATTTGGCAGTAAATCCGCTTCTGAGTTCGAGTCCGAAATTGATCTTGATTCGATCGTGATTCGTCCGAGTCCGCTCTCGGTTGGATGACTCGTTGATTCCTCAACTCATTAGCTTGATTCTGCACGCGGGTGGATTCATTCCGTCGCTTCCGTGCGATTCGTCGATCTCGTCGCCTCGTTGGCTCGTCGGTTTGTGCCGAGCTATGCTAGGGGACCTATAAGCAATTTTATATGCCTACAGATACCCCCTCCAAAGTATTTCAGTCTCGTTCTTTTATAGAAGAGTCTGGGATACTTTGGATATGATTGTCCCTACCTTCAGTCGGTATAACGGGACCTCGGAATGGCTTCTGTTCTTGACTCCTTCAATTCTCCAGGCTTTTCGGTGCTTTGTCGAAAGTCTGTAAGAGTTCCGGTGCTGCATTTATTGTCTGACCGTTTGTCGGAATTTTCTGAACTTGAAGTCGATTCCTTTGAGCTGACCATTGATTGTGGCGTCGAGTCTTTATGCACAACGCGTTGTCCGGCGTAGTGTGGTTGAGTTATCCTTAAGAATATTTATAAACAATATTCTCCAGGAACTTCTCAAACCAAAAATAGGGAATAGTTTATACTCATATACCTTATTGGAGTATTAAGAAGCAGTTTATACTCGTATACTTTTCGGAGTATAAGAAGCAGTTTATACTCGTATACTTTTCGGAGTATAAGAAGCAGTTTATACTCGTATACTTTTCAGAGTATTAAGAAGCAGTTTATACTCGTATACTTTTCGGAGTATAAGAAGCAGTTTATACTCGTATACTTTTCGGAGTATAAGAAGCAGTTTATACTCGTATACTTTTCGGAGTAAGAAGCAGTTTATACTCGTATACTTTTCGGAGTATTAAGAAGCAGTTTATACTCGTATACTTTTCGGAGTATAAGAAGCAGTTTATACTCGTATACTTTTCGGAGTATAAGAAGCAGTTTATACTCGTATACTTTTCGGAGTATTAAGAAGCAGTTTATACTCGTATACTTTTCGGAGTATAAGAAGCAGTTTATACTCGTATACTTTTCGGAGTATAAGAAGCAGTTTATACTCGTATACTTTTCGGAGTATTAAGAAGCAGTTTATACTCGTATACTTTTCGGAGTATAAGAAGCAGTTTATACTCGTATACTTTTCGGAGTATAAGAAGCAGTTTATACTCGTATACTTTTCGGAGTATTAAGAAGCAGTTTATACTCGTATACTTTTCGGAGTATAAGAAGCAGTTTATACTCGTATACTTTTCGGAGTATAAGAAGCAGTTTATACTCGTATACTTTTCGGAGTATTAAGAAGCAGTTTATACTCGTATACTTTTCAGAGTATTAAGAAGCAGTTTATACTCGTATACTTTTCAGAGTATTAAGAAGCAGTTTATACTCGTATACTTTTCAGAGTATTAAGAAGCAGTTTATACTCGTATACTTTTCGGAGTATTAAGAAGCAGTTTATACTCGTATACTTTTCGGAGTATTAAGAAGCAGTTTATACTCGTATACTTTTCGGAGTATTAAGAAGCAGTTTATACTCGTATACTTTTCAGAGTATTAAGAAGCAGTTTATACTCGTATACTTTTCGGAGTATTAAGAAGCAGTTTATACTCGTATACTTTTCGGAGTATTAAGAAGCAGTTTATACTCGTATACTTTTCGGAGTATTAAGAAGCAGTTTATACTCGTATACTTTTCGGAGTATTAAGAAGCAGTTTATACTCGTATACTTTTCAGAGTATTAAGAAGCAGTTTATACTCGTATACTTTTCAGAGTATTAAGAAGCAGTTTATACTCGTATACTTTTCAGAGTATTAAGAAGCAGTTTATACTCGTATACTTTTCGGAGTATTAAGAAGCAGTTTATACTCGTATACTTTTCGGAGTATTAAGAAGCAGTTTATACTCGTATACTTTTCGGAGTATTAAGAAGCAGTTTATACTCGTATACTTTTCGGAGTATTAAGAAGCAGTTTATACTCGTATACTTTTCGGAGTATTAAGAAGCAGTTTATACTCGTATACTTTTCGGAGTATTAAGAAGCAGTTTATACTCGTATACTTTTCGGAGTATTAAGAAGCAGTTTATACTCGTATACTTTTCGGAGTATTAAGAAGCAGTTTATACTCGTATACTTTTCAGAGTATTAAGAAGCAGTTTATACTCGTATACTTTTCAGAGTATTAAGAAGCAGTTTATACTCGTATACTTTTCAGAGTATTAAGAAGCAGTTTATACTCGTATACTTTTCGGAGTATTAAGAAGCAGTTTATACTCGTATACTTTTCGGAGTATTAAGAAGCAGTTTATACTCGTATACTTTTCGGAGTATTAAGAAGCAGTTTATACTCGTATACTTTTCGGAGTATTAAGAAGCAGTTTATACTCGTATACTTTTCGGAGTATTAAGAAGCAGTTTATACTCGTATACTTTTCGGAGTATTAAGAAGCAGTTTATACTCGTATACTTTTCGGAGTATTAAGAAGCAGTTTATACTCGTATACTTTTCGGAGTATTAAGAAGCAGTTTATACTCGTATACTTTTCAGAGTATTAAGAAGCAGTTTATACTCGTATACTTTTCAGAGTATTAAGAAGCAGTTTATACTCGTATACTTTTCAGAGTATTAAGAAGCAGTTTATACTCGTATACTTTTCGGAGTATTAAGAAGCAGTTTATACTCGTATACTTTTCGGAGTATTAAGAAGCAGTTTATACTCGTATACTTTTCGGAGTATTAAGAAGCAGTTTATACTCGTATACTTTTCGGAGTATTAAGAAGCAGTTTATACTCGTATACTTTTCGGAGTATTAAGAAGCAGTTTATACTCGTATACTTTTCGGAGTATTAAGAAGCAGTTTATACTCGTATACTTTTCGGAGTATTAAGAAGCAGTTTATACTCGTATACTTTTCGGAGTATTAAGAAGCAGTTTATACTCGTATACTTTTCAGAGTATTAAGAAGCAGTTTATACTCGTATACTTTTCAGAGTATTAAGAAGCAGTTTATACTCGTATACTTTTCAGAGTATTAAGAAGCAGTTTATACTCGTATACTTTTCGGAGTATTAAGAAGCAGTTTATACTCGTATACTTTTCGGAGTATTAAGAAGCAGTTTATACTCGTATACTTTTCGGAGTATTAAGAAGCAGTTTATACTCGTATACTTTTCGGAGTATTAAGAAGCAGTTTATACTCGTATACTTTTCGGAGTATTAAGAAGCAGTTTATACTCGTATACTTTTCGGAGTATTAAGAAGCAGTTTATACTCGTATACTTTTCGGAGTATTAAGAAGCAGTTTATACTCGTATACTTTTCGGAGTATTAAGAAGCAGTTTATACTCGTATACTTTTCAGAGTATTAAGAAGCAGTTTATACTCGTATACTTTTCAGAGTATTAAGAAGCAGTTTATACTCGTATACTTTTCAGAGTATTAAGAAGCAGTTTATACTCGTATACTTTTCGGAGTATTAAGAAGCAGTTTATACTCGTATACTTTTCGGAGTATTAAGAAGCAGTTTATACTCGTATACTTTTCGGAGTATTAAGAAGCAGTTTATACTCGTATACTTTTCGGAGTATTAAGAAGCAGTTTATACTCGTATACTTTTCGGAGTATTAAGAAGCAGTTTATACTCGTATACTTTTCGGAGTATTAAGAAGCAGTTTATACTCGTATACTTTTCGGAGTATTAAGAAGCAGTTTATACTCGTATACTTTTCGGAGTATTAAGAAGCAGTTTATACTCGTATACTTTTCAGAGTATTAAGAAGCAGTTTATACTCGTATACTTTTCAGAGTATTAAGAAGCAGTTTATACTCGTATACTTTTCAGAGTATTAAGAAGCAGTTTATACTCGTATACTTTTCGGAGTATTAAGAAGCAGTTTATACTCGTATACTTTTCGGAGTATTAAGAAGCAGTTTATACTCGTATACTTTTCGGAGTATTAAGAAGCAGTTTATACTCGTATACTTTTCGGAGTATTAAGAAGCAGTTTATACTCGTATACTTTTCGGAGTATTAAGAAGCAGTTTATACTCGTATACTTTTCGGAGTATTAAGAAGCAGTTTATACTCGTATACTTTTCGGAGTATTAAGAAGCAGTTTATACTCGTATACTTTTCGGAGTATTAAGAAGCAGTTTATACTCGTATACTTTTCAGAGTATTAAGAAGCAGTTTATACTCGTATACTTTTCAGAGTATTAAGAAGCAGTTTATACTCGTATACTTTTCAGAGTATTAAGAAGCAGTTTATACTCGTATACTTTTCGGAGTATTAAGAAGCAGTTTATACTCGTATACTTTTCGGAGTATTAAGAAGCAGTTTATACTCGTATACTTTTCGGAGTATTAAGAAGCAGTTTATACTCGTATACTTTTCGGAGTATTAAGAAGCAGTTTATACTCGTATACTTTTCGGAGTATTAAGAAGCAGTTTATACTCGTATACTTTTCGGAGTATTAAGAAGCAGTTTATACTCGTATACTTTTCGGAGTATTAAGAAGCAGTTTATACTCGTATACTTTTCGGAGTATTAAGAAGCAGTTTATACTCGTATACTTTTCAGAGTATTAAGAAGCAGTTTATACTCGTATACTTTTCAGAGTATTAAGAAGCAGTTTATACTCGTATACTTTTCAGAGTATTAAGAAGCAGTTTATACTCGTATACTTTTCGGAGTATTAAGAAGCAGTTTATACTCGTATACTTTTCGGAGTATTAAGAAGCAGTTTATACTCGTATACTTTTCGGAGTATTAAGAAGCAGTTTATACTCGTATACTTTTCGGAGTATTAAGAAGCAGTTTATACTCGTATACTTTTCGGAGTATTAAGAAGCAGTTTATACTCGTATACTTTTCGGAGTATTAAGAAGCAGTTTATACTCGTATACTTTTCGGAGTATTAAGAAGCAGTTTATACTCGTATACTTTTCGGAGTATTAAGAAGCAGTTTATACTCGTATACTTTTCAGAGTATTAAGAAGCAGTTTATACTCGTATACTTTTCAGAGTATTAAGAAGCAGTTTATACTCGTATACTTTTCAGAGTATTAAGAAGCAGTTTATACTCGTATACTTTTCGGAGTATTAAGAAGCAGTTTATACTCGTATACTTTTCGGAGTATTAAGAAGCAGTTTATACTCGTATACTTTTCGGAGTATTAAGAAGCAGTTTATACTCGTATACTTTTCGGAGTATTAAGAAGCAGTTTATACTCGTATACTTTTCGGAGTATTAAGAAGCAGTTTATACTCGTATACTTTTCGGAGTATTAAGAAGCAGTTTATACTCGTATACTTTTCGGAGTATTAAGAAGCAGTTTATACTCGTATACTTTTCGGAGTATTAAGAAGCAGTTTATACTCGTATACTTTTCAGAGTATTAAGAAGCAGTTTATACTCGTATACTTTTCAGAGTATTAAGAAGCAGTTTATACTCGTATACTTTTCAGAGTATTAAGAAGCAGTTTATACTCGTATACTTTTCGGAGTATTAAGAAGCAGTTTATACTCGTATACTTTTCGGAGTATTAAGAAGCAGTTTATACTCGTATACTTTTCGGAGTATTAAGAAGCAGTTTATACTCGTATACTTTTCGGAGTATTAAGAAGCAGTTTATACTCGTATACTTTTCGGAGTATTAAGAAGCAGTTTATACTCGTATACTTTTCGGAGTATTAAGAAGCAGTTTATACTCGTATACTTTTCGGAGTATTAAGAAGCAGTTTATACTCGTATACTTTTCGGAGTATTAAGAAGCAGTTTATACTCGTATACTTTTCAGAGTATTAAGAAGCAGTTTATACTCGTATACTTTTCAGAGTATTAAGAAGCAGTTTATACTCGTATACTTTTCAGAGTATTAAGAAGCAGTTTATACTCGTATACTTTTCGGAGTATTAAGAAGCAGTTTATACTCGTATACTTTTCGGAGTATTAAGAAGCAGTTTATACTCGTATACTTTTCGGAGTATTAAGAAGCAGTTTATACTCGTATACTTTTCGGAGTATTAAGAAGCAGTTTATACTCGTATACTTTTCGGAGTATTAAGAAGCAGTTTATACTCGTATACTTTTCGGAGTATTAAGAAGCAGTTTATACTCGTATACTTTTCGGAGTATTAAGAAGCAGTTTATACTCGTATACTTTTCGGAGTATTAAGAAGCAGTTTATACTCGTATACTTTTCAGAGTATTAAGAAGCAGTTTATACTCGTATACTTTTCAGAGTATTAAGAAGCAGTTTATACTCGTATACTTTTCAGAGTATTAAGAAGCAGTTTATACTCGTATACTTTTCGGAGTATTAAGAAGCAGTTTATACTCGTATACTTTTCGGAGTATTAAGAAGCAGTTTATACTCGTATACTTTTCGGAGTATTAAGAAGCAGTTTATACTCGTATACTTTTCGGAGTATTAAGAAGCAGTTTATACTCGTATACTTTTCGGAGTATTAAGAAGCAGTTTATACTCGTATACTTTTCGGAGTATTAAGAAGCAGTTTATACTCGTATACTTTTCGGAGTATTAAGAAGCAGTTTATACTCGTATACTTTTCGGAGTATTAAGAAGCAGTTTATACTCGTATACTTTTCAGAGTATTAAGAAGCAGTTTATACTCGTATACTTTTCAGAGTATTAAGAAGCAGTTTATACTCGTATACTTTTCAGAGTATTAAGAAGCAGTTTATACTCGTATACTTTTCGGAGTATTAAGAAGCAGTTTATACTCGTATACTTTTCGGAGTATTAAGAAGCAGTTTATACTCGTATACTTTTCGGAGTATTAAGAAGCAGTTTATACTCGTATACTTTTCGGAGTATTAAGAAGCAGTTTATACTCGTATACTTTTCGGAGTATTAAGAAGCAGTTTATACTCGTATACTTTTCGGAGTATTAAGAAGCAGTTTATACTCGTATACTTTTCGGAGTATTAAGAAGCAGTTTATACTCGTATACTTTTCGGAGTATTAAGAAGCAGTTTATACTCGTATACTTTTCAGAGTATTAAGAAGCAGTTTATACTCGTATACTTTTCAGAGTATTAAGAAGCAGTTTATACTCGTATACTTTTCAGAGTATTAAGAAGCAGTTTATACTCGTATACTTTTCGGAGTATTAAGAAGCAGTTTATACTCGTATACTTTTCGGAGTATTAAGAAGCAGTTTATACTCGTATACTTTTCGGAGTATTAGCTCGGCCCCCGAGCCACCCTAGGGTGGCTCGGCTTGGGCCGAGCCACCTTAGGGTGGTTCGGTTCGGGCCGAGTTCCCCCAGGTGCGCTGGTTTTGTCGTTTTCCGTTGTTTCCGGTTGTTTTGTCCGTTGTTCGGTTGTTTTGTTGATTTGTTGACTTGATTCCGGATTTGGCAGTAAACTCAGTCGGTGTTTGAGTTCAAATCCACTTTGTTGGAAGACCCGTCGACTCCCCGAACCACTAACGTTGTTCACATGCAGTTCGTTAGCTTTGTAGCCTCTTTAGTTCGTTTCGTTGCTTGAACGTTCGTCGATTTGTCGAATCATCGCGCCGAGCTGTGTCAAGGGACCTATAAGCAGTTTTATACGCCTACAGATACCCCCTCCAAAGCTTTTCAGCCTCGTTCTTTTATAGAAGAGTCTGGAATGCTTTGGATATGATTGCCCCTACCCTTTGTCGGTGTAACGGGACCTGGAAATGACTTTTGTTCTGTATTCCTTCAATCCTTCGGGCCATTCAGTGCTTTGTAGAATGCCTGTAGGGGTTCCGGTGCTGCATTTATTGTCTGACCGTTGTTGGAATTTGAACTTTGAAGTCGATTCCTGATTTTTTCAATCTTTAACTCGTGTTGGTTGGTTCGACGTGCAACTAACGCTCGATTGTCGGTGTTGAATCCTCACTTGTGACACGTTGTCCGACGTCGTGTTATTGAGTTATCCTTAAGAATATTTTTAGAAAAATATTCTCCAGGAACTTCTCAACAACAATAGGAAATAGTTTATACTCGTATACCTTATTGGAGTATTTCCGTGCTCAAATGATCAGAACCGGTCCAAAGATGTCTCAAAAAAGGCAGTATTTGGGCTCAAAATCTTTCTGACCCTTCCCAATATGTGGGAGAGGGGTTAACTAGGTGAGGGATCGAACCATTGATTGATCTGAATTCGTTTCGATGCTTAATTTAGCTCCAATTTGAATTCTGGTTCGAATTTGGTTCAAACTGGTTCGAAATTGACCCAAACTGGTCCAATCTAACTCAATCTGGTTCAATCTGGCCTATTCTGGCTCACTCTGGTCTGGTCTAGTCCAGCCAGGTTCAATCTGGTTCAATTGGGCTCATTCTGGCTCAATTTGGCTCATTCTGGCTCAGTCTGGTCCAATTTGGCTTGGTCTGGTTCAGTCTGGTCTGGTCTGGTTCAGCCAGATCTGGTTTAAGGCTATAAAAGAGGGTTTTTTGGCTTCTTTTTTCTTCTCTTCCTCCTCTCTTCTAGGGCCGGCCCCCCCCTCTTCCTCCTTTTTGAGTTTTCTCTTCCCTCGAGCGTCTTTTCTCCTCGAAACTTTGATATTTATCCGAGATCTGGGTTTCCTTTTGATCTTTGACTGAGAGATCCTTCAAAAAATCATTTTTTAGAATTCCTCTCAGACCCCTCGAGCACGTGGTGAAAGTTTCCTAAAAGGTCTCATCTTCGTTGGATCTCGAGCCTTTCTTCAGGTAAATCTTCCACAATTTGGATCTTTTTCATGCTCAATTTAATTCATGCATTTGTGGGGTTATATGTGAGGGTTGAGGGTGTGATTTGATGCCTCGAGCTAATCTTTCAGGGGGGTAAAAATGCAATTTTGAGGGGTTTTTATGCAAAAATTAGGGCTGAAATTATTTTTTGAATCTAACCCTTTGAGTTATTTTGCAGGCCGTCATGTCTCGCGCCTCGAGAGGTCGTTCCCCTGCCATGTCGGTTGATGGCGCGCCTCCCTCTTATGCTGGTGAGCTACTTTTTGCAAATAAACCCTTTTTTCTTATAAATTTGTAAATTGACCCTTTTTTAAACCCCACGTTGTTCTCCTTGGCGAGGCAATCGGGAAGAGCCTTGATTCTCCTTGGTGAGGATCGACGCTTCAAAGATATGTTTTGCTTGGTCAAAACCATATCTCAAAATTAAAGGGGGCGATTTGACACTACATTGCGTTTTATAAGGCAGGGATATGTTGTCGACATACCCTGTTTTGTGATTGCACAATGTGGCCAAATCGTCTCACCCTTTATAAGGCAATGACTCTATCTTAGCTATTTGTAAGATGAGTTCAATTTCCTTTTATAATCGAGACTAACCAGTGTTTAACTGTCTATTTTGCAGTGGGGTACCCTTCTGGATCATTCCCGTCCCACGCAATATATGGACGGCGTGGCGAGCATTATTCGAACTCCAACGATCCTTCCCCTATTCCAGCTACCCCTCAGTTTGCTTCGGACACGTCGACTGAGGTTGCCCAAGTGGTGAGGGAAGGTGGTCATCGAGCTATTCGCCAGCTAATCACAGATGCGCCTTTTGTGAAGGACGCCAGCTCTACTCAGCCTCTTCGAAAGAGCGATTTCCTATTTGGTGATTCTGTCGATGACCCAGAAGCCGTATTCATTGGTGCTGAGCATTGGCTTCACAAGACCGGCAATGGCTTCATATACTTGCCGGAGATTCCTCGGCATCGTTCATTGACTGAGCTCAGATGTCAGGCTGTGACACGGGAGATGTCGTGGCGCTTGACAGAGGATCATATGAGTGTCCATTGCGGCTATATCACTCATTCGGCGGTTCCTGGTTCGTGCAGAAGTCGTGTTACCGGATTGCGTCCTGGTGTATTGGGGCTGGACGAACCACCACGTAACGAGTTCCTTGCTACCGCTTCCACCTTGAGGAATCGTCTCGCTGTTCTGGGACGGGAGATGCCAGCGACACGTCACAGGTTTTACGGTTGGGTCCACTCTTCGGACAAGTCTTGGTGGAGCCGCATGACGACATACGTCTTGAGCCGATGGGGCGAGGAGTTGCATGCTTGCGGTTTGTATGCAGCCGTTCGTGCCACCGTGTATGGCTTGCCTATCAGTTTGAGACATTTCTGTGCTTTGTTCGAGCTATATAATCCAGACTCGAACACTTTTCTGACCCGGCAGGGGGAGTTAGGCTTGGCTCTTCACGAGATGCACAGGATTTCTGGCTTGTCCATGGGACAGATGCTATACCAGGAGTACTTTCCTTCCAGTCATGAGTTGAGCCAATTAAAAGATCGCATGCCTGACCGTTATGAGACTCTATGGGACCTCACTTGTCATTACCATATTGCTTTGGCACAGTCGGAGCCCTTAGCAAAGAGGACCAAGGTATGTGTGAGTCTGAAACAATTTGCGAACTACTTGTTCAAGAATCTGGAGAGCACTCATGGCGAGGATATTTGTGAGCTGGCCCCATTCACTCCTTCAGAGGTGAACAGTCTACTGAAGAAGATCGGCGCTCAATCTTACACCACCGGCGGTCCTGAGGGTGGCTTTCCTGCGAAGACCAAGTTCAAGTCATTCTTGTGGCACGCTACCGCACCAATTCGACCAATGACACTTCTTGCTGGCTTTCTTGCTATCTGGTTGAAAAAGTGCGTGGTTCCATATCAGTCTGGCGACGCCTTGCCCTTGGAGGTACTTTACCCAGCAGTTCAGCTCGCCTATAAGAAGGAACTCTCACTTCTTCCGGTGATGGTGGCTAATATTCACCGAGGACTTCGACAGCTTTCCAGTGCGTTCACACGGAAGGAGACCGATTTACCAGGTCAGATTCCCACGCTTAAGGTGGAGCTCCCGTACGCTTATCTGATGGCCTGGTTTGTCCTTCATCGCTCGGATATGATGTCGGTGCCGAACGCCACAGACCATTCTGTTCCCCTGCTACAGTTGCTTGAGAATGGCAGGTGGGAGGGCCGCGGATTTTCTGATGTCAGACAGCAGTTGCAGGTCCATAAGTGTTGGGCATTCTCTACTTGTTTTCCGCAGTTCTCCGGTCGATATGGTGAATGCTTGATAGATGATGAGAGGCCTAGAGAGTACCGGACTTATTTAGACATCGGCTGCTTCAACTGGCTAGTGAATATTAGGCCCGGCTATCTGACTTTCCGGGTGAGGGATCAGTGCTTCATCGAACCATATCTACCGTGCCGATTCGCTCGCCAGTTTGGCTATGACCAGCTTTACATTGGGAATCCTCGTCAGCAGCTTCGTACTCATAGTGGTTTGATAGACGGTCTCCGCGCTTGGTTGTGGACCGTGACTGGCTGTACTGGTGTTAGATTTAGTCTCCCGAGTGCTGACCGGCAGTTGAACCTTACTTTCTTGAGCTGCAAATGGTTGTTAGCAGCCAACAAGACTATCCCTGTGAAGCCAATCGCAGAGTTAGAGGCTGAGGCAGCTTCCCAGGTTGATTCCCGCAGGATTCGGGAAAACGCCCGGGCACAGAGGATACGGAACAAGACTCGTCGGATTGACGAAGAGGGACAGAGGACATTCCATTCCACAGACGAGGCTTCGGGCGGGGATCCCGAAGATTACGATGACTTTTCCGAGCGAGGTTTGCACTTCATCTTTTTCTTCTATCTTCCAGAAGTGTTGAAACTGACTATGGTTTGATGTTCCAGATACCACAGTTGATCAGGATGAAGATTTCCGTCCTCCTCCTCAGGCGAGACCTTCGATCCCTATTGCTAGGCGGAAGAGATTGGCCCGCAAACCTCGTGTAGCTTCACGAGCATCTGACATGGATCTGGCTGGAGATGACCCTATTAGTGACAGAGGTAACGTCTACTCTTTGAACCATTTTCTTGGTTATTCTGAACATTGACTCATGCTTTTCCATTTCTATATAGGAGTGCGTGGGGAGGATGAGATGAGTCCCGATCCTGTTCCCTTATCTCCCGATGAGTCTGACCCACTACCCCCTGTAGAGAAGTCTACAGGGGTTGCTGACATTAGGGAGGAGATCAGTGTAGGACCAGATTCTGTGAGTCAAGGTACATCTATCACTGACAGCGTATTTCTTTAGATAATACATTAATGAATTTGTGTATCCTCTAACTGTCCTCTACTCCTTGCTCCTTCAGATAATTTGCAGGAGGCGAACCTTGGAAACGAAGAGGCTGATGCACCCGTGAGAGGTAACTCATTTCCATTAGTTGTAGTCTCTTCATTATTCTTTGGCACTTATATTCTTTTATGTCAGATTTCTCCATCGACGATTTTGACGAGGGAAGCCTGTTTGCGGACACTCCTATGATGCACTACATATATAGCTCACCTCAGATTGATGACCAGCTACCTGGAGACATGTTTCCTGAGTCCGCATTTGCTAACAATCCTGAGGATGGTTCCTTTGAAGGTATGTGCCTCCTGCTGAGTTGATTATAGGACTAGTCGACCTTGACTAATGCAGCTATAATGTAACGCCTCTGCGAATTCTGTTTTGAATTTGACAGGAGCTTTTGTTGAGAAAGACCATGTTGAGCCGGCTGTGCGACCAACTCCACCAGTCGATGCAGCTACAGTTGTTACATCTCCATCACCCCCAGTGACTCGAGGGGAAGGAGGTATAATTTAATTAGCTGAGCGATGCCGTTCATTTCCTCATTGAGGCTTTTGACGAACTTCTCTTCTTTGTGTAGGGCTTCCTTCTCAGCTTCATATCCTCGTTAAGGAGTTGTTATCAGGGGATGACCCTGAGAAGATCATCATCAGCGTAGAAGTCCGCTCTTATTTCTCCTCCCTGACTGTTATAATTGGCAAACTCCTCCACGACGGACTTTCTCTTCGCCAATTTAAGCCCTACCTCGATTCCAAGATAAACTTGATTAGGGACATAGGATGTCCGGATCTAGCGACGGCTATGGTTGATGACCTTGATCGCTTAGAGCGTGAGCTTCAGATGTTTCATGAGCTCCGGGATACAGGTGCCTCTTCATTCGTTGCTGCCGAGTTGGATGCTCGCTTACAGACATGGCGCAGTACTCGGATGGTTGCTGAGCTCGAGATTCAGGTGCAGCGGGACCGCATAGATCGAGTTGAGGCTGATTTCGCCACTAGATCTTCTTTCCTCGAGGAGCTTGATTCTCAGATAGATCAGCTCCGACGAGAACTCCGTGAGAAGGAAGACACAAAGATGCAGAATCAGCAAGCAAATGCTGCTTTATCTGATGAGCTGAAGTCCTTGAAGCAGAGACTGGCTGAGACAGAGGAGGATGCTGTGAGGACTTTAGCTGCGAACGAAGAGTCTGTTAGAGCTGAGTTGCAGGAGGAGCTTAGACGCTCTTATGACGAGAAGTTATCTGAATTCAGTCAGCAGATTCTTAGCCATGGGCTTGATGTATGATTTTATTTGCTGAAAACCTTGACATTTGATTCTCTTTAGTGGAATTGGTTTTTATCTTTATCTTTATTATGATTCCTCATCACGTTTGAAATGATTGACCATAATACTCATAGGATTTTTGGCAAACCCCCAGCCTTCAACGGGTTTGATTAGCCTTTACCGACTACCGTTTGAGTCGGGCTAGCATGCGGATTATCGGAATCCGTTCCGCATGTAACGTTGTGCTAAGGGAATGAACTCCCTTAGACTTCGTGCTATGATGTCGAATACATAGACTTCGCCATTGTTACGGGAATAGGCTACCCGGCGACACGTGTTAGGTGTTGACTTTAGGATTTTTTGGCTAACCCCCAGCCTTCAACGGGTTTGATTAGCCTTTACCGACTACCGTTTGAGTCGGGCTAGCATGCGGATTGTCGGAATCCGTTCCGCATGTAACGTTGTGCTAAGGGAATGAACTCCCTTAGACTTCGTGCTATGATGTCGAATACATAGACTTCGCCATTGTTACGGGAATAGGCTACCCGGCGACACGTGTTAGGTGTTGACTTTAGGATTTTTGGCTAACCCCCAGCCTTCAACGGGTTTGATTAGCCTTTACCGACTACCGTTTGAGTCGGGCTAGCATGCGGATTGTCGGAATCCGTTCCGCATGTAACGTTGTGCTAAGGGAATGAACTCCCTTAGACTTCGTGCTATGATGTCGAATACATAGACTTCGCCATTGTTACGGGAATAGGCTACCCGGCGACACGTGTTAGGTGTTGACTTTAGGATTTTTGGCTAACCCCCAGCCTTCAACGGGTTTGATTAGCCTTTACCGACTACCGTTTGAGTCGGGCTAGCATGCGGATTGTCTAACTCCGTTCGCATGTAACGTTGTGCTAAGAGAATGAATTCTCTTAGACTTCGTGCTATGATGTCGAATACATAGACTTCGCCATTGTTACGGGAATAGGCTACCCGGCAACACGTGTTAGGTGTTGACTTTATCCCTACTTAGGTTTCGGGATAAAATACCCCAGACTGGTCTTCTGGTGTCTTTTTCTACGGCGAAAGACTAAACCGGCGACGCGTGTTAGGCGTCGGCATATCCCTTCTTAGGATTCAGGATGACATTCCCCATGCGTGTAAGGCATGGATTTTGGTGTTATTAATAACGACCTGCCACAATGTTGAATATGTGGACGGGTGTTCTTTTTAACGGTTAAGAACTAACCGGCAGCGCAGGTTAAGCGCAGACTTATCCTTGCTTAGGTTTCAGGATAAAATACCCCAGAATCAGACTCTGGTGTCTTTTTGTGCGGAAAAAGACTAAACCGGCAGCGCGTGTTAGGCGCAGACTTATCCCTGCTTAGGATTCGGGATAAACTTCCTAGGATGAATCCTAGATTGATAGATTCTTAGAAAAGGTTGGTGCGGGAAAGGAAGAATTTTATATTCTATTTCCCGGTCTTCTTTTAGGGTGAAGGCGAACCCAACAGACAAGGAAGGAAGAATTTTATATTCTATTCCCTGATTCTGGAAAGGAAGAATTTTATATTCTATTTCCAGCGAAGAAGAAACTAGAAGTGGGGTGTCCACTCCGAGAATCTGGAAAATTTAGATAAACTTGCCTTTTATAGGATGGGTTATCTAAACTGAAGATGAGTTCTTCGTTTATCGAAGTGAAATTTTCAACTCCGGTTATAACCATGAACAAGGTTTAACCAAAGAGAAAAAGGGAAGGAGTTCTTTCGTTTATCGAAAAGGGACTCCGAACTGAAAGTGGACCTCTTGTTCATGGAGAGAATCAAGAGGGCCAGAAAAACATTTTTGGTGGACTCACTGTCAATTGAAATTGATCAGTGAGGGATTTTGGTGGTGACAATGATTTTGGGTTATCCTCTAGAATATTAAGTGTAATATTCTTCGAGGAACTTCCCGGTAAATGAGTTATCCTGAATGTACTAGGGATAGTACTTTTTCAGGAACTTCCCATTTATTGGCATTAATTGCCTGGCGCCCTCTTGAGTAATCAGGCGATATGCGCCGTTTGAATAGACTGTGTCTATTACAAACGGTCCTTCCCATTTGGGTTCGAATTTACCTTTCTTCTTGGAGGTGAGAATTATTGGTCGGCGAGCAGCGAGGACCAGATCTCCTTCCTTGAAGCTTCTCTGTCGGACTCTTTTGTTAAAAGCCCTTGACATCCTGGCTTGGTAAAACTCGATGTGTTGTTGAGCCTCCAAACGCTTTTCATCCAGCCTCTCGAGCTCTTCGAGACGCTTCTGATGTTGTTCCTCCGTCGTCATCTCCGTTGCGAGGGCGATCCGAAGGGACGGAATCTGAATTTCCAGCGGTAGCACAGCTTCACACCCGTATACCAGAGAATACGGGGTAGCACCTGTGGGCGTGCGTATAGTGGTGCGATAAGCCCAGAGTGCTTCACCGAGTTTGTCATCCCAGTCTCGTTTATTGGTCTTCACGAGCTTGGACAGGATCTTAATGAGTCATGAATGATCCGTCTTGGCACGCCGTGTCGGTAGATGACATGATGCTTGATGAAATTAATGACGTTGTTCGTCTTCACTTCTCTAAGCGGAATCGCTTCAGCCCACTTTGAGAAGTAATCTGTGATCGCGAGGATGAACCGATCACCTTTGACTGAAGGGGGAAAAATAGGACCGACTATGTCCATACCCCAAGTCTCGAACGGCCACGAAGTGGTTGACGTGTGCAACTGCTCTGGCGGTTGATACATATAATTTGCATGTATTTGGCAAGCATGACACTGTCGGGCGTACTCGATCACGTCACGAACTATTGTGGGCCAATAGTATCCCATCCTTCTGATGCGATCGTACAGTTTAGGACCGGGCT
>NC_033801.1:56277881-56288984 GCF_001876935.1 Asparagus officinalis
GTTGCAAATGATAGTGATATGGGTGAGTAGGTGCCAACCTAGTTGGGATGTACTCATCTATTGTGATGCAACGAATTTCGAAATAAATTTATACTTGTAAAGCATTTGTAAAGGATTTACCGATTATTAATAAAGAAGTTATTTTTATCATTTTTTGTACTTGTAATTTATGTCATTTCATTTCAAGCTATTAATTAAATTTATGATATTTTTTATAATAATTTATGGTTTATGGTTTTGTTAAAATTAAAAAAAAAACAAAAAAAATTTCTTAAAAAAAATCAAACCGGGCCGGCCCGGTGTCCGGCCCGCTCAGGCCCGGGCCCGGGGCCGGGCTTGGGTTTTGCCCGGCCCGGGCCCGGTTTTCCGGGCCGGGCCGGGCCGGGCCGGCCCGGTTTTCCGGGCCGGGCCGGGCCGGGCCGGCCCGGATGGACAGCCCTAATTATGAGTGTTTAAATCTGTCATGTTTTAAAATTAAATCCCTCAAATTAATTATGAAAATTGTTATTAATTTTTACAATTCTTAAGTTAATTAGAAATTGACCTCTCAAATCATTAAAACTAATATTAGACTCCTTAATTCTTAAATTTTACTTTGAAATTACTCCCTATAATAACATGTAGAAGCAATAACTAAAGAGACTAATTTAAAAAAGAATATGAGAACTACAGGACCTAATAATATTGCTATTAACTTGGACTAATTTCAAAATAATTTTGGAATATGAGAACATACAGCAATTTCAATGATTTCGGAACTTATCTAATTAAAAAATGTTCAATTATTTTTAAGTAACAGACTCAAAGTTTATCCCCATTTTATTCTGAAAACCATGTACTTCTACCTTTTTATTTTCTTCCAATATTAATGTCTTACAACTCTTGTATTTTGAAACAAATACCTTATATCATAAAAAGTGCTATCATGCCCGATCGATTCTTAACTTGTTTTGAAGTTGACCCCTAAAATTATTAATATTACTATTAGATCCTTCAATTCTTTAATTATTTTGAAATAAGTCCTTCTCATAAAGAGTAGAAATAATAATTAGTCATTAACTTGAAAAGTTTACAAAAATCGTGAGACCTGATGAAAAATTTAATGAGTTGAGGGATTTATTTGAAAATACATAATTTATGTATTTTACAACTCCAAAAATATTTTTATCCATAATTAAAAAAAGAATTTTCTAAACAATCTGCTTAACAATTACTTTTTTACTTATTCACACAAAAATCGCGGCAACGCGCATGTCAATTTGGCTCGTGTATGTACTAAAGTTATTGGGGTTAGTATTGTAGCTACTATAGAAATGAATAGTAAATTTTCTATTAATTATTTTTTTTGAAAAAAAGATTTAACCGAAGTGTGTCTTAATTGATTAAAGCCCGCAGAAGCAACCTAAGAATTATACGTTTGAATCTGTGCACCCCTATTTTTTTAAATTAAGGTTCTTATTTAGTAATAGTAAATTAAGGTTCTTATTTAGTAATAGTCCCTCTAATCTTCAATAATTGCATATTAGCCTCTCAAATCTTAGTAACTGATGATTAGCCCTTCAAATTCTCAATAATTGCATATTAGCCCCGCAAATCTCAATAATTACTTATCAGTCCCACAAATTCTAAGGTCATTGTAATTTGGTACCTCAATGACAAAAATAGCCTCATCTAATATTTGTTTAAAGGGTTATTGCAATTCATCATTTTTGGAAAGTATTTTTACATAGTGTTGCTTAGATACTGGTCCCTAAAATCTTCAATAATTTAATATTAGTATCTCAATCTAAATAATTGCTCATTACCCCATCAAATCCTAGTCTCATTGCAATTTTACGCCTCAATGTCCAAAATATCATCATCTAATATTTTTAGAGAGTTGTTTGCAATATAGCACTCTAAAGTTTACACTGTTTTAAAACTTTGATATCCACAAGTTTACTTCACACTATGATGCCCCCAAAATTATTCATTTTTTAACTTTGAAACCCCAAACCTTTTTTGACACTTTGCTACCCTAACGTTTATACATTTTTTTAACTTTTACACCATAAAGATTCCAAATTTCTTACTTTTGTACCCCAAATGTTTTACCCTTTTTCTAAACTTTAATACCCTGAAGTTAAAGACAAAATTTAATGTATCAAAGTGTCAAAAAAATTTTGTATATTAAAGTTAACAAGATATAAACTTTGTCTTAACAAAAGTGTCAAGAAAAAACCTTTGAGGTATAAAATTAAAAAGATGTGGGCTTTAGGGTATCTAATTGCCAAAAACCTTTGGTATAAAGTAAAAAGGTGTAAGGTTTAGATTATCATAGTGTAAATAATCTTGTTTTTAGCAATATAAGTTTTAAGAGAGAAATCATAACTAAGAGCTATTTTCATCATTAAGGGACCAAATTGTAAGACCCCTTAGAATTTGAGAGACTAATAAGCAATTATTGAGATTTGATGGACTAATATGGAATTATTGAAATTGTTAGGGACTAATTTCTGAAAATATTCATTTCTAAATCAAATGAGCTTTTTTTTCTTTTCTCCATACTAATTTGTAATTTGTGTATGTAATGACTACCAAGTCATCAATATCGTGCAAAAACTTTAGCTAATATTTTTTCTAAATAAAAATGTGTCTTTCTTTTCTAACTTTCTCCACACTAGTATGCTTAAAATATAAAAAAAATTGGCTTTATCTATAGGCATTGGAATTATCCTAATGCTTAAATCATTATTTTTTAAAATTTTCCTGCACTAATTTATCTATGATAAAAAATCAAATATTATTTTTATAGACATGCTAAATTTTTTTAACTAAATGCTTAAACCATTTTTTTTTGTTCATTTACACTAATTTACCTATATTTAAAATCCTAAAAACATTTTTATTGACAAATAAAAAAGGAATTTTCTAAGCAAATTACTTAACCATTGTTTTTCGATTTCATCACATAAATACCGCGGCAACACCGGGGTCAATTTTGGTTGTTAACGCCTAATGTATTTGGTGGCAAGTACAAGACCAAAAAGGAGGAAATACCCATCAAATACTTAATGGAAGTAATAAAAAGGGTAAAAGAGTGATTTTGTATAGCCAAATAATAAATTTTCGTCTTTTTCGTCACTTGTTTGGTAGCTGACACGTTAGACTTGATTCAGTTCTTTTGGTAACTTAAAATGAAAGATCTTCAAAAGGTTTAGATGATTAAGGTCGGGGTAATCTCGGAAAGGGCCAAACTTAAGGGCAGATGGCTGTTGTGAAATCACCCTAACTAGTATTTAGACCCGTACAAAGCACGGTTTCCAAAAGATTTTCTCCAACTACTTAACATGTTAATAAAATAAAGTATTATGCTTTAGATATAAAGTCTTTCAGAAATGTTGGAGACTCTTTAAGAAGAGGAAACTTCAATCCTCCCCTCTTGCAACATATAGAAAAAGAAGGTTTCTTTGGATTCCAAGATTTCTCTGCGCCTTCTTCATACCACATTGTATTGTGACAATACTTACAAATGATAGTTGGTTTGTCAAAGTTCTGTATATCATTGTGATAAGCTGCAATTGTCAACAATTTCTTCATTAAAAGCATAATAACAACATGATATAACAAATGCTAATTCAAAAAAATGAATAAAGAAGATTCATACCTTTTTATTATTGGGCTAGTTCTGTCACATGTACTGTCAACGTTTATGTTGCTGATGCTTTCTTTTATTCTCTTGCTCTTATACATTTTCATCCTATAGCCATCGGGTAAATCAGACTCATTAGACTTCTCGAAGCATGCAGATTTCAGTTGATGCAATCCATAATCCAATCTATATAATTCACAATTTCTTAACTTTCGTTTTAATTATCGTAAAGATAAGATTTTTTCAGGATCACGTTGTGCTATTAAGTTAGATTATAGTTAGAGTGCAAGTCTAAAACATATGAATTTCTTAACAACACTAAAATAGATCTTAAATAAATCATACGTACCATGTGTACTACCTGTTTGCGTAGTTGTTTGGCCCCCGTTATTTGGGTATCAAGCTATTATTTTATTGATCTACTGTGAACTCCTCCATCTTAAATTTACTCTTTGGTATGATGAAGTAAAATAATATCAGATTTCACAAACTATTTCAAGTGTTATCTTCAATTTAACTTCATCCATTTCCTTTGTCAGAATGTGATAGATTTTAAATTGTCGATGTTAAAGATGGGCCCAAATATCAAGAACTTTCATTTTTGAGTTGTCATTATAACTATAAGAATTGACATAGTAAATAATTCAATAACACTCAATTTAAATTTATATACACAACATGAAAATAGTAATGACAATTATAAAGAAAATGTACTTGATTTGTACAAATATCATTATGTTTGTTTTTCTAACAATAACATTCATTAACATGAGTTATACGTAGTAACAAAACAAAGCCTGATGTGTAAATTTGTGATTAAATAGTCAACATTAAAGTCTTTATTTGCTTATTAGTACAACAAAACACAGTAAAATTTAACATGTATATTACAATTCCCAAGGGAAATTGATTTTACCTTACACAAATACAAATGATCTTATGTGTCCAAATTTGTGTTTCTTTATCGAAGGCTAGATGCCCAGCTCCTGCATTAAGATTTAGTTCTATTAGTTTATGCACTTAATAGTTTTATCAAGTAAGAAAGATACCCTGAAGCCGTAGTACTGCTACTACAAAGTATAAATTCCCTACTTGCTGGCCAACACATAGAGTCAATATCAAGAGACAATTTGCAAAAAGTAGTGACAAAAAACTTCAAACTGAACAATAGAAATCACAGGCTGAAGTAGATCGAGAAATAAAAAGATGAGATCTGAGGTCCTCACTTAGTCATGTGGCCTGGATAAGGCTTGTGAACCCCATCCACAACGAAAACCAAAGTCGTTCTACTCCGTCGCGTCCACCTTCGCCAGAGCCACGTCCTCATCCTTGAGCTCCGTCGCCACTGCAGCGTACTCAGGCGCCAAAGCCTGGCAGTGACCGCACCAAGGAGCGTAGAACTCCACCATCACATGCCGATTCTTCTCGACGAACTCAGTGAAGTTCCCCTCGGCTAGAACCACGACGTTCCTTCTCATCGATCTCCGACGATGGTAGCTCTTCTCCTCCGTACGATCCTGGATCGAAAACCCTCGAAATCGTCGGAATCAAAGTCCCCAACATCGGAATCAAAATTTTGAAGATATAGTAAGAAAATCTACCACAATCTTTGTGATTAAACTTTGTAAAGGGCTAGATTCACATCAAATGGCAAGAAAATAATCGCTCGATTTCCCCTCCTCTCCCAACGCGATCAGCATCGATCGATCAATCGATCAGTTGGGATTCAGACAAAGGAGAGAATGAAGAGAGAAAAGAAATATTGAAGAAATATTGAGAGAGGAAGAGAGAGAACGTGGGGATTTTGAAGAAAGTGTACGGTTAAAGAAAGAAGCGAAGATTTATTTTCAAGGAGAACGTGGGTTGGGATAGGCTGATTAGAATTAGCGATAGAGGCAGTTATTTTACTATTCATCAGATCTTTTTTGTTGTTCTCTTTTAGTTTATAAGAAGTATATTGTTATTAGCTAATATAATATGATATCTCTATTTCATAAGAATTTATCCTTGTATTTAGGTAATCCCTCATTTGTATATAATGGAAGTTGATGGTTATCCAAAATGGCGGAAAAAATATTAGTGTATATATTATCTAAATGCACGACATATGTCATATCAAATAATAGCCATATATTCTTCTATCATATCAAAAGATGACACGTGGACACTTAATTTTTACCTTCACCTAATTAGGAATCCTCATCAAATTCAAACTATCCATAATAACAAATTTATAATAATCAAATATTTGGTAATCCTAATTAAACTATAACTATCTACAATTAAAAAAAAAATCTCATAATCATATTCCTCTACATGTCCATCTATTCTATTAGAAATTGACATATTGACACAAAAGTATCTTCACATTAGAAATCTAATCAAATTTAAAAAAATCTATAATTACAAAAATTTTAGTGATCAAAACCCTCCTTTCTAATTCTCTAGCTAAGAAGTATTATCAAATTAACCTATCAATAACTTGAAATTTTATTAATCAAAGTTACTAAAATTTCTAAAAGCCCCATGAGAAGCTAAAAATTTACAATTAGCATCCTAAAATTTTATAAACAACCCTTTAAAATTTTACAAATAGCCCTTTAAAAATTTTACAACTAACCACATGAAAGTTGCGAAAATAATAAACACCTTGTTGAAATATTATAAATAACTCCCTAAAAAATTTATAAACGACCCCTTAAAAATTTATAAAGCACCCCATAAAAATATAAAAATTATAAATAGCCACATGAAAGTAGCAAACAGTACCTTAAATTTAAAAATTACAAATAAACGCTTAACAAATTTGAAAATTATAAATACCACGTTAAAATTTAGAAAATTATAAGTTATCTCCTTTAAAATCCATAAATTACAAACGGTTTCTAGAAACCAAAATAACAAATGACTCTTTGAAAATTCCAAAATTATGAATAACCCCCTAAACTTTTACAAAGAAACCCTTGAAAGTTTTATAGCCAGCTCCGTCAAAATTTTAAGAATTATAAATATCCCTTGAAAATTTTTATGATTGACCCCATAAAAGCTACTAAAGTAATAAACATTAGGCTAAATTTTTTAAAATATTACAAACAACTCCTTAAAAATTTTACAAACAACTCATCGAAAGTTTTCAAAATTACAAACATCACCAAAGAATTTACAAAAGACCTCCTAAAGGTTCTGTAATTTACAAATAACCTCATGAAAAATTTCACAAAACATTCCCCTAAAAAACTTTATAATATGTCATTGATGTGAGGAATGCATTTGGTAACACGATACAATGGTCATGGGAAATCCTATGTCTTTAATATCAGGGGATGGTGGAACTTCCTGCTACCTATTTTGGGAATTTGAGAAAAGCCCTAATCACATTTGTGTTTCAATTATTGGCGAACCAAACATGAGCATTGATTAAAATATCAAAATACTAAAATGCTATTTATTTTTTAGTTTTTAAAAAATCATAAATTTTTATTTAGATTTGTAAAGGAGATTTATGGTTAGGATATCTAATTATGAATTTTAAACTTGAGTTTGTAATTTGTCAAAAAAATTCTACCGCTTAAACTGTCTACTTTAACTGAAAAAACCTTATTCTCTTCTTCTCATAATATAGCAAAAGGAGGTATTTGTCTTTTTCTTCATAAGCATTTATATATTTTAATAAATGATGAATTGTAAGTTAAAGTCTATAAAGAAATATTATCAATCATCTCTCTTATTATACTAGAGTAGCTTAATGTATTGAAATGGCATATAGATAAACATATATAAATCAAAGAATTTAAAATGAGCCAAAGTTATGAGGTAGATGGCAGTTGTGAAATCACCCTAATTATTATTACCTATTATGATATGATATCTCTATTTTCGTAAGAATTTATCCTTGTATTCAGGTAATCCCTCCTTTATATAATAAGAAATTGGAGGACCCTAAATGGAAAAAAATCTTGTATATGTCATATAAATGTAAGATATGTGTCAATATCAAATAATAGTCATCCTTCTATCTTATCTTATCAAAATATGACACGTGGAAACCTAATTTTACATTCGCCTGCTTAAGAGTTATCATCAAATTAGAACTATCCATAATTAGAAACTTGTAATAATCAAATATTAATCCTAATTAACCTATAACTAGCCAAAATTAAAAAAAAATCATAATCACATCCCTCCCACATGTCCATTTATCCTATTAGAAATTGACATGTTGACACATAATCTTATCTTCACCTTATAATTCTAATCAAATTTAAACAATCTATAATTATAAAAAAAATTGATGATCAAAACCCTCTTTTCTAATCCTCTTTACCTAAGAAGTCTTATCAAATTAAACTGCAAGGCCCCAATTTTTTTGATTAAATTATATATTTAATTAAGGGCGTTTGTGCAAAATAAGTATTTGTTTCTACTTGATATGATGGAACTCCCTAAAGTATAACTTTATTAGAATTATAGTCATGATTATTGCATATGTAACTCTTAAGGTTATAAGAGTAAAGAAAATACATTAGTGGATTATTTTGCAAATAGGCCCATAGCCTATATAAAGGCAAAAATTAGGGTCCCTGTTGTTTTCTTAGAATGTATTCTTTATATGAACATGAGTTCTGCAAAAGAAGATGGTTAGAGGGGGGGAGAATCACAATAGGAAAATACGATCATCATCTCAGGCAAGGGTTCTCACAACTTGTTCTTTGTTTTAGGTGAAATTATTGTTGTCATCTATTTCAATATCTCTTTCGGTTGGACCTATAAAAACCCTAGAAAATTCATGATAAATCTATTAGGGTTTCTTTTCTAATATTTAATCTCTTGTTTTGAGTAGTTTTGATGAGAATAAATCAGGTTTACCCCAATATAATTGTTAAAACTAAAAAAAGTTATAGGTTTTGATAAAAATCCTAGTTATCGTGGTTTTCACAATATTTAATTTTAGAAACATGGTAGAAATGTGCCAAAAACATGCATATATATTTTCATATGCTGTTTGTAAGAGTCAATAGAAGTTTCAAGGCTAAACGACGAAGAACGAGGTGAATTAGATCGAGCTTCAGACATCTAGTTTGAGAAGGCTAAATTCAGTTGATAGAAATAGTGTTTCTTATTTTTCATGTAGAGATCTTTGGTTTTAAGTTTCAGACGTCTAGTTTTGTTTCGGATGTCTAATCTAAGTCTTTAGACATCTGAATAGGCGTAGTTTCATAATTAACTCTCTAATGATGTAATTAGTGGTTCAATTGACTGATTAGCTATTTTAGCTTGTTTAATGAGCGTTTAAGATCATTTTTTTGATATAGGAGTAGTCACATGAGATACCTACACATATATCATGAAGTGTATTGATTACTCAGTTTAGCTCAGCTCATGATAAACACATTTTATATCGAGTGTTTAATAAAATTGTTATGAGTAATTTGTGTTAGGGATGATACAGTAAGATGTTACACTTAATCTTTGTACATGTATACTAGTGTAGAGACCTATATTCTATATTATAGAGTGTACCCCGCCGTAGTTAGTCCGAATACATGAGTTGACTAGGAAGCTAATTCTTGGCCTATGCTGTTTTGGTTAGTATTAACTAGGTTGTGTGGCATTGCCATAGGATGAGGATTATAGTGCATAAAATTATATGGGCAAAGGACAATTTATGATTTATGATAGTAATCACGACTTAAGATTGGTTGATTGACCAGAGGACTCCTACATGAGTACCTATATTTATGATTTTGCATTAATTATGTGTAACCACGTTAAGCAAACATATATATTAATCATTTCATATCTAAATAAGAACATAATTAATATCTTTAAAAGTTGTTTATATTGTTGTTTATATGTATGTTTCACGCACAACACAACTAAAGATATCCTATAGAGCTTATGATCAATATTCTTTGCTTTGTTTATTCTTTCTTATGTAGTAGATAAGTTTTTGATAATATTTGATCAACTGACCATTGATTCATGCAGTTTCCCCATATTTCCTAGATTAGACCTTATGTCTAACCCTATTTGTGGAGCCTTTGTTAGGTAACAAAGTGAGTCCAACTGCAGTGGACCAAGTTCACTTGAATAAACAAATGCTGACGAAGCAGCCAGAGCCACATAATAGTGCTAATAAAAATAATATTATATTAATTATTTACTTGATACAATAGATTCTTCTTGAATATTCTTAAGACATGTTATCTAGTTTTGGCAACCGTGTTTGAGCCAATATATTTGTAGTTTCTTTGAATATTGAAGCTATCTAAGGATACTTGGACAATTTGTTATATTCCTATTAGTTTCTACTTGACTATTTCTATGATGTTGATGTTGTTATGATGAGGCCTATACTTTTCATATATATATCAGTATGGTGAGCATTTGTATGGTGAGTGGTTGTGGATGTATATTTCAAATGGGTTACATGATATTTCTGAAACATTTTGCGTCTGGTTCTATAAATATTTTGGCCACTAGGTCATTTCTTGGAGGAGGGAGTGGCTCTGTTTTGGCGATATCGGAGCCAAGGCTCAATGTACATCCCAATCAAACATGATATCACATCCAACGTAATACATTACATTATCAATTCCTTAATTCTTATCTCCATTGGAATCATTACTGTTGGTTATAGTTATGAGATAGGCACCCAAATAAGTGGGTGAATAATATCTTGTATATCTTAAAGATAAAATGTTCATAGTCCTAATGAGTGTAGGATTCTATTTCTAAGCCCTTATATACAGATGTAAGGTTTTTACATGATGCGATATAGAAAAAAAGACAGACATTGAAATATAAAGTCATCATCTCCTTCTCAGTTCGAATTCATGTTTTATGTAATAGTGATGGGATGATATGCGATGGCTTCTTGTCAGCTGCCAGCATGGTCGCCCTCCGGCCATTGATCAAGAAAGTCATGACAATCCTATATAAAAGATCTGAACCGTAAACTTGTTGTTTATGTTATAGAAAGCATGCTAGGGTTTCTTTATTTTTGATGTGTATAACCTCGTTGTAGATTATTCCTATTGTATGTGTATAGTTATTCAGATCCTATATTAGTATCAAAGCTGGATCTAGGATCATTTGTCAGTTTCGTGATGGTGATTTTAGCTCTGGAATGGAAGTTAGGATTTTTATTGTGAAAAAGATTGTATCTTTCATTAAAAATTTAACTTTTCGTGTGAAAAGGCTCAATTTTTATGAAATTAATGGGCTATTTTATAAATCAAGGATTAATTATAAAAAATTTAGATTTAAAAAATACAAAAGCATTTTTGTTAAATTAGGGATTTAAAAAAAGGGCTAAAACCCTACTTGCTACCGAACAGTGCCCGGGGTGATGTCTGGCGATGAGTGTGGCTAGAGGATGCATTATCGGAGGACTCCCTACCCATCACCAGTGATATGTGCTAGTACTCGGTGCTGCACAGAAAAAAAAAAAACAAATATGAGGGGCGCTA
>NC_033801.1:56289004-56299204 GCF_001876935.1 Asparagus officinalis
CCGAAGTAGGAGCAATGATGATCTGCTACTACAAACATCAAATCAGCCCTTAGGGTTTTCAAACCCTGCGTGCAGTTTTGTATTTCTTTTGAAAATTAGTTTTTCAATTTGAAACTTTTATTTAAAAATCAGGAAATTCAAGGAGTTTCTAGATATATACTTTAAATTAATAATAAATTTATTTTTTATAAAATTTGAGAAAATATTTTATTATTATTATTTTTAAAATTTTTAAAAAATATTTTATATATAATTTTTATAAAATCTAAAAATTACATAGAAAATAATAAACTTTTTAGAATATTTTAGAATATTCTAAAAAATTATTTATTGCTATTTTCTATTTTTTTATAACTTTTTTAGAAATTTTGGAATTTTTTGATGTGAGCCTACTAGATTTCATAATTAAGAGTTAGTGGATTTTTTATGGAAAATAATTGCTTAAGCTTTGAAAGTTTAGAAAAAATATTTTAAATACCAAATTGATTCATAAAATCCTAGTAAGTTTTGTAGACCAGTAATGGGTAGCTATTCCAATGGGAGCACTTGTGCGTCATAACAATTTCACGAGAAATGAAAATACCCTAATAAATTTAACAAGATTAAAATAGTATAGTAAATAAAATTATGGAATTTCTTGTCTTTGTTTGTCATGCAGCATGTTTAGATGCATACCGAAATATAAACAAATTATTTCATGTGGGAGATTTCGTATAGAGATGGTACTATGATTTAACTGTTAGAGTTATAATAAAGTGTAACTTAAAACTTGACATTGTAGTAGGAAAGTTTAGTCCCACATAGGAAACGTAATAGGAAGGAATGGTGTTTATAAGTCTTTCTCTTCTCTCTTATGCCTAGAAGAAAACAAAGGTTATGCTCGACACCACACACACACGCGTCGACCGGGCCGGGCTCGGCTCAGTTTCGGGTTCGGGTCGGGTGGCGCGCGCCCACGACCTGCGGACACGAATGCAGCTTCGGATTGAGGGGCTCTTACCCTGCTACATTTTGAATTTTTATTTGGAACATTTAAAATGTTCTAAGCAATTAAAACGTGTTAATCATTTGGCCGAGAAAATGAAAATGGCTAGCTAAATAGACGGGATTTATGGACTTAAATAACAAAACGACTAGCGGGATTTGTATGATAACGGACATGACTCTCAACCTATATAAAGACCGGTATATGCGAGGGTTAAACACAGTGAAAATCATAACAATTCTCTTCTTTTCTGCTCCACTCCTTTCAGCTTCTTCTTGTTACGTTTTGTTAGTTCCCTGAAAGTCGATAAGAATTCGCAAAGCCTTCTTGAAGCCCGTGCCGATGAGAAGAAGTTCGACTAACCGAGGGTCATTGTATCTCCGAGAACTTTTGTCTCGTAGCCCTGTACGAGAGGGGGCAATTAGATTCTTGGGATAGTGTCTTGCACGTCTCAACCATCAGGTCGTATTTCTAATCTTTTTATATTTTTCTTTACAATAAATTTCATTTTTATGATAAAATATTAATCTGCTTTTATCTGATATTAATCTTCTGTTCAAAACATAATTTCGTGTTAATTATTGTCTAAACAGCTAATATTCCCAACAATCCAAGAATCTAATTGAGCTGTTTAGAATAATATCATGTTTAGCATGTTTACAATTTTGTTTCGTATTATGTTTGTTATGATAATGCAGTCTACATCTTATAAAACCGACATGCTACACTTGATTCTGTTGTTTGAATGTTTAAATCATATATGTTACATTATAATAACAAAATTATTCATTCATCATCAGATTATGGTTACAAGTGAAATTATGTCGGCTAAACCAGAGAAGTTTGATGGGAATAATTTTCGTCATTGGCAAAACCAAATGAGATTTTGGCTGACAACTCTAAATCTAATAACAGCCATAAAACCAGACAACCCATCTTCATCTTGCACGCCTCGACCATCAGGCCGTATTTCTAACCCTATTTATTTTTCTTTACAATAAATTTCATTTTTATGATAAAATATTAATCTGCTTTTATCTGATATTAATCTTCTGTTCAAAACATAATTTCGTGTTAATTATTGTCTAAACAGCTAATATTCCCAACAATCCAAGAATCTAATTGAGCTGTTTAGAATAATATCATGTTTAGCATGTTTACAATTTTGTTTCGTATTATGTTTGTTATGATAATGCAGTCTACATCTTATAAAACCGACATGCTACACTTGATTCTGTTGTTTGAATGTTTAAATCATATATGTTACATTATAATAACAAAATTATTCATTCATCATCAGATTATGGTTACAAGTGAAATTATGTCGGCTAAACCAGAGAAGTTTGATGGGAATAATTTTCGTCATTGGCAAAACCAAATGAGATTTTGGCTGACAACTCTAAATCTAATAACAGCCATAAAACCAGACAACCCATCTTCATCTAGACCAGTTACTAGGCAATCTTCCTCATCTTCCTCCATAGATTCCATTCCTATCCCAAGCACACCTCAAGAAATAGAGTATCATTGTCTACACAGAATCTTAGGAGCCTTATCTGATAGGTTATATGATATATATTTATACTATCACTAATGCTAAAGTTCTATGGGAAACACTAGAGAAAAAGTATGGTTTAGATGATATGGGAATTAAAAGATTTAAAACTTCTAATTTTAATAAATTTAAAATGGTAGATTCTAAACCGATGAATGAGCAAATTCATGAATTCGAACATATAGTTCACCAATTAAAAGTGAATGAATCTATCTTAGATGAAACATTTCAGATAGTCTGTCTTATAGACAAACTTCCTGGGTCTTGGTCAGATTTTTCCAAAAACCTTAATCATACCCACGGAGATCTTACCCTTGAACAAGTGTTGAATGCCATTAGAATTGAAGAGCAACATAGACTCAGGGAGAAAAATATGACAAAATCCAAACTCAAAGAACCCAAAGTAAATAATGTTGAATCCAAACCCTTTCCTCAACACAAGAAACATCCCTTCCACCAAAATCAAAATAAAACATTTAAGAAGAAATCATTTCATCAAAATAAGAACCATGTCCACTCTCAAAAGAAGGAAGGAGCTGAACGTTGAGTCTGTTTCATTTGTGGACGAACCAACCACCTTGCTAAGGACTGCTTTTACAAGAAGACAGAACCACCCAAGCCTAGGAAGGGAGGACCTCCACCTAATAAGTCACAAGTAAACATGGTGACTTTTAGTTCAGCTGAAACAGCTTTTAGGTCTGTTCTCTTCACCCCTGAAGTAAACATGACCTTTCAAGCAAATGATTGGTAGATTAACACTGGAGCTAATATTCATGTTTGCTCTAATCAATCTTTGTTTTCCACATATCAGGTCTCAAGTAGAGGAACTGTGACAATGAAAAATAATAATGTGGCTCCTGTATCTGGAATAAGTCGGATCAACCTAAAGCTGACTTCTGATAAGACTTTAATCCTGCAGGATGTCCATCATGTACCAGACATCAGGAGAAACTTGATTAGCGGATCTTTGTTAGTGCAACAAGGCTATAAGCTTGTTTTTAAATCAAACAAAGTTATAATAACTAAGGGGTTGAATTTCATTAGAATTTTTTTTATGTGATGGTCTTTTTAAATTAAATGTTAAGAATTCTACCCTTGCATCTCCAATGGCTTTGAATATCGAACCTTCTATCACTTGGCATCAAAGATTAGGACATGTGAATTATAATTCAATTCAAAGATTGATGCAACTCAATATAATTCCAAAGCTTAATATAAAAGATGGTGGAAAATGTGAAATATGTGTAGAAACTAAACTTTCTAAGAAACCCTTTAAAACTATTGATAGAGATTTTGAGATATTAGAACTCATCCATAGTGATGTCTGTAATTCAGGAAGAACATCTAGAGGACGTAACAAATATTTTGTAACTTTTATAGATGATTGTTCTAAATATTGTTACCTCTACCTAATTAAGACCAAAGATGAAGTTATAAACAAATTCAAAATATATAAAGAAGAAGTTGAAAATTAGTTGGATAGAAAAATTAAAATACTAAGATCAGATAGAGGTGGTGAATACACTTCTAATGAATTAAAATAATTCTGTGAAGAGAATGGAGTCATTCATGAAATAACTGATCCGTATACACCTCAATCTAATGGAGTAGCTGAGAGAAAGAATAGAACTTTAATGGATATGGTAAACTCAATGTTAATTAATTCTAGTGTGCTAGAGAATCTGTGAGGAGAAGCTCTCATGACTGCTTGTCATATACTAAATAGAATTCCATTCAAGAATTCTAATAAAACACCTTACACAATTTGGAAGAATAGAAATCTTAATTTAGATCACCTGAAAGTGTGGGGGTGTTTAGAAAAAGTTAAAATACCTGAGAATAAGAGAAAGAAGATTGTCCCTAAAACTATAGATGAAATATTTATTCGCTATACTTCTGATAGCAATACAAATAGATTTTTAATAATCAACTCTGACATTAATGAGATAGCCAACAACACCATAATTGAAGCTAGGGATGCACATTACTTTGAAAATATTTTTCTTACAAGACCAGAGTAAACAACATATGTCCTAGTTCTAGCAATTCAGATCCTAGTTCTAACCAAGGTGAAACTAGTTCTAAACAAATTAGACCACTAGAAAGTTCAGAAGAGCCTAGGATAAGTAAAAGAACTAGAATAGAAAAGTTCCATGAAGATTTCTATGCATTACTTATAGAAGATTCTCCAATTACATTTGAAGATACAATGAATCAGTAGATGCTCCATTTTGGAAGAAAGCTATAAATAATGAGATACAATCTATAGTTCAAAATCATACTTAGGAACTAACTGATCTTCCTTCAGGCTGTAAAACTATGTAAATGGGTATTTAAGAAGAAACTTAGACCAGATGGAACAATAGATAAATATAAGGCCAGATTAGTAGCTAAAGGATATACCCAAAAATCCGGTATTGATTATTTTGATGTCTATTCCCCAGTAGCTAGGATTACTACCATTAGAGTCCTTATAGCTTTAGCATCCATTCACAAACTTATAATACATCAAATGGATGTTAAAACTACATTTTTAAATGGAGACTTATATGAAGAAATTTATATGAATCAACCCGAGAGATTTGTTGCCTCTAGACAAGAGAAGAAAGTATGCAAACTTATTAGATCACTATATGGTCTCAAACAAGCTCCAAACAATGACACATGAAATTTGATGAGATCATACTATCCTATGGATTTGTAATTAATCAAACAGATGAGTGTGTATATCATAAAACAGATAATAATAACAAAATTGTGATTTTATGCTTATATGTTGATGATATTCTTATTTTTGGCTCTGACATACAAAGCATAAATGAAATCAAACATTTTTTATCACAAAATTTTGACATGAAAGATTTAGGTCAAGCTAATTTAATTCTTAACACTAAAATCTTGAAAAATGAGAATGGATATGTGTTGTCACAATCACACTACATAGAGAAAATACTCAAGAACTTTTATGATCTAAATTGTCAACATGTTTCTACTCTATATGATCCTAATGTACATCTAAAAAAAATACAGGTTATCCTCAATTACAAAGAGAATATGCACAAATAATTGGATCATTAGGATTCTTGACAAACTACATCAGACCTAACATTACTTATACAGTAAATAGACTTAGTAGATGTAGGCATCAAAAATTACCTATAGGTCCCTGAATACAGCTCGAGACAAAGAGAAGGCGATGAGTGTCATTATCCAAGTCGAAGAGGATTATCCGACGCCGATAAGTGCATGAAGCGAATCGGCGAACCGTTGATGACACGACAACGAACCATCACAACGGCAAACGCCAAGTGGCCCGCACGCACGTCAGTCAACACGCACACGACGATCAGCTTGCACGCGTCAATCAACTCAAAGTGTCCAAACGCGTCCAACAGTCAGCTCGCACGCGTCAATCAGTTCGCGCGTGTCGGTCAACACGCGCACATTAATAATCTCGTGCGCGTTGGTCAACATGCGTACGTCACTCAGCTCGTGCACGTCAATCAGCTTATGCATGTCGGTCAACATGCGCACGTCAGTCAAGCGATCCGTGCGAGGAAGCGTATAAGTTAACGAAATGACGAAATACGTACAAATGACACGTGCAAGTCAACAAGACGACCAAATATGCAAAACGGTGGAGAATACAAGTCCCGAAAAATCGGAAAACACCAAAGAACTCAGCAAAACGCCAAACCCTCGTGTCCGTGCGGGTCGGACCGCGCCGACCCGCGTCCGCGTGGGTCGCGCGGGTCGGCTAAGTCCGACCTGCGCAGCACGGGTTCGGACCGACGACGCCGGTGCCCCTGTGGTCAGCGGGGTGTTTGGTTTGACTCGAAAACGAGTTTTTGGCGGTTTTGACGGGTTTTCACGATATCTTTTTAGTTCCAGAGGTTCCTAACTGTCTAAATTCTATCTCTAAACATGGTTAATAAGTTATTAACTGAAGATAAGGAGGAATCCATCATTCTTATCCTAAAATCCCCCAACCGAAGCCTATAAATATAGGCCGAGGGGTTCATTTCACAGGGGGACATCAAGAGGGCAAAACGCTGCCGGATTGGAGAGTGGAGCCACGAATTTACAGTAAGGGTTAGCAAATCTTAGCGAGTTCCTGTGCATAAAGAGTGGAGTTCAAGAGATCCGAGACCCGTCCCCTATTCCTCCGGATTTAAACTTAGTCTTAATCTCGAGAAGAGCCGTAATCTTGCTTGGTCGAGATTATCGCTGCAGCGAATACTTCCTTCGTGAAGTAGGAGCTTTGATTATCAATCTATCAACCGGATCTGATCTACGATGATCCACGGATATCAACGTCCCTAACACAGGTAAAGATCCCGCACAAGCAGAAGACCGATAAACGATCTCTTTGCGTTTGTTTGATAAAGTTATAAACTTTTTTTATTTTCATTGTGTAAGGAGATCTTATAAAAAGATCAACTTTTTATTTTATTCGATTTTATTGTAACGACCAAAGTTGTAATAGATTCGATAGCAATGAAAATAATAACTTTTGATGAAAACAAACTGGCGACCATAGTGGGAGTCAACAGTCTCTCGGCAGAGGCTATCGTGTCGCAACCTCGGATCTGCATCCCGGTTGAAGAAGTGGTCGAATAAGAGTTCGACCAACAAAAGTTCGAGGAGTATCTGTCGTCGTCCTCCTCCAGATCCTCCTCCACTCGCAAGCGTAGAAAGATCAACGCTCCCATTGCTACGGTAGCTGCACCTTGCAATGCCCCTCCGACCTCCAACAAGGCCGGATCTGCAGATCTGAACTCCTCCTTAATTAGGGAGTTGAGTACTGAAGGTGTGTCAATCCTATCGAAGAGGTCACGCCAAAGGCAACACCAATGACTCATGCGCTAACTTGCTAAAGCTTTGAAGCCGGTTGACGGGATTCGCTACGAAGCGGATCTAAAGTCCAGAAGGCATCAACCGCAACAACAGCGAGCAAACGCCCCCTCCTCCAAGTCATCAACAAGTGAATAGATCTAAGTCAAAAGAATCCGTTCAACACTTGAGGATCGAATCCAGAAGCGTCGTACGCTGCTTGCGCATGCGCGAATTCTTTTGCAAAAGGCACAAAAGATGCAGAAGAAGGACATAGCCAAGAAACAACCATGGCTGCATCAAACTTGGAGGCCAAAATCCAAAATAGCGGCTGAAAAGATCGAAAAACGTGGGTCACTCTAATCCGACCCTCCCAGTCGCGGGTCACTTCAATCCGACCCTTCAAGCCGCGGGTCACCCAAATCTAACCCTCTAAGCCACGAGTCACCCAAATCCAAACCTCCAAGCCACGGGTCATCCAAATCCGACCCTCCAAGCCACGGGTCACCCGGATCTGACCCTCCAACCCGTGGGTCACTCAAGTCTGACTCGTACCAGGGTCAAGACAGAAGACGTTTTGCACCTGTTTTGTCGATCCCTTCGAGTTTTGCACCTCTGGTGGAGCACCGTGACTGCGTGGATTTGTCTCGATTTAAGATAAAGATCATGGATCATCTTGGTCCTTCGCACGCGGGTCGAGATAAAGCCCTGGAAAGAACGCTTAGGCCCGTTGAATGAGTCCCAAGTAGTTCATCAGGCTAGGGGTCGTAATCGCCCTCCTAAGCAGTGGAAGAGACCGTATGGTAGGAAAATTCCCGTAACCGACCGCATGGGATTGCGTGTTGAAATCCAGGAGCCCGTTGAGTTCCCGCGCTCACGAGAGCATAGATCTAAACATGTGACTCTTGAACACACTGACAGAGTGTTATGTCCCCAGAAAGAAATGTATTCGTATGATGACGACGACGTTACAACTAGGGATTTGTGCCAACAAACGATGGGTTGCTCCGATCATCAGACTGACGAGTTGTACTATCGGGCTGAGGGTACGAACAAGTCTCGAAAAAGAAGTACACGAGAGATGGATTGTCACTGTCCGTGTGGCAAACTTATCAGGGCAGTATTATCAGTATGTAGCTACCCTAAGACCGCTCCGTAGAGGGTCTCGGTATTCGAGAGGATCTCCAACGGGATGACTAAGTCCAAGCCAAAGTGTTTTCGTAAGAAGCGATCGGCTATTCATGGTGATGAACTTCCAGAAGTCACAATTAACATGGCTGATAAGGGAAAGTCGATTCGACCTTCTAGTTCTGACCCCCTCGTATCGTATCGTCTGACTCGGCTACGCGTAAGGACCACTAGACACAAGGACTACCAGAGAATACAGATAGGGTTATTCTCGGATGATGAAGCATCTGATGCTAACTCGACAATCACTTCTGATAATACGGTATCCAGTCCGGGACAATCCCGCAAAGTGTTTATGATTAACACTGAGGAAGTAGCCAAAATGGTTGGGGATGCTCTAGTCAAGCAGAAGCAAGCATTCAAAATCGAAATGGAAATGGAAATGGCTATGCAGGAGATGATACAAATGCATGACCAATAGATCCGAGTCTTGTCGAATCAGATAGGTGAATCCAGTCATCACAACAATGTTAGCTAAGTAGCTAGCGATTCATATGAGAATGAACACCTTAATGCTGATAATCCTCCCGTTGACCAGAACACCGAGGGTGGCCCCACTGAGAATAACGACGTCGGGAGTGGTCCCATCAATGATGACAATACTGGGGGTGACCCCGTTATTCCTCTTAAGATTCGTCCAAAACCCTATACGAGCGAGAATGAGAAAATGAAAGATCTCGAGAGCAAAATCAACGCTCTAATGTCTGCTCGAGAGGTGAAAAGGATCGCATTCATGATAAGCTTCTCTGCCTGAACGGCGTTAGTTACATGGTGACTCTCATAACCAATTACAATCGACTCAAAGTCGTTCAGAATTAAGCTGTCACCGTATTCAGGTTCGCTATCCGCCTCATTGCCACTTTCCAGTTCTTCCACCGGTGGCTGGTCGGGGTCCTGGTATAGCAGAGAATCCGCGAAGTAGTTCTCGACGCCCTTAAAGGGGTGTTTGTCGGCCACTACCGTTCTTACCCGCTCGTAGTCGTCCACGTACTTCAAACACTGGTGTAGCGTGGATGGAACGATCCGGTTGCCATGAATCCACGGACGCCCCAGGAGTATGTTGTAGGAGGGTTCAGCATCGATAACGTAGCACGTCACCTCCGTCTTCATGTCGCCTATCCGACATTTCAGGCGGATTTTGCCGAGTGGCCGAGTCCCTGTGGCGTTGAAGCCGAAGATGGTAGTCGAGGTCGAGGCTAGGCGCTTCGACGGTATCCCCAAGTGTTTGATTAGCTTCAGGGGCACGATGCTCAGTGCAGACCCCGGGTCAACCTGGATCCGATCCACTTTCGCCGAGCCGACGTATCCTGTGAAGTACAGCGGCCGGTCATGGGACGTGTTCTTGATGAGCATGTCCTCGGGGGTGAAAGTGATGCAGGGGATCTGTCTCTCTGAAACTTGGCAGCAAGTTGTACAACCCTGTTCGATTCCCGTTTCTTTTGAGAAATGGGTCGAGAACGCCTCTGCGTCGGCCAACGCCTCTTGTAGGGCTTCCCGGGTCGGCCAACGCCTCTTGTAGGGCGCGTTGGGTGGAACGCCTTGGTGTTGGAGTCGGGCGATCTCGCCTTGACTGGCGAGTCTTCGCGTTTGGGCGAACTCCAGTGCGTGGGCGGGTTTCAACCCTATGTTTGGAAGAGCG
>NC_033801.1:56300204-56322177 GCF_001876935.1 Asparagus officinalis
AGTTGTTAACTGAGATAGCAATGATATCAACAATGAAGAAAGCTACAATTTTTCCCGCGAACAATCCCGTACTCGATTTTAGCAGGGAGTCAAGAAGAAGGAGAGATTTAGGCTGACATTGCTTCTCTTGGTGTTATAGAAACCGAGGTACCCAGCTTCGTTCAACAAATGTACAACGTGATGGATGACGAACCTGCTGGTGTTCAAACAACTTCTCCTACTGACTTCAATCCACCAACTTCAAGTGCAGGTACGAGTATTTCTCCACTCGGAGAGTAATTCTGAGAAATGAATGAGTCGGAATGCGTGCCTCTTCTAATGACCTGTGCACTTTATCTCCTTCTAGTGAAACTAAAGGAAGTAGATGTCCGTAGTGGAGTTATCGAATTCAACACAGTCACCAAAGGTAAGGCTGATTTTCGTTTCATTTGAGATCATATGCGTATATATGTTGTTCATGACTCAGTATATCCTATAGATGCTACAATGAACGAACCTGCCGAAGGAGAGACCCTTCATGCTGTTGAGATTGAGGATCTTAATGAACACAACCTCGATCTTGATCTTTAAGAAAATGACCATCAATATATCTCTGATTTATTATCGGGAAAAACTCCTGGTACAGCTATAGGACCAACCGTTAGAATTGGTTCAACTGAAGCGGGTTCTTCTGATGGTAAGGATTTTATTCTATAATCCCCGTTGTCCCTTTGTCAGTTATCCTTAAATAAGCGTATAAGTGTTTGAATTATAAGACTAGTCGCTGAAACCGGTACGACTATAATTATTAGAATGTCTGATCAATCTGAGGGTCGTGGCTTCTTGTTGTTGGCAGGAACCAAAGCCAACACCCAATCATCAGTTCCTGAGTCTCAACCTCTCACTCCTTTAGACCCAATGATGATAGAAGTTATCGCCACCACCAAGGTTAGTCCTGTCGCATCCACTGTGAGACCAACTGAGAAAGTTGATACATCGACAGCTAGTGTATCTGGCATAACTCTGTCTCTTCATGAAGTCGAAAGTGCGGGAATGAGTGAAAAGCATCAAATTGATATAGCTATGCCTAAAGCTGGAGTATCTTCTACTGGACTTGGTACATTTTCGCGTGCTAATACTTCTGAATTATAAGTCTCGAATTATTAATTTTACTATTCTTTCGAGTACTTACTTTTTTTTGTCTTTATTGCAGCGCCTTCTTTATCATTGTCCGAGTCTATTTAAGCATTGATATTAGATTAAGACCCAGACAAGGCCGTTATTTGCTCCGATCTTCAAAGCTTCATATCTTTTCTGAATACTATGGTTGATCGAATTATCCTCAAAGTCTCACCTTTCGAGAATTTTAGGAGATCTCTCGACCGCCATGTATTAGGGATTAAAGAAGAAGGATATGCTGAATTGGCTGATTTGATCGAAGCTTACTTAGTTTACCTCAGGCAAAATGTCGAGCGTTTGAGGGACCTTCGCACCAACAGCGCACTATCTTATATCGCTTCTCAAATGGACTCAAGATTACAGGCATGACGCGATTCTCAAAAATCAGTCGAATCCGAACTTCAAAAATTAAAAGCTCGCATTAGTCAAATCAGGATGAGCATTGCCAAGAAAACACAAACCAAGATTGACTTGCATCGGGCTTTAGAGTCAGGTCGAGCCGAGATAGCCCGTTTGAAGGAACAACTTGCGAAAGCTGAGGATGCTCAGGAGATTTTAGAATCTGATTTGGTAGAAGTAAATCAAGTCGAAGCGAACATGTTTCAAGAACTGGAGCTTCATGACAAGATACTTGCTGAAAAGGAACAAGAGGCCGCCAAACTTCAAAGTACTGATGAAGATACCTTTAAAGCTAACTTGGCTGTTGAGTTTGAGCAGGCTTACACGACAGAGCTTTTGAAACTAGAAGAACAAATTAGCCGTTATAAGTTTTTTTTAGATTGAGAACACTTTTTTTTGAACTTTCTTTGTATTTTTGTTTAAGCGTCTCTGATGAATAAAGTGAACTCTCTTGCTTATTGACTATTTATTATGATTACATTTTCTTATTTGGAATAAATAGCCATAATACTTATAGGATTTTTGGCAAACCCTCAGCTATTAATGGATTTGATGTGCCTTTACCGACTACCGTTTTAGTCGGGTTAGTATGTGAATTGTCTAAATCCGTTTAACATATCACGTTATGCTAAAAGAATTAAACTCTCTTAGGCTTTGTACTACCATGTTGAATATGCAGGCTACATGTATTAGATATAGACTTATCTCTAATTAGGAATCGAGATAATGTCCCCCATGCATGAAACATGGATTTGAAAATGTTGAAGGGGTTACATTATTTCGGAGAAAAGACGAACCCGACACTGGAAAGGAAGAATTTTATATTCTATCTCCTTGTCTCTTTTTTGTTGGTAGAGATGAACTTAAAATCGGAGAGGAAAAATTTTATATTCTATCTCCTTATCTCTTTTTTGTTGGTAGAGATGAATTCAAAATCTGAGAGGAAGAATTTTATATTCTATCTCCTTGTCTCTTTTTTGTTGGTAGAGATGAACTCAAAATTGGAGAGGAAGAATTTTATATTCTATCTCCTTGTCTCTTTTTTTTTGTAGAGATAAACCCAAAATCGGAGAGGAAGAATTTTGTATTCTATCTCCTTGTCTCTTTTTTGATGGTATAGATAAACCCAAAATCGGAGAGGAAGAATTTTATATTCTATCTCATTGTCTCTTTTTTGTTGGTAGAGATGATCCTAAAATCGGAGATGAAGAATTTTATATCCTATCTCCTGCTGCAAGAGAAACTCAAAGTAGGAGCTCTACTTCAAGAATTCGAAGGATGAAACTAAGAGTGAGAGCTCCACTCTGAGAATCGAAAAGGTTTAGATAACCCTAACTGTTTAAAGGTTTGGTTATTCAAAGTATGGACCTCTCATTCATAAAAGGAATCGAGAAGGGATTTTGGTTTTGGTCTTAACTGTAGGAAGGTTTGACCAAGTGGGGATTTGAGACGATTCTAACTATTTAAAGGTTTGATCGTTCAATTTGTGGACCTCTCATTCATGGAAGGAATCGAGAGGAGATTATAGCTTTGGCCCTACATATTTAAGATTTGACCAAATAGTGGGAGAAGGGTACAAATAACAGTGGGAATGTTGATTTGTACAAATCACTCGGTGGGGGTTTTTGATGTCAAGTAACAAGGATCTGACATAAAAGGATTCACTGACTACTGTGGATCAGTAAATTGGACTTTTGAGTGTTGTATCATAACTTTAACGATAGGAGTGTTAAAGACTAGATACAGTGGGAGTTTGAAGGATTTTAATTCATGAAGGATTTTAGTGGATCCACCGTCAATTAATCAGATCAGTGAGAGATTTTAGAGGATTGTGAATCGTTGAGTATTCCATAATTGCACCATGGGGGGTTTGTGAGGAAAGATTATATACAGTCGTCGAATCTCATCTCAACAAAGAATGAAAAGTCACAATGGGAGGTTCTTAATCATTTTGGAAATAATTAGATAACCACAGTGAAAGATTCTTAATCATTTTTATAATAATTAAGAATGAATTATTTAAATGCTAAGCTTTTCTTTCTGGAATAATCGACTGATCTTGAGTTATCCTTAAAAATACCCTGTATAGTATTCTCTAGAAACTTCCCATTTAAATAGGCTATCCTGAACATATTAAGGGTAGTACTTCTTCAGGAACTTCTCATTTATTGGCATCATGAGCTTGTTGTTATCTTGGGTGATCATGCGATATGCACCGTTTGAATAGACTATTTATATTACAAACGACCCTTCCCATTTAGGTTAGAATTTTCCTTTCTTCTTAGAATTAAGAATCATGGGTCTCCGAACGACAAGAACCAGGTCTCCTTCCTTGAAGCTTCGCTGCCAGACTTATTTATCAAAAGCTTGAGATATTCTAGCTTGATAAAACTCAATTTGTTGCTGAGCATCCAAGCGCTTTTCATCTAACATCTCTAACTCTTCAAGGCGTTTCTGATGTTATTCTTCCATCGCCATTCCCGTTGCGAGAGCGATGCGGAGAAAGGGAATTTGTATTTCCAAAGGAAGGACTGCTTCGCATCCATATACTAGGGAATATAGGGTTGCTCCGGTTGGCGTACGGACTATGGTACGATAAGCCCACAGAGCTTCGCCAAGTTTTTCGTCCCTATCTCGCTTATTGACTCTTACAAGTTTTAACAAAATCTTGATAATTGTCTTATTAAAAGCTTCAGCCAATCCATTAGCTGTGGGATTATATGTCATTGACGAAACATCCTGAATTCCAAATTTACCGCAGAATTTAATGAACACGTTGCTGACAAATTGAGGGCCATTGTCATGCACTATTTGTCTAGGGACACCATATTGATATGATATGGTGTTTAATGAATTTGACAACATTGCTCGTCTTTACTTCTTTAAGCGGGACTGCTTCGGCCTCTTTTGAAAAGTAATAGGTGATTGCCAGAATAAAACGATCACCTTTGATTGAAGGCGGGAAGATAGGACCTACTATATCCATTCCCCATGTTTTGAATGGCCATGATGTCGCTGATGGGTGCAAATGTTTCGGAGGTTAATGCATATAGTTTGCATGTATTTGACATGCATGACACATCGGGCGTAGTCAACTGCGTCCTTTACCCTGGTTAGCCAGTAATATCCCATTCTTCTAAGTCGATCACAGAGTTCGGGACCGGGTTGGTGTGCACCACATGTTCCATCGTGATCCTCTTCGAGTACCTCTTCTGCTTCTTTATTAGATAGACAACGGAGTAATAGACCATCATACGAACGCTGATACAATATTTGTGTCATAGCGTTGTAGTAAAATCTTGGTGCTCTTCAGCGAACCGAGTCCCTTTCTTTTACATCTTCAGGTAAAATACCGTGCAGGACATAATCGATGATAGGGAAACACTAATCTCGAGCTTCGAGTTTAATTCTCGTTGAGTGTGCCTCTTTAACAATAGAATCGTAAATTAGCACAATAAGCTGGTGAGTTCTCACTGTGATTAATTGTTCTATCTCGGGAGGTTATACCAAAGATACAGATAATGCCACCAATGCATCTGCATATGCATTTTGGAGACGTGGAATATACTCGATGAAAAATTATTCAAACGAGTTTGCCATTTCGATGGCTGCCTGGTGGTATGGGATCAGATCTTGATTTCTAACATCATACTCTCCTCGTATTTGATTGACTATCAGTTGAGAATCACAAAAAGCTTCAAGGTATTGGACCCCTATCTTTTTAACGAAATTAAGTCTAATTATTAATACATTATGCTCAGCCACATTATTGGAGCATGGTTCGGTCAACGAATAGGCTCGACGCAATACCTGTTTCTCTGGGGAAATTAGTACGACTCCAACACCTGAAGATATTTTTCAACATCCGAGAGTGCTAGCTATATTGGTTGCTCGAGAGGCTCCATCAAAGTATAATTGCCACACTTGCTGATGTGAAGTGGTATTAACTTCGTGAGTTTCATCCGGCAAGTCTTCGTAGAATTTAGCTGTATCTTTTGTAGGATTAACCGCCAAAAGATCGCAAATTGCTTTACCTTTAACCGACTTCTGCTGTTTGAAATGTAGGTCGTATTAGGATAAGAGTAGAGCCCAACTGGCTAAACGCCAATTCATAGAGGCCGGTTGGGTCATGAACACTCAAATTGGGTTCACATTACAAATGACATAAATTGTCTGTCCAACTAGATAATGTCACATTTTCTGAATTGCAAACACTAAGGCGAGACATTCTTTCTCAATCAGTGGGTATCAAGATCCGGCGCCTACTAACGTACGGCTTAGGTAATATACTGCTTGTTCGTGACCATTATCGTCGTCTTGTGCAAGCAATACACTTAACGAATGGCTCGTCGCTTTGACATAAATCAAAAACGGTCTACCCGACTTCGGTGCAACGAGAATAGGCGGATTCTCTAGATATGTTTTCATATCCTCGAATGCTTTTTGACAGGCTTCATCCCAAATGAATGATATGCCTTTGTTTGTGAGTTTGGAGAATGGTTGATATTTTCCAGAAAGGTTCGATATGGACCGGCGAATATAAGCCAATCGCCCCTACAATCCCCTGAGTTCTTTAAGATTTCTCGGGGGTTGCAACTCATGTATTGCCTTCACCTTGTTGGGATCGATGTGGATAACTTTTATGGTGACAACGAATCCAAGGAATTTACCACTGGACATTTCGAGAAAATATTTAGTAGGGTTCATTTTCAATTGATGACTCCTTATAAGATCGAACATCGGTTTTAGGTCACTAATGTGATCGTTCTTTTCGCGACTCTTAACAACCAAGTCATCAACGTAGCATTCGACGGTCTTCCGAAGGTGTTCCAAGAAAATCTTTGTCGTCGTCCGTTGATAAGTAGCGCCAGCATTCTTCAAACCAAAAGACATAACAGTATAACAGAAGACACCAAGGGGTGTTCTGAATGGGGTATGCTTTTCATCATCCGGGTGCATCTTAATCTGATTATACCCTAAAAATCTATCCATAAATGATATTCTCTTAAATCTGCATGTGTTTTCAATGATGACATCTGTAATTGGTAGATGGAAGTCATCTTTAGGACAAGCGATGTTTAGATCTCTGAAGTCAATACAGATTCTAATTTTCCCGTTCTTTTTGAGGACCGGGACAATATTTTCCAACCAATCAGGATGTTGTTCTTCCCTGACGAATCCTGAATCAATCAATTTCTTAACTTCTGCTTTTATCGCCTTCATAATTTGCGGACGAAACTATCTTTGTTGTTGTTTGACAGGTTTGACATCCGGTTTAATGTTAAGGCTATGCATTGCCACATTTGGATCGTTGTTGTTTGACAGGTTTGACATCCGGTTTAATGTTAAGGCTATGCATTGCCACATTTGGATCCAATCCTGACATATCTTCATAATTCGACATCCGGTTTAATGTTAAGGCTATGCATTGCCACATTTGGATCCAATCCTGACATATCTTCATAATTCTAAGCAAAAACATCAATATACTCTCTAATGAGGGCAATCAATTTTTCTTTCTCATCTGATGGAAGACTGTCCCTAATAAATATGGGTTTCGGATTGATTTCGTCTCCTATATTGATTTGGACTACTTTATCTTCAGTAGGAGGTTCCCTCTGTTCGAATCGATCACCATACTGAATGTTCATGTAATGTATCCAGGGATCTTCCCAAGTGGGTAATTGATCATCTTCTTCTATTGTAGAAGGATCGATCGTGGCCATGTTCGACATTAAGCCTTTGAACATTTCTCTAATGCTAATGTCAGAATCCTAATTTGAGGAATCAGACGAATACCCCTTTTTATTTGTTAGCTAGTTGATGACTTGCCAACAACATTCATCATCAGATGATGAGACATAGCCCAAATCTCTTCTTTGGCTATAATAGTTATCAGGCTTTCCTTTTGGTACATAGGCCGGACGAGGTGGAACCCGGGTACCTTGACCAAAATGAAGACCTTCACCGAGAGTGAGGTCGTATCCTTGCTTCTTCATGTAGTCACTTGCTTGTGAACTATATCTGAAGAAATGTCGTCCAGGCCCTTCGTTATTAGTATTGGTTTCTAAGAAGAGATCGGAGGGCGGGGATGACTCTCCTTTACTAAAGATTATTTCCTTTCCACCCCCTGTCTTCGCAAGCAGGATTAGAGTTATTCCGAAGGAATCTTGTATGCACTTCTTCATCGTGCAAAATAAACGAAGTGGCATGTGTATATCGGGATTGTCATAGAGTTTTTGCATTACATCATGGAGATTATTCGAGTACTCTAAATCATCATTTATTATTTCATCGGCAAGTTACCAGTTACAACTTTCATCCGACGATTCATCACCGTCAAGATTGATTACAAGAGGTTTAATGTCATTTAATACAAGACCTTTGCTATAATTGAGCCCAACTTTGGTATCAGCTTCTTCTCCGCTGTCCGTACCATGGGCCAATGGTTTAGTATCGGACTCAGCACCATAAAGAAGTGAGTCAGTAAATGTAGGCATATAAAATTGCTTATAGGTCCCCTAGCATAGCTCGGCACAAACCGACGAACCAACGAGGCGACGAGATCGACGAATCGCACAGAAGCGACAGAATGCATCCATACGCGTTCGGAATCAAGCCAAGTGTTAAGGAATCAACGAGTCATCCAACCGAGAACAGACTCGGACGAATCGCGATCGAATCAAGATCAGTTTCGGACTCGAACTCAGAAGCGGATTTACTGCCAAATCAGGAATCCGACTTACTGGCAAATCAGGAATCCGACTTACTGCCAAATCAGGAATCCGACTTACTGCCAAATCAGGAATCAAATCAGAGTCTGGATCAACCGAATCACGGATAGAACCCAAAGGTGGAAAACAGCAGAAAACCAAACACCCGGAGGGGCTCGGAAACCAAGTCACCGAGGCGGCTCACCGAGCCACCAAGGTGGCTCGGTGGCCGAGCCACCAGAGCCACCTCAGGGTGGCTCGGCCAAGGCCGAGCCACCCCCTGGGGTGGCCGAGCCACCTCAGGGTGGCTCGGCATGAGCCGAGCCACCTTGAGGTGGCCGGCCACCTTGAGCTGGCCACACGTGCACACGGGCACGGGCACAGTAACGAGAGCCTATAAATAGGCCAAGGGGTTCTTCATTTCAAAAGGTTGGAAATTTTGGAGAGAGGCGAAGCCCTGCTGGATTGGAGACTCGGAACTTAAAAAAGATTGAAACTTTGGGACTTCGGGGACTCACTCCTTCAGATCTGGTGCTCGGCGATCATCAACGTCAAATAAGGCAGGTGTTCGAGAGGATCAGATCTCAGATCTACGCAGGCATACTCCGGATCTAAGCTTGGTCTTAGATCCCGAGACTTGGACGATTGTTTCCTTGGTGAAACAATCCTCCCCGGCTATTATTTCCTTGGTGAAATAATACCCGTCGTACTGCGTAGATCCGATCGGATCTAGATCTCGCGGTGGTCCACGGCAAACAACCCCGGCGCAGGCAAAGAACCCACCAAGCGAGCGACCGCAAAACAGGAGCTCGCGATTCGTTCGACACAAAAGGAGAAAAGTTATAATCTTTGTTTATTTTTATTTGATTTTCGTTGTAACCGGATCTTATAAAAAGACCGGATCTTTTGTAACTCAAAAAAAGTTGTAACTCAAGATGACAATGGAATCAATAACAAAGAAACCTACGATTTTCCCCGCGAACAGTAAAGTAATTTTCTAAACTCTTAAATGGTTGCTTATCCGTGACCACCGTCTTAACCTTGTTGTTAGTGTCAACATATTTTAGACATTGATGGAGGGTATAAGAAACAATAATATTGCTGTGGATCCAAGGGCGACCCAACAAGTTATAAGAAGTCTCTACATCAATCACATAACAAGTGACTTCCGACTTCAAATCTCTGAGTTGATACTTCACTCGGATTTTTCTCAATGGCCTAGACCCACTAGTGTTGAATACATAGATAACAGTTCCCGTGGAGTCTAATTTGTTGGCGGGAATTCTAAGATGGTACATCAACCAAAGTGGCATGATACTAACAGCGAAACCCAGATCAACATGGATCCGGTTGACAATGCTTGAGCCAATATATCCGGTGAAGTATAAAGACCTATCATGCTTCGAATTCTTTACTTGCATATCCTCTTTGGTAAAAGCAATGCAAGGAAATTTTATGGCCGCCAAGTTGCAACGTTAGACTGACGACTCTGGCTCTTCAGGGATCGGCTTATTCTGAGTGAGAAACACATTAGAATCAGCCAAAGCTTCTTTTAAAGCTTCCCTGATATCTTTTGAAAGGTGTAACAGCTCATATAGAGCAATTCTCGCTGGGATATTGGCTAATTGAGTCATGACATCGAAACAGTAGGGAGCGTTCGAACTTTTCGGTTTATCTCTTCCAATCGGTCGATTGAAACGAGACGAGTTTGGAATTTGAATTTCCTTGTGCTGAGTGATGCGGCATAAACATGTACCAAAAATGTTGCAAGTGCACAACCATGTCAAGTTATAGTATAAATATATCGATCCCACATGGAAGGTGTTTTGTAGGAGAAAATATAAAATCGGTTCTTATGTTGTGTGCATGACAATTAGGAGTGATGAGTGAATGTGATTGTGAATAGATTGAGAGAGTGAAAATGGTGTGTAAATAGGCGCAAAATGTAAGTGAGAGTGGATGTGACAAAGAATGAATATGATCAATAAGGCAAGAAGGAAAAATCAAGAAACAAATAAAAATCAAGAATGAAAAGAAATAAAATTCAAGAATAAAAGAAAATGTAAGAAATGAAAGATGGTGGATTCAATTATAGATATGGATAATCTAAAATTAAACCCACTTCTTAGAAAATGGTGATTCCCTAGAGGGTTCTAGCCTAAAGGCGAATAAAAAAAAAAACTAAACCCAAGAGGGTTCTAGCCTCAAGGTGAATAGTACAAGAAATTAAAATCTAACTATAAAATAAATTACAAAATCTAAACTACAAAATAAATTACAAGAATTAAATACAAGAAAATAAATCTACTCTATAAACATGAAATAAATTTAATCTATAAGCATGAAATAAATCTAAGGCAAGAGGGTTCTATAGCCTCTTGGCTATTTAACAAGAAAATAAAATCTAACTATAAGCAAGAAAATAAATCTAAACTAATAAGCAATAAAAGAGAAATAAGAAAAACAAACCTTCAAGTTATCTCCATCTTCATCTTCATCTTCATCATCCAACAAAGAGAAGAAGAAAAAAATTTAAAGTGGTGAAAAAATTATTATTATTAATTGCAACAAAAATTACAATTTTGGAAGGCCTTCAGCCCTCCTCTCCAAATAGAGTTACAAAAATTTTCACACCCCTAACCCCGTACTCTCTACCCCTATTTATAGTAAACATCAATGAATAAGAGCCCTTGAATTGAATCCTTATCCAAAACCATCAAAAATCAGCCATTGATCTGTAACTGAATCGTAGCCATTGATACCAGCATAGATGCTAGCATTGATATCCAATAAAAAATCTGCCTCTACAGAGGGCTTCGTCTCGTCGAGATGGGCAATTTTCATATATTATATGTTAAATTCCGCCTTCCGGATTGAGAGATATCGTCATTTCTTTGCGGCCAACCATCTTGAATATATTTTGTTTTCATATTTGATTTTTTTATTTTCTCCGACTTCTACAAGCTACTCGGCTTAATTCTGGGCTTGGGATTTTTGTCTCTTGCTTGTGTTCTTCATTTAATTCATGAGCTTTTGTTGAGAGATGAGATTTTTGGGCTTTATTCTTCATTAACCTGCAATTAAAGATAAAAACAATTATTAATGATATATTTATTCATTAAAAATAGATAATGAGGGTATAAAATTATAATAAAATATGATTATCAAATACCCCCACACCTAAACTTTTGCTAGTCCTCTAGCAAAGAACGAAAAAGAAAAGAAAACCTAACTCACTTTCGTAGGAATCGCGGTTGTATTTAGCACATACAACAAGCCTTTAAACCCCTAGGTTACCCTAGTGGACGAGTTGTAGTCTCGTGAGAGTTTGCAGTAAATATACCTACAAAATTCAGTCAACTTGCCAAATTAAAGAAGTCAGTGAATAATTAAATTCACTTGATAACTTTAGACAATCTAATTGAAGCTAGTTATCACTCAAGAAAACAATTTTATATATAACTCTAAGGTAACTTTCTAAAAAATCTTCTCATTATAGCAATACAAAACCAAGCCAAATTTAGAAATTTAATTTAAAAGTTTTGAAAAGAACATGCTAACTCTTTGTTTAAAATAATATTCAAGTTGCTTGATCTAAAATATTTTCCAAGATCATATATACAAATATAACTATATATAAAACATTTATTAGTATTTTTATTTTTATTTTTTATATTATTATTATTTTTAACTCTTTCTTCCTTGGTGATTTTTTTCTACTTTAACATGCATTCTAAGCGACCATTTAACGAGTTTTGGGCCAATGGATCCCAACCCAATTGGGCTTAGGTTATTAAGTATGGAAATACTCCTTGGGCTTAATTACTCGATCGGCTTAGGCTTTATAAGATAAAATCACCTTGAATTTAAGAGTTTTTTTTTCTTTTTCTTTTTTCCTTTTTTTTTCTTTTGGTGCCCATTTTTCGCAGTCTTCTTTTTGCAATTTTTTTTATATGTATATGTGTATATATTCTGAAAAATATGTAAGTCAAGCCACTTTGAAAAATTATTTTTAACTCTAAGCTAAGCATTTATTTTATTATTTTAAATAAAAATCTAAGTTAAGGCTTAAGTAAAGTATACTACTTTGAAAATCATTTCTTAAGAACTTTATTTAGAGTTATCATAAAAAGTGAACTTGAGTAAATAACAGATTAGAAAATTTAAAATTTATCAAATAATCAATTATTACATAACTCTATCAATTTGGCAAGTGACGATATTTTTATAATTTTTTTGGAAAAAGAAAAAAATGACAAAATTGCAACAAAAAATGTAAAACAAAGAGAAAAAATAACTAATTCCCACCCCCACACCTAAATTTTGCATTGTCCTCAATGCAAACTCTATGATGCACAAAGTAAAGCAGATAAGAAGTAAAATACTTACATTTGGTCGGCTGATAAAAATCTGCAATTACCTTTGGTCTAAGGAGGATGGAATCAAAAATTTATTCTTCTTTCTCTTTTTTTCCTTTTCTTTTCTTTTTTTTCCTTTTTTTTCTTTTTTTTATCATTTTTTTTTTCAACTGAATAAGAAACTCTCGAATGAGAGAAGAATAAACTCTTTTTATTATTCTGAAATAAACAAAACAAATGATGTAGAATGAAGTGTTCAACACGAAGAGCTCGTATTCTACATTGAATCCTACCTTATTGTTGAAAATTCTTCCCTGGATTTTAAATAAATTCAGAATGATATAATCAATAATGTGAAATTCCAAGCATTTCGGGGTGTTCAATAATTCTTGTAACAAAGTAAGGTAGGTATTATTGGTGTCATGCATTTTGTATTTCTTAATGAACTCAGACTCTTGTACTGTGAAGTTTTGTTTTCTAACAACCAATTCTTCTGTAGAGTTTTGAAAATTTGGTTGTTGATTATTCTCCAAGAATCTAAGTTCATCAAGAAAGAGTTCTTCAAAATTTAATTCAAAGCAGCAAATGTTTAACACAGTTTCATTATTCTCAAGGACCTGATCTGCTTCTTCTAAAAACTCTAACTCTTCATCAAAAATTTCCTCAAAACTCAAATCAGACTCTTCTTCTTCTTCTTCTTCTTCTTCTGATCTTTCCTGAATATAATTTATTTCTATAGGCTGATTATTTGGCTGGTCCCCTGGATTAAAAATGTTGAGATCAGAAGTCAAATTCCCAAAGGATAGCTTCATTTGACCAGTTCTACAGTTGATGAGAGCATTAGAAGTGGTTAAGAAAGGTCGTCCTAAGATGACAGGTGTCTGTCCTTTGGGATTGAAAACAGGCTGTATTTCCAATACTACAAAATCTACTGGAAAAATAAAATCTCCAACCTTAATAAGAACATCCTCTAACTCACCCATAGTGACCTTAACAGATCTATCAGCCAACTGTAAGGTGCATTTGGTTGGGTTCAGTACACCTAGACCCAATTGCTGGTAGACTGAATATGGAAGCAAATTGACACTGGCCCCTAAGTCTAAAAGCGCCTTATCAATGTGAGTATTACCAATGATACATGAAATGATGGGGGAACCTGGATCTTTATGTTTCAAAGGTATGGGATTTGATGGCATTTCACTGATATTGGCGGCTAAAATGACTTTCTTTGGAACATTTTTTCTCCTCTTCTTAGTGCATAATTCTTTTATAAATTTAGCATAAGATGAAATTTGTTCAATTACATCTAAGAGAGGAATATTGACCTTAACCTGGTTGAATGTTTCTAGGATCTTCTCCTCTTGAGGGGAGTGTTTCCTAAGCCTGAGTTTATCTAAAAAAGGAGCAACTGGTCTAAACCTATCAAAAGCAGGCTCAGGTTCCGGTTCAGGTTCTTGACCATTTGAAGGGGATGATTGTTGAATAGATTCATCAGAAGGAGAAGGAGAAGGAATTTGTACTGGATCAAAAGTTTGACTTGGAGGAGTTCTCACTTGATTATCGACCTGTCTACCTGACCGAAGTGAATGGATTGCATTCACTTGAGCTTCATAGGATGAACTGCATCCTGTGTCCTTAGGGTTGACCACGGGTTGACTCAAAAATTTTCCTTTCTCTCTTTCACACTCACGGTACTAGCTAGTTGACCAAGTTGGGATTCTAATCTAGCTATAGCTTGAGTGTTGGAATTGAGCATTTGTCCAGTTGATTGCATAAAAGAATTCAGAGTGCTAGATGTTTAAGTCAACATATTCGTGATTTGAGTGGAGGCCTTAATTATGGTTTCCAAACCCCTTTCCAAGACATTGAGATGTTTATCCTGATCTGGATTGTGAGGAGTCTGAATTACAGCTTGATGAAGAGGAGACTGATTTTGATACGACAGATTGGGTTGTTGAAATTGTGGATTGAATGGAAATGTGTTTCCCCTAGGAAATTGTTGGGTCGAAGCGGGAGTGAAGTTTTGAGTTCCGGGAGAATTTCCTTGATTCCATGCAAAGTTTGGATGATTTATCCAACCTGGGTTGTAGGTTGGAGAAAATGGATCATTTTTAGGATGCTGGAATGCAGCGTTCATCTGTTCTAATGCATAGTTATTTCCTAGGAGAGGGCATTCCTCTGAAACGTGGGTAGGAGACTAACAATTATGACATCATTGGGCAGAAACATGATTGATTTAAGCTAGAGCTCGTTCCTTAATTTCTAAGGCTTCTAACCTTCGTAGAATTGTCGCCATCTTCGCTTCAGAAGCAATGTTTGACTCCAAGGAAGGACCACTAGACTTAGAATTGAGAGCTGATGAAACCCTGTCATCACAGTGTTCCCATTGCATTGTTTTCTCGGATAGACTCTCTAGAAATTTCCAAGCTTCGTCTGCATTTTTCCTCATAAAATCCCCATGGCACATTGATTCTAGAAAGTTTTTACAGAATAATCTAATCCCTCATAAATTATTTGGCACAATCGCCATTTTTCTAAACCGTGATGAGGACATTGGATGAGAAGATCTTTAAATCGGTCAAAATACTTCCAAAAAGGTTCTCCCGGGACAATTTTAAAATTCATGATGCTGTTTCTTAGCTTCACCGTTTTATGGATAGGAAAAAATTTCTTAAGAAAAACGGTGATAAATTCCTCCCAAGTAGTGATGGAATTTACGGGTAAGCTATACAGCTATTTTTTTGCTTTGTCTTTAAGAGCAAATGGAATAAATCTAAGTTTGATGGCATCTTCTGTTAATTCTCTCATTTTAATCATAATACACACTTCCTCAAGTTCCAAGATAAAAATATATGCATCTTCTGTTTCATTTCCAAGGAATTTGGAAAGCATGTTTATGTAATACGGTCTAAGCTCAAAATTTATTCCATTTGTTTCGGGGGGCCTAATGTAAGAGGGGGTTGCATTCCTAATGGGATAGCACATATCTTGAAGAACGGGTGGATTAGGATGCTCTATTTCTATAATTGGTTCAAAGCGAATTAATCGATGTGTATTATCCCTAATCCACGATTGCATACACCAAAACTATTTCTTTTTATACTCTTTTTTTAAAGTTAGTTTTTTTAATGAGGAGAGAATGGAAAAAGAGGAAAAACCTAACTGAAATAAATCAAAATCAAACACTTTTCAATCACTCTAACTCTAGGGTTAAGCCTAACTCAACTAGACAGCTCCTAACCAAAAACTCCTAAATTAAAAAGATTAAAGTTTTACCCGGGTAGTTAGCCAGGTAAGGATAGTATTAGAGGGTGATCAGAGATCAATTAAGTACCTCGTTCCTTACAGAGCGCTTTACGCAATCCCTAAACCTTGCCTTAGACACCAACTAATCCAAGAAAACTTAAACCGGTTCACTAGGATTTCTTGTTCCTTATTGAGCTCGAATTTTATTATGGTCAACGAAAATAAAATCTTTTTTTTAGATCCTAATTGTCACTAATTGTGAGAAACTAACTAAAGGTGTGGAATTGAAAATATAAGGAAGAAGACTTACCACAAGCGAATATCCAATTCCTCAATCTCCAATTCTTGATCTTTAATCTCCAAGTAGTTCTTTCACAAGAAACACACAAGTTAAAGAACCAAAATAATTAAAACCTACTTAAGCACCTTCCCCGGCAACGGCGCCAAAAACTTGATGCGGCATAAACATATACCAAAAATATTACAAGTGCACAACCATGTCAAGTTATAGTATAAAGATATCGATTCCACGAGGAAGGTATTTTGTAGGAGAAAATATAAAATCGGTTCTTATGTTGTGTGCGTGACAATTAGGAGTGATGAGTGTATGTGATTGTGAAGAGATTGAGAGAGTGAAAATGGTGTGTAAATAGGCGCAAAATATAAGTGAGAGTGGATGTGACAAAGAATGAATGTGATCAATAAGGCAAGAAGGAAAAAGAAAATAAAAATCAAGAATAAAGAAAATAAAATTCAAGAATAAAAGAAAATGCAAGAAACTAAAGATGATGAAGAAGGAAAAATCAAGAAACAAATAAAAATCAAGAATGAAAAGAAATAAAATTCAAGAATAAAAGAAAATACAAGAAATTAAAGATGGTGGATTCAATTATAGATATGGATAATCTAAAATTAAACCCACTTCTTAGAAAATAGTGATTCCTTAGAGGGTTCTAGCCTAAAGGCGAATAAAACAAAATGAAAATAAACAAAAAGAAAAACTAAACCCAAGAGGGTTCTAGTCTCAAGGTGAATAGTACAAGAAATTAAAATCTAACTACAAAATAAATTACAAAATCTAAACTACAAAATAAATTATAAGAATTAAATGCAAGAAAATAAATCTACTCTATAAACATGAAATAAATCTAATCTATAAGCATGAAATAAGTCTAGGCAAGAGGGTTCTAGCCTCTTAGCTATTTAACAAGAAAATAAAATCTAACTATAAGCAAGAAAATAAATCTAAACTAATAAGCAATAAAAGAGAAATAAGAAAAACAAACCTTCAAATTAATCTCTATCTTCATCTTCATCTTCATTGTCCAACAAAGAGAAGAAGTGAAAAATTTAAAGTGGTGAAAAAATTATTATTATTAATTGCAACAAAAGTTACAATTTTGGAAGACCTTCTCAATTAAGAGTAACCCTCCTCTCCAAATAGAGTTATAAAAATTTTCACACCCCTAACCCCTTACTCTCTACCCATATTTATAGTAAACATCAATGAATAAGAGCCATTGAATTGAATCCTTATCCAAAACCATCAAAAATCAGCCATTGATCTGTAACTGAATCGTAGCCATCGATACCAGCATTGATGCTGGTATCGATGTCCAATGAAAAACCTGCCTTCACAGATGGCTTTGTCTCGTTGAGATAGGCGATTTTCATATATTATATGTTAAATTCCGCCTTTCGGATTGAGAGATATCGTCATTTCTTTGTGGCCAACCATCTTGAATATATTTTGTTTTCATATTTGATTTTTTTATTTTCTCCGACTTCTACAAGCTACTCGCCTTGATTCTGGGCTTGGGATTTTTGGCTCTTGCTTGTGTTCTTGATTTAATTCATGAGCTTTTGTTGAGAGATGAGATTTTTAGGCTTTATTCTTCATTAACCTGCAATTAAAGATAAAAAAAATTATTAATGATATATTTATTCATTAAAAATAGATAATGAGGGTATAAAATTATAATAAAATGTGATTATCACTGAGGTTCCTTCTCTTTTTGCTTAGCCGATTGTTGGGCTTTCCCAGCATATACAGCAGGAGTTGCAACCACCCCCAGTTCAGCTAATGTTTTAAAAGGTGTGGTTTTTACCACCCCCTGCTTAGCTAGTTGCTCAGATGCACTTGGGTAATTAAAACGATATTTATTTCCACTTCTAGTAGCAAAAAATTCGTGCTCTTCTTCAGAAAGCGGTAAAGTTAAGATGTCTTCATCGTTTCCTTCAGGAATTGCCAAAACTCTGTAACAGGACTTCTCCTTTCCTTTGCCTTTCAATTTATTCTTGGACGCGGATGTCATCCACTGTTCATCTTCAAGTAAATCGGGATGAACCCAAAGGATTTCTCCATTTGGAGTTGTATGTGACACAAGTCCCTTTTGACGCTGCCCGTGAGGATCATCGTTGACGATTTGCATTCTAACCTTTGACACAGGTTCGAGTTGAAACCATGACAAAGGAACCAAACCTAAGCTAATAGATACTGCATTCACACCTACTTTCTTCTGTTTCGTCTTTACAGTCACAATACCCACGTCAATCAAGGTTTGTATTTTATCTTTTAAGACATAACACGCGGTGGGATGATGGACCCTTCTATGATATGCAAAATATTTAGGGTTAGTATCTTCTTTGCTTCTTCTTGATTTGTAACCGGTGGAAGTTTGATCTTGTTGTTGTCTAAAAGATACTTAAAGATAACCGTTACTTCATCGTCTTTGAAAGAATATTCTTTCAGAAATCTAGGTTCCAAAGTCCTGGATTGCCTTGGGGATTGTTGCGTTTGGTGCAGCAGCTGGAAGGGTGACTGTTGCGATTGTTGTTGCAGTTGTTGTGACGTTGGGTGAGCATCAACAATAGCTGCGGATCCCTTTCCTCTACCTCGAGGATTAAAATTCTGCTTTTGAGGATTAGTTTGGGGTTGACCTCTCTTAAGCTTCTCTCTCTTGAGAAAACATTCGGCTTGTTCACCCCGCACTTTTAATTCTTTCCAAGTCTTGGAAGGCACAACCCCCATGACTTCTAGGACATCCAAAGAGAGGTTGTTGTGGCATGTCTGAAGGATGAACTCTTCGGTGAGTAGATCCCGACAATTTACCGCTTTATTTCAGAATCGTTTAACAAAGACATCTACTGACTCCCCATCTTTCTGTTTCTGGTCCAGCAAGGTACCAATCGATATCTTAGTGTTGTCATCAAAGAATTTAACAAGGAATAAACCTTCCATATCATCCTAACTATTAATACTTCTAGGCTTAAGACGTCGGTACCAATCGAAGGCGGTGCCCCGAAGGGTACCAATGAATGACCGGACTGTCAAAACCTTGTTTCCAGAAATTGCACCCAAATAAGACTTGAAATAAATCAGGTGTTGAGTGGGAGAACCCTTGCCATCAAAAGGAGTGAAGTTAATTAGATTGAATTTCAGAGGGTAAGGAATTGAATCCCATTTCCTTGGATATGGGTATGGAATACCTGTTTTCTTCACTTCTTGAGACGTCATCAAAGCGTTGACTTTATTTTCAAGCTCCTTCATTTTCTTATCCTCATCCATATTCTTCCTTGGGTAAATTTGAGAAGGTTGGGTAGATGACTTTATTGGACTGTTCTCAGAATCATCTTTATTAGGAGGAGGATCAGCAAAGATAGTTTTATCCGCCTCTTGGTCGCTATCATCCTCAGTTATCCGAATAGGTATAGCATTACGCTTGCTAGATTCAAACTTTTGACTTTATTCCGGCTGTTGTTGATGTTGCTGAGCCTACAAATCCTTCATCTGTTGCATTGTCAACTCCATTTCTGTTTTTTTCTCAGCTCTAATCTATTCTTGTTGCTTAGCTAAAGCTTCTTGTAACATCTGGGCTAATTGATCAGGCATAATTGTGAATGATTCCCTGGCTTATTCTATACTGGATATTGTATCGTTAGAGGCAACTGCAGAATAAGTATCTTAGAGTTCCTTATCTGAAAACAACCCTTCATGTATTCTTCTATTATCTCTGCATCTAGTGGCCCTTCGCTGTAGCCGTGATATTCTTTGAGAGAGGCCCTAATCAACTCTCCCTCCCAGAGAAAAATTAGAATCAGGGTTGATTGAATGTCATTTTCCTTTGTCGGTCATGTTGATAGTAACCTCTGGAAGCTCATCTTTTTGAATCATAGGATTCTTTCTGTGAAAACATCTCATCTTGGGTTTTGATGTCTCCATAGAAAGTCTTTAGAATACAGAAACCCTTGGCGGTTCGACTTTAGAGCAACTGCATCCAGACAACACTGCTTTGATAAGATTTTCACATACACAATGAGGGCTTGTTTCTCGAACAGTCCTTTTTCCTGATTTGTTTCCACCCTTAGTTTGATAGTATAGCTCGTCAGTATGGTGACTAGAGCAACCTATCTTCTATTTTTATGTTTGAACCTTGTTGGCATACACAGGACGACTTGTCGTCGCCTCTGAGTGATCCAATATTATATGTTTAGATCCACCCCCTCGAGGGCATAGAGTGTTTTCTAGCCCTAAACGAGAAGAAATTGGAATTCTCCCCCCTGAGATTGCTTTATCATGATAGAAGGATACTTACTACCCCCAGTGTAAGAATCTACTCGTGGTTCATTCACTGGACCCGAGTGTTCTTTGACTGATACTTTGCCTTGATCATCAGGTAAAGGACCAAGGCGATCCACCATTGTGATCTTGAATTTTGATAGGTTGGGACTGACCCATGGCTTCACTGGTGACGGAGTAGACGTGATTGTAGTGGACGGACCCGGCATAGACGTTGATGCGGTTGAAGATGAGACCTCGGAAACTTTTCTTTGGCTGCGACAGTGGAGATTGCTGCGGTTGAAAGATGTGACCTGCCGCCGCGGTTGAAGGATGTGACCTGCCAATTTGATTTTTGCGTAAGTTCAAATTTAGGAATCCAAACATTGAGATTTTTTGGTGATTCTTTAGACACCATTTCCTTTTTCTCTTCTCGTCTATGTTGTAAAAGAGCATGGGCACGGGAAGCATTTGCATGATGCTTTTGTATATGTTCTTTAAGAGTTAAACGAGCTCTTTTAATGAGAGTCCACTCTTCCGTCGTGAGTTGTGCAGAAACATGAGTGGTTTGTCGTTGAGTTGAACGAACCACTTGTTGTTTTCTCGACTCTAAGTCTGCATAATAACGAATTCCGTCGGTTTGTTCTAAGGCCTTAGCCAATTGACGAGCACGGCGCTGACGTTGTCTCTGATGAGCCCTCTTTGTCAATACTGGCGAGGTTTGATTCCATGACTCCTTAACTAGAGAAGAGTCATTAGGAGTAGAGGTGTTGCAAGTGGAATTCTTAGCAACAATCTGGCGAGAGTCTTCACCCGTAGCATTCGACAACTTAAAAACCTTCTTAGAAGACGAAATCTTTCAGTATTTGTGAAGCGAGAAAGACTTTGAGGATGAGGATGATAGATATTCCTTAAACTTTTCTTGGTCAAACTCGTATTTGACCTCTTCATTAACTGGTATCTTGATGATCGGCTACAACACGACGATCTCGGCGGTGAGACCGTTGGCTCCCACTGTGGTCGCCAGTTTGTTTTCATAGAAAGTTAGTTTAATTATGGAATTTATTAAAACTTCAGTCACTTACAATGAATTACACAAAAAATAAGAAAGTTACAACTTCCTAGAAAATTACACAGAAATTGTTTATTAACTCCTACTTTTGTGGGATCATTGCCTGTGCCAGGGGTGTGTTAGCCCGTGGACCACCGATTCACAGATTCTAATTGAACCGTGAAGGCTTTTGGATATTCTTCTTCGTTTATCGAAGTAAGAATCTTAAGAGAATATCTTATGGATGTAATATGTTCACCCTTCTAAAGATCAAGTCAGAGCTTAGATCTTTAGGAATCGCCAAAAGCTTCTTGAAAGTATTTGTGGGGAATGAAGACTCTCTCTCTTGCTCAAAATCACCAATGCTCCTCTCTCCACCCTCTGTATAGGAAGGTATTTATAGGGATCAGGACCCATAACTATTGAAATAGGAGTTAAATAACTGATCAACATCACTTTCTTTGGCCGCGGCAGTCGCCACTACCACGGC
>NC_033801.1:56322187-56382866 GCF_001876935.1 Asparagus officinalis
CAGCGGTTCCAGCCACGTTTGTAATCGCCTTCCTTTACATTAGTGCACGTTTTCTGTAGGTAGTGGGCATATTCTTAGGGTATAACTGCCCCGCAACATTGCTACATGTTCTCCCTCAGTTATAAAACCAAGTGGACCCCACATGGATGCTAAAAACCGTCAGCAATATCACAAGAGGATGCCCTCAAACGCTTACGTGACATAGTCCATTGCCGCGCATATGCGCGTCAGCTTCCACTGTCGCGCATATACGCGTCAGTGTACCTTGTCGCGGGTTATCTTTCCATATTGTTTTATCTGTTCCTCTGCTTCTTTTAGCTTTGGATGATCCCCTCTGACTTAGATAATGACATTCATTATCTTTTCTTTGTCTTGAGTTGTATTTGGATATCTATAAGCATTTTTAGACACCTATATATATATATATGCAAACCCGAAATAAACCCGTTTGACCCAAACTAGGAAACCTAGTCTGACTAGAAAAATTACCTTCGGTAATTTGGCTATAACTTTCTCATATGACCTCAGAATGAGGTGAATGTAAAACCCCAAAAACTTATGTTAATATAATTAATATGAGATTAATTATGATTTATGGATATTTATTCTGATAAATATAGTTAAATGGGGTATGAGTATGATACCATGTGTTTTGAGTATAAACAAGTTCATTCATGAGAAAGAGAAGAGTCGAAACATGCACAATGGCCAAAGATATGTAACTGGAAAATTTCAGTTCGGTCGACAGTCACGGTCGACCGCGAAACCTGCAGAAGTCAGATTCCTGTTTTGAGTTGGTTTTGGTTTTTTAAAGCCCATATTTGTTTTCTCTGGTTTATATATCAAACTTTCACGAATTTTCTTAGTTTTCTAAGAACCCTAACAGCCACCAAACCCCCACAAATCCTAATTTGATTCTTGGAGAATATTAGAGGCTTTCAAGTGGATTTTTCGGGTGATTTTGGCTTTTGGATTGGAGATCTACTTTGGCTTGGCATCCTAAAATATTTTCCTACAAGTTTCAGGCGAGTTCATCTCTTCTAATCCCCCTCTTAGTTTTAAAAATGTTTTTTTGAAGAATTTTTAACATGTTTTATAGAGCCAAATTGAGTAGTTTATTAATAAAAGTCAATTCTTTTGTATTATATGTATAAAGACTAGGTCTTTCCATGTTAAAAAGTTTGAGAATGAATTTACAGAAGTATGTAAGATTTAAAAATGATTTAAAACGTGGTTTAATCTGAAGAAAGATGATTTGTTCTTCGTTTCGAGTTTTTATTCATGACTTAGGGTTTTGAATATAAACTTTATGCCAATAATCATGCTATATATGTTGAGTTTGTTTTTAGAAGTTTTTATCTAATGTAGACATGCTCTCATGCGAGTTTTATGTTGTTTTAATCATATTTGAATCACCTAAACACGGCGTGAACACGACACACACAACTAGATTGGGAATCTGGAATATCAGCCCACGGTCGACCGCGCCATAGCAGCAGTCGACCGCGTGTAGGACAGAGGCTTGAGTAGGCTCTGGAACCCGTCGTGGTCGACCGCCACACAGTCTGTGGCCCTGTCCATGTTTTGTTCGATTGTTGAGTTTTCGAGCTAGTCTCTCGACTGTGTACTGTTATGATAAAATGTTTATGAGCTGTTTAACATCTAAAATGTCAGTAAACACCAGATATGGACACGTACACCAAGATATATACATGTATGTTTAAAATATGATGTGTTAACATGATAAATAAGAAAAATACACAAATATTATGTTTCCGGATTAGGGAGATGAAACCTATTTCTGCAGGGTGATTGAGTAAGAGTCTTACAAAAGTATCATCATATTATGTTTTCGGATTAGGGAGATGAAATCTATTTTCGCAGGGCGATTGATTAAGAGTAAATTATCGTCATATTATGTTTCCGGGATAGGGAGATAAAGCCTATTATCGCAGAACAATTGAGTGAGAATATTACAAGAGTATCGATAATGTATAAGAGATGCATATTTGTAAGTAATATAAATTATAAATTGATTTTCATTTTTTTTGATACCCACAATAGGGTGCTTTCTCTGAGACCGTGACTTACACAACATGTTTTTGGTTGGCTTTTGTTTGGATGAGTTCCTTTTATGTTAGATCCATCTACCCGAGTGTAGATCAAGATGAGATATTTGTTCTACATGTTTAAGGTTTGGAGTGTTTTGCTTTTGGTTTATTGCATTCATTCATAGGGTTTGGAGTTAGTATTTAGGTAGTCACAATTTGAAACATGGTATATACATGAGAGTTTCCTTGTTTGGATTATTTCGCTCGACGTACTAACTCTCGTGTTGTGATTTCCTAAAAAATATTAACTTCCAGTTAGAATTTTATGAATGATTTCATATGTATATGTACTAACTCTATTTTTCTATATACTCCTACCCCTTCCCTTGGGGAGAGGTGGAGATGATCTCGCTATAACTCTTTGACGCTTGTTGTTTTCCCCCCTTTCAGGCAGTGAGTCCAGCGCGCGAAGAGTCGCAGGTTGATGAGATTTCTACATAGATCTCACCTAGCTATTTATTATGTAGTAGTTAGTCAGAACGAGTCGCAGGTTGATGAGATTTCTACATAGATCTCACCTAGCTATTTATTATGTAGTAGTTAGTCAGAACTCCACAGTTAGTTGATTATGTTCAGACTCTAGACTTGTAATTCATTTTGTAGAGGCTGAGAGACATAGTGATACTTTATTTGACTCTTTATATTTGAGGTTTATTTCAGACTCAGAGATCCTTCTATTCTATTTTTGTTGGGCTCATTGATGACTATTCTCTTGTTTGCTTTTGTTGTTCTATTTCTTTTATTTGTCTGTCGATACATTCACCTATTTATTGTTTCCACTAGAGAGATAGTTATTGTGATCGTGAAACATGTCGTAGCATGGTGTTTGGTGCTTGGTAGGTTGACAATCCGGGTTTCACCTTGGACCGTAGCCTCGCGTGAAACCTGGGGCGTCGCATTTAAGATTTGTTGGAAAGCTATTGAAGAGACCTATAACTATGGTCTTTTGAGTTTTCCAGATTCAAACTATATCGGTGTGTAAAATATATAATTTTTTAACTGGTCACTTTTCCAGATTTCTCTTCGTGCATGTTTTGTGTATTTGCACTCATATATTCACAAATATACATTGAATTGATCTCAAATCAATTCTTATCATACTCAAACATCAAAATATGTTATATTTTCATCATATAATATATTTATTATTATTTTTCACATAATATTTAAATTTTTGGTGTTTTACATGAACCAAGAGGTCAGTATTTGACCGGTTGACGAATGTCACCCGACCTGCCAAGCGACGACGATACTACAAGAAGAAGGCTTCGGAGATCGAATATCCTGAGGTTACTATCAATGTGATCGGCAGAGGGAAAGCCCCTAGTTCTGATGATTCGGAGACTAGCCGCTCTCCAACCGTCAGAGAAATTTGTGATGAGTTTGAAGGCATATATCGACACACTCAAACTCGGACGAAAGCCATTCCTCCTGTTAATTATAAACGACTGGCTATAGGAGCAACTTCTAATGAGGAACACTCAGCCATCACAGAATCTTAGTTCTTGAGTTCTTTTATAGCGCACGTGAATCCTGTTTATATGACAAAAAGCTCAGATAACCTAGTAAAGAGGGTGGATGAACACCACGTCATGCTCTAGGCTCAGCAAGAGACTTTTTATCAACTGCAAGATCTAATGACTCAGTTTGCCGCAAAAAAGATCCAAAAAGCTTAATCCTCCCGAAAGACAAAATTATCAAAAGGGAAGGATAAAGTGAATGAGAATTCGGACCATGAAGCTCACAGTATAAAATCCACCTCTGAAGAAGAGGGCGAGAACAAGCATAATCCTCAGTCGGCTAAGATGGAGGAGTTAGAAGCTCATCTCAATGCAGTTGCTAATAGGAGCGAGCTCCAAAATGATGTAGTAGTACGACCTTATCCTGCAGAATGGACACAGCTCCCTATCCTCCAAAATTCAAGGCCCCAACTCTACAAGCTTTTGATGGTATGTGATCGCCGAACCAACACATCTATTATTTCAAGTCACAAACTAGAGATATGATAGCAAACGATGCCATATTAACTCGCCTATTTATCGGCACCCCTAAGGGGTTGCCTTTGAATGGTTCATGAAGTTGCCTGCTGAGTCTATTTAGAAATAGGTAGATCTAGAAAGGATTTTCCTAGTTAGGTTCTTCGAAGATGAATCAGAAGTCTCTATCCTAACCCTTTTCACCACTAAGCAGAGGAAGGGAGAATCCGTAAAGACCTTTGTGGAGAGATTCCGAAGTATGACCCTACGATGCCCATCAAGTATGATACAATCTACTTTGGTGGAAACTTGCAGGCATAACTTACATACCCCTCTCCTGGCTTAAATGGGAGTAGCAGAATGTCGCTCCTGGAAGCAATTGGTCTCACAAGGAGAGCAGATGGAAGAGATCGTTGCCCGAGTCAGAGCTGAAGAAGCTAACAAGCTAAAACCACAAGCGCAACGCAACCATGGCAATGCTCCTAGACCTAAGGGAAAGGAGACTTTGGCAACTGATTCTAGCATGCGGACGCCACCTGCCAAGAAGGGCAAAGCACTGAATCAGCAAAGTGTGCCCAAACAATATTCCTTTAAAGAGGAACACGTGGATACTCTATTCCAGCTACTTTAGAGGAATAATAAGCTGCAACTTCCCGAAATCAAGAAACCTGATGAGGCAGGAAAGGTGGACGATCCCAATTACTGTCGTTATCATAGATTTCTAGGACATCCTACTCGAAAATGTTATGTCTTCAAGGATATCCTGTAAAATTTGGTTAATACCAACATGATTACATTAAAGCCTGAACAGAAGACCGTATCCACCAATTTGATATCGGTCCAGTTCACTGACTTCCCTCTTGTAGTAGCCGCAGACAACGTTATCCCCATTCATAAAGAGGAAATGCATATAAAGAATACTAACCCACACAGTCAGAAGGATAGAGGATTAGTACCCCTCACAGTAAAACCTCATAAAATACAGTGAATGAATTTTTTATTGTGAAATATATGTTTATATCATAGATGAATGTGAAAACAAGTGTTTGGGGATCAAACGAGTGTATTTATATGAGAAAGATTGAGTGATAAGACCAGCACACAAACAACATGCACCAACAGGAAATTTCCTGCGCGGTCGACCGCTGGGCATGCAGCAGAAGCAGAAAGCATCTATCTCTTGTGCGGTCGACCGTGGTGGTTGACCGTACAGAGTTTTGCCAGTTTTTTCCAGTTCGAGTCTCATTGGGTTTTGGGTCGGGTTTGTGGGCTTATATATATAATATTATATTCGTGAGAGCTTCTTCTTCACCACAGAAAACCCTAGCAGCCTCCTCCTTCCCTCTTGCAAACCCTAACCCCTTCTCCTTGGTGATTTTAGTGGATTTCGAAGAGTTTGAGCGGGATCCAGCGGTTTTCGACATAGGAGGATATTTTTCCAGCGTTTTTTGGAGTTGTTCATCATCCGTCAGGCGAGTTTCATCTCGCCCAACCCTATAGCTATGTTTTTAAATGTTTTAATAATGTTTTTCATGTGATTTGTGAGCCTAACATACTAGATTATGTATAAAAATAGATCTATATGTGGTATTTTTGCAAAGAGAATGTGTTTTCAGTTAATAAAGCTCACCCACGAAATTCTTAATACAAATCTAGATCAGGGTTTATTTCTAACAAGAGTTTTGTAAGAAAGATTTTTGTTTTTGAAGATTTCGACACAAAATTTACATGTTTAAGATTTGATTAATTTTATCTATAGTGATTAGACTAAAATTCACATGTTCTAGTTATGCTAAATCACTTATGAAGGATTGATAATGTATATAAACATCGCATGAAAGTTTTTGGATCAAACCACGTAGAACAGAAACCTGAACTAGGGTTTCTGCTTTTACACGATTGACCGTGGTGGTCGACCGCGTGTAGTGCACAGAAGCAGTAAGATTCTGCTCTAGTCATGGTCGACCGCGGGCGGTCGACCGCTGGAGGATTTTTTTTAGCTTTTGTCCTATTGTGCTTAAGTTTGTGTGGCTAGCAAAATATCTGGGTTATATGGGTTTGTTATACAATGAGATTGGTATACATAAGTTGACTTCAGACATGAGTCTTAGATTTATTCACCAGAGCATGAGGGTGAATGGTATATATGTGATTTCTGATACTATTTGCATATTACAGTCCTCGTGTTGGACTATAAGCTATCAAGTCCTCGTGTTGGACTATAAGCTATCAAGTCCTTGTGTTGGACTATAAACTATTAAATTCCTTGTGTTGGACTATAAGCTATCAAAGTCCTCGTGTTGGACTATAAGCTATCAAAGTCCTCATGTTGGACTATAATCCACTACAATCCTCGTATTGGACTATAAGCTATTGCAGATCATACTTTGGACATTTATTTATTGCAGACCACGAGTTGGGTATGTAATTGACATATGACAGGTCATTGATATTTCGGTTGGAGATAGTGTTATTACTCCATGTTGTAGCTTTTGAATTTGGTATTTAGCTTTTTACAATTTGAGCTAAGGGAGGCGTACCTATGCTCGTGTTGTAAATTTCTAAACATCAAACCTCTATTTTATTTTTACAGTCGATGTTTGGCTATCTATATGTATTGTCAGATATTTTCTTATCCTTCTAGCCCTTTCCCCAAGGGTTGGTTGAGATGTTACTCGCTATAGCGCTTTGACGCTCGTTGTTTCCCCACTTTGAGGTAACGAGCCAGGTGCATGGAGAGCCGTAGCTTGATGGAGTTGTTCTAGTTACCATTTTTTATTTTTGCTAGTAGTTTATGTCAGAACTCCACAATAGATGTATTTATGAAACATTTGAGTTTTTATTCTAGTTTTGTATAGGCAATGTGTCTATACAAAGCAACAATATTATTTCATTTGATTTTTATGTCGAGACATTTGTATCCAGTTCAGATATTACCTTTTTAGAGACTTATCCATTTACATCAGTGGAATTGATTATTCTTGTGAGTATTGTTGTTTAGTTTCCTTTTTGTATACTCTCTTTTGCCTATTTTGTACCTACACCTGTTGTTGATTCTACTAGATAGGTAGTGACTATGAAGGTGAAGCATATCGTAGCATGGTGTTTGGTGCTTGACAGGTTTGACATTCTTAGTTTTACCTTGGACTACAGCCTTATTGAAACTAGGGGCGTCACAGTTGGAATCAGAGTTCTAGTTCCAATATCCTTAGGATCATCCTGTGTTGAGTCGTGGATTTAGAGTAAAGTTTCTTAAGATTCGTGTATAGAGTCCGTTAGAAATTCTAGAATGAGTGAGGACGTTATATACGCGTGTTCAAAAATTACAAATATTTTTTTATGATATTAAAAGTATTTGAGTGAATGATATATGATATGAAATTCTTATATGTTTTGTTCAAGGACTTATAAATCTTCTTCTATATGCTCAAATGGCTGGACGTGGTAGACCTCGTACCCGGAGAGCTGATCAGGCAGAGCCGCAGGAGGCTCCACCTGAGCCGCAGCAGGCTCCTTAATACTTAATAGATTTGATGGCTCCCATAGCCGCTAGGATGGCAGCACTTGAGAAGCTCATGACGAATCATGTCACACCACCACCACCAGGAGTTCCACCACCGGTTGCACCAGCTACTCATATTATAGAGGATTTTTCTGAGGGCACATGGATACCCACCCCTCAGGCAGTTGCTGATAAAGTCACAAAGCAGGTGGCTTGGCTCCGCTTAGTAGAGAGATACTTGAAGATAAGGGCACCAGAGTTTCAGGGTTCATCGGATTCTCTTGCAGCACATAAATGGAAGGAAGATGTGAGTAACATTCTTGAGATACTGAATGTGACTTCGGTTCAGAAGCAGAGGCTAGCATCTTACGGTCTCAAATGGGATGCAGGGAGATGGTATCAGCTCTAGTTTACTCCAGATCAGAGGATGACCCTCACCTGGGAGGGTTTCGCCTACTTCTTTGATGAGCAATATATCTCTTTCGCGGCATGGTCCGAGAAAGAGCTTGAGTTGTCCAGATTGTCTCAGGGAGACATGTTAGTAGCTAATTTCGAGAGCAAGTTTATGAGCTTGCTTCACTTCACGGGCATGTGGCAGACGAGAGAACGCCAGGCACAGATGTTTTTAGCAAGACTTCGCCCTAACCTTCATCGATACCTCATTTCTAGGAGGTTCTATTTAGTATGAGAGGTAGCGGATGCTGCCACATCATAGGAGAATGAGTCTGTTATGTTCCAGAAGGATAAGGAAACGAATACTAAGGATAAGGGCAAGAATAAGAGGCCATTTTCGGAACCCAGTAGCAGCAGCAGCAAGGCCCTCATAGGAGAGGACCCTATCAGGATCAGAAAGCACCTCAGCAGCGCAAATTCCAGGGCACTTGTTTTAAGTGTCACAAGCTTGGCCACAAAGTATCAAAGTGTTGCAGTGCACCAGCAGGAGCCCAACAAGGGAGAGGGTAGAATCAGCAGCAGAAGAGATTCCAAGGCCGATGTCAGGGCCAACAGACGAGACTTGAGGCACCGCCGGCAGTTTTGTAGATTGACGGACAGGTTCGTGCAGTTCAGGAGGTTCCTCAGGGGCAGGTAGTCCCATATGCCCCACCTCCAGTAGCAGAACAGCTTCCAGCCACAGGCAGAGTGTATGCAGTAGTTCTTCGTGATCATGATGCGAGCGGGGCCATAGTGGAGGTTACGTTCTCCGTGAACTCCTTTCCAGCATATATTCTTTTCGATTCAGGAGCTTCGTATTCTTTCATATCTTATGCTTTTATGATTAGACTTCAGCTTGTAGCTCAGCCTCTAGACGTTCATTTTTCAGTTTTCACCCCTCTAGGTGAGATGTCGCTCTTGGAGAGCATTTGTAGGAGGTGTGTTATCGGTTTAGACAAGTCTGAGTTCGTTGTTGATCTGATAGTGTTGAGCATGTCAAACACAATATTGAAACTTTGTGAAATGTTTTTATAGACTTGATAAATTATGTATAAAGTGACGTTGAAGTCTATAAACTAATAAAATAATATTTTATCAAAAACACCTATATTTTTATAAAATCAACAAATACGTGTGTGTGAATAATATGAGCTTAAAGTATTAACACACAAGTATAAACCTATACTACAAACGCTATAAGCTATATACCCAAGCTTGATGGTCTTCAATATAGCTCAATTTGGTAAACTTGCGGATGAAGCTTGAATTTGGATATTGACTTGAATTGCATTGCTTCACTCCACTATTTCCGTTAACCTCCATTTGATATGATCGTTATGGCGCAATTCCATCCAACCTCCAATATGTTGTTTGTCTACAATAAATAGATAAACACAAACACTAGACAAACAACATTAGTTATAAATTGTTTGTTAAACATCATCAAAACAAAGAGGCAACAATACTTTGGACATTTATTTATTACAGACCACGAGTTGGGTATGTAATTGACATATGACAGGTCATTGATATTTCGATTGGAGATAGAGTTATTACTCCATATTGTAGCTTTTGAATTTGACTTTTAGCTATTTACAATTTGAGCTAAGGGAGGCGTACCTATGCTCGTGTTGTAAATTTCTAAACATCAAACCTCTATCTTATTTTTACAGTCGTTGTTTGGCTATCTATATGTATTATCAGATATTTTCTTATCCTTCTAGCCCTTTCCCCAAGGGTTGGTTGAGATGTTACTCGCTATAGCGCTTTGACGCTCGTTGTTTCCCCACTTTGAGGTAACGAGCCAGGTGCATGGAGAGCCGTAGCTTGATGGAGTTGTTCTAGTTACCATTTTTTATTTTTGCTAGTAGTTTATGTCAGAACTCCACAATAGATGTATTTATGAAACATTTGAGTTTTTATTCTAGTTTTGTATAGGCAATGTGCCTTAATATCATTTCATTTGATTCTTATGTCGAGTTATTTGTATTTAGTTCAGATATTACCTTTTTAGAGACTTATCCATTTATATCAGTGGTAGTGATTATTCTTCTGAGTATTTGTTGTTTAGTTTCCTTTCTGTATACTCTCTTTTGCCTGTTTTGTACCTACACCTGTTGTTGATTCTACTAGATAGGTAGTGACTATGAAGGTGAAGCATATCGTAGCATGGTGTTTGGTGCTTGACAGGTTTGACATTCTTAGTTTTACCTTGGACTACAGCCTTATTGAAACTAGGGGCGTCACAGTTGGAATCAGAGTTCTAGTTCCAATATCCTTAGGATCATCCTGTGTTGAGTCGTGGATTTAGAGTAAAGTTTCTTAAGATTCGTGTATAGAGTCCGTTAGAAATTCTAGAATGAGTGAGGACGTTATATACGCGTGTTCAAAAATTACAAATATTTTTTTATGATATTAAAAGTATTTGAGTGAATGATATATGATATGAAATTCTTATATGTTTTGTTCAAGGACTTATAAATCTTCTTCTATATGCTCAAATGGCTGGACGTGGTAGACCTCGTACCCGGAGAGCTGATCAGGCAGAGCCGCAGGAGGCTCCCCCTGAGCCGCAGCAGGCTCCTTAATACTTAATAGATTTGATGGCTCCCATAGCCGCTAGGATGGCAGCACTTGAGAAGCTCATGACGAATCATGTCACACCACCACCACCAGGAGTTCCACCACCGGTTGCACCAGCTACTCATATTATAGAGGATTTTTCTGAGGGCACATGGATACCCACCCCTCAGGCAGTTGCTGATAAAGTCACAAAGCAGGTGGCTTGGCTCCGCTTAGTAGAGAGATACTTGAAGATAAGGGCACCAGAGTTTCAGGGTTCATCGGATTCTCTTGCAGCACATAAATGGAAGGAAGATGTGAGTAACATTCTTGAGATACTGAATGTGACTTCGGTTCAGAAGCAGAGGCTAGCATCTTACGGTCTCAAATGGGATGCAGGGAGATGGTATCAGCTCTAGTTTACTCCAGATCAGAGGATGACCCTCACCTGGGAGGGTTTCGCCTACTTCTTTGATGAGCACTATATCTCTTCTGCGGTACGGGCCGGGAAAGAGCTCGAGTTGTCCAGATTGTCTCAGGGAGACATGTCGGTAGCTGATTTCGAGAGCAAGTTTATGAGCTTGCTTCACTTCACGGGCATGTGGCAGACGAGAGAACGCCAGGCACAGATGTTTTTAGCAAGACTTCGCCCTAACCTTCATCGATACCTCATTTCTAGGAGGTTCTATTTAGTATGAGAGGTAGCGGATGCTGCCACATCATAGGAGAATGAGTCTGTTATGTTCCAGAAGGATAAGGAAACGAATACTAAGGATAAGGGCAAGAATAAGAGGCCATTTTCGGAACCCAGTAGCAGCAGCAGCAAGGCCCTCATAGGAGAGGACCCTATCAGGATCAGAAAGCACCTCAGCAGCGCAAATTCCAGGGCACTTGTTTTAAGTGTCACAAGCTTGGCCACAAAGTATCAAAGTGTTGCAGTGCACCAGCAGGAGCCCAACAAGGGAGAGGGTAGAATCAGCAGCAGAAGAGATTCCAAGGCCGATGTCAGGGCCAACAGACGAGACTTGAGGCACCGCCGACAGTTCCGCAGATTGAGGGACAGGTTCATGTAGTTCAGGAGATTCCTCAGGGGCAGGTAGTTCCATATGCCCTACCTCCAGTAGCAGAGCAGCTTCCAGCCACAAGCAGAGTGTATGTAGTAGTTCCTTGTGATCATGGTGCAAGTGGGGCCGCAGTGGAGGGTACGTTCTCCATGAACTCCTTTCTAGCCCGTATTCTTTTTGATTCAGGAGCTTCGCATTCTTTCATATCTTATGCTTTTATGATTAGACTTCATCTTGTAGCTTAGCCTCTAGACGTTCCTTTGTCAGTTTCCACCCCTCTAGGTGAGATGTCACTCTTGGAGAGCATTTGTAGGAGGTGTGTTATCGGTTTAGACGAGTCTGAGTTTGTTGTTGATCTGATAGTGTTGAGCATGTCAGAATTCGATGTCATTCTTGGTATGGATTGGCTATTTTCCTACCACGTCAGTATCGACTATTTTATGAAAACAGTCAGTTTGCGAGCGTCGGATGGGTCCGAGTTAGTTATAGCAACCTCTCAGGGGAACCAGTTTGCGGAGTCATTACTAGCTTACATTAAGGAGGTGATGCTTTGGGATCAGAGTATGGATATATGAGAGACTAGAATTATCTCAGATTATCAGGATGTTTTTCAGGACATACCTGGGTTGCCTCCTATGAGAGAGGTTGAGTTCTGTATTGAATTACAGTCGGGCACAGCCCCGATACCCCGAGCACCCTATCATATGACACCTGCTGAGATGAGAGAGCTACAGGCCCAGTTAGATAAGTTGTTAGCTCAGGGCTTTATTCGTCGGAGTCATTCTCCATGGGGAGCGCTGGTCCTCTTCGTGAAGAAGAAGAATGGTAGTATGCGATTATGTATCGACTACCGTGAGTTGAACAAAGTCACTATCCGGAATAGATATCCTTTGCGTCGGATTGATGACTTGTTTGATCAGCTATAGGGAGCATAGTATTTTTCAAAGATTGATCTTCGTTCTGGTTATCATCAGTTGCGGTTTCGGGAGATGGATACCTCCAAGACCGCTTTTCTGACTCGATATAGATCCTTCGAGTTTTTGGTCATGCCGTTTGGGTTGACCAATGTACCCACGGTATTCATGGATCTGATGAACCAGGTCTTCCGTCCATACTTGGACTAGTTCGTGATTGTATTCATCGATGATATTCTTATCTATTCGAGATCGGAGTCGGAGCACAAGAGACATCTACGTTTGGCTTTGCAGACTTTGAGGGAGCATCAGCTATATGCTAAGTTTAGCAAGTGTGAGTTTTAGATTTCTGAGGTCAGATTTCTTAGCCATGTTGTCAGCAGAGAAGGCATAGTAGTGGACCCAGCTAAAGTTTTAGTAGTTCTTGATTAGGAACCGCCGAAGATGGTTACCGAGATTCATAGATTTTTGGGGTTAGCCGGCTATTACAAAAAGTTCATTCAGGACTTCTTGAAGATTACAATACCACTTACACGCCTTACGAAGAAGGGTGTGCAGTTCACTTGGAGCATAGAGTGCCAGAAAGTCTTTGATACCTTGAAGACTAAGTTGACTACGATGACAGTTTTTACTATTCTGAGCAGTGACAGGACATTTGTTGTATACACGGATGCATCATTAGTAGGTTTGGGAGGTGTCTTTATGCAGACTCAGATGGAAGTAGCATACATTTCACGACAGTTGAGGGTGCATGAGCAGAACTACCCCACTCATGATTTAGAGTTAGCAGCAGTGGTATTCGCGCTGAAGGCGTGGAGACACTACTTATATGGAGTTCAGTTCGAGCTTTTCACAGACCACCAGAATCTGAAGTACCTTTTCTCCCAGAAGGAACTTAATCAGAGGCAGCAGCGATAGATTGAGTTCATCAAGGACTATGAGTTCGTGATTCAGTATCACCCAGGAAGGCGAACGTCGTAGCAGATACTTTGAGTAGGAAGTGTCAACACCAGGTCGCGACTTTGAGGTGCTCGTTGTATAGAGATCTTCTCACTCTTAGCCAGCTGGATTTTAGGCCAGAGATTTGCGGGACCAGTGCATACTTAGGAGCTATATCAGTGCAGCTACCTTGGAGGGACAGAGTAGTCAGAGCTCAGTTAGAGGACTCTTGGATTCAAATCCGAAAGGAGGAGATTTCCAAAGAGCCCAAGGACGATTAGACCATTGGGGCAGATGGAGGCCTTCGGATGAAGGGTCGATTGTTTATGCCAACTAGTGTGGAGCTGAAGAGGGAGTTGTTTGATGAAGCACATCATACTCGATATACAGTGCATCGATGAACCACTAAGATGTACAAGGACTTGAGAAGACACTTTTGGTGGAGTGGTATGCGTGGAGATATTTCAGAATACGTGGCTAAGTGTTTCACCTACCAGCAAGTGAAGACAGAATATCAGAGACCAGCAGAGACACTTCAGCCTCTACCTATTCAAGAATGGAAGTGGGTAGACATTTCTATGGACTTTATTGTAGGGCTGCCGAAGTCGAAGAGGGGGAACGACTCAATTTGGGTGATCGTGGATCGGTTGACGAAGTCGGCACATTTTATTCCAGTGAGGACTACCTACACCACCGAGACATTGTTAGACCCAAGAGGGAGGGTGATTAGGGTCTTATGCTAATCTAATCCGATTTAAATGTCAATTAAAATTAATTAATGAGTTATCCTAGCAAGTATGAAATACCACAAGATATATGAGCTAGGATAAGCAATGTAAACAATGAGATATATCCTATATGATGAAATATATATGCAAGGATATATAAACTAATACAAGGGTAAACAACATGAAGCAAGAAAGAGGATGATATGAATAATGAGACATTGGCGATATGAGCAATGAGTACAAATATAAATAAACGCCAAAGCACACTCAAACACAAACAAATGATCACGGAGTTCGGACCTTCCGTCCTACGTCTCCGCTCCCCACTCCCGGGGAGAAATCCACTATCACAACCTGGTTTTCTACGTTCACCCGAATAACGTTTACACCTCACACTCGGTTTTCTAGCTAACCGAAAACTTTACAATCAACACTCTAGCAATCACACTCTACACCATCACAAGTGTTGGACCTAGCCGTGTCTCCCTCAAGTACTCGGTTACAACCTCTCCCTAGGCTCGTCAACCGACGCCACTCCTCTTGGAACGATCCCCGACTCTCACCACGCACTCCTCTCGGTGTACAAGTGTATTACAAAGTGATTCTCACGATTAGGCTCAAAATAACAAGTGATTGTTCTCCAATATGAATGAGAACACAATGAAAGCTCACACTCAAAGTTACAATTCTCACCAACCCAAATATATTATGAATGCAAATACAATAAGCTCCAGTGGGTGTGTGTAAACAATGAGTGAAATCAAAATCAAACTAAACTCAATTAAAATCTAGCATATAGAAATTATAAACAAAATAATAAATAGCTAGAAATGAGTTTAGAGATTCTTCTCTGAATAACAAGATGGAGAGATGAAGATTGAAGCCCAAAACAAGCAGATGATCTCCTCCACTTGTGAAAACCAAAACAGCTTTAAACCAAACTCAAACCAACCATAAACCCTTGTTAAAAACTTTCTTAAACTTGTTTAAAACACTCTCATGGTTGTTGAAATAGAAGGGGGTTTAGGGGTTTATATAGGAAGAGAAACCAACAGCCAAAACCCCAAACAAAACAACAAAAATCCTAGAAAAACAGGAAACAGATTCTGTACCCAATATGACTGTTAGTAGTTCGGTGGTCGACCGAAAAAATTCACGGTCGACCGTGATCCAGATCCCAGACTGAGAAACGAGCAGAGACTTAATCGGTCGACCGGTGCGGTCGACCATGGGAAGTCTCGAGCTCTCGGTCGACCGCGGCGGGCGATGAACACAAGTACGGTCGACCGGTGCGGTCGACCGAGGACTGATACATGAAAATGAAGTTCTGAAAACTGTTTTTCTGATTTTAAAACACTGTTTAAAAATATCAAATAAATTCCAAAAAATATAAAACTTTAGGGAATGATTGTAAACATGATAATAAACATGTTACAATGGCTGGTTTCTAAAAAGGACTTCCCAAATGAAAAATATCATCATTTTACAAAATAGGCCAAAACATGAAAATATATATATATACGAAGAAACCAATAAATGTGTGTGTATAGATATTGAGCTTAACGTACTTAACACACATAATATAAAACCTATACTAAGTTACCCAAGCTAGATCTTGATCTTCAATAAGCTTGACTTGGTACACATGCGGATGAAGCTTGGATCTTGAACTAGAATTGCATAAGCTTCACCGAAATTTCGCCAACCTCCTTTGGATATGATCGTTGAAGCTCTATTCCATCCATCCTCCAACGCGTTGTTTGTCTACAATAAATAAGAAAACACAAATACTAGACAAACAACATTAGTTGTAAATTGTTTGTTAAACATCATCAAAACAAGAAGGCCAACAATCTCCCCATTTTTGATGATGACAAACAATTTACAAAAAGGATATATGCATGAAAGGAAATGAATATACAAAGTATAAGATATCATGCATATAAACAAGAAAGAATATACTCACAATATTTCTGCCCCTTTGACAACATCAAAAAGGGGACAAAGGAATGAAGAGAGAGAAAGCATACATGAATATGCTAAATATCACACACATACAAAAGGATAACGAGAACACATATAAATATGTCAATATGAAAATAGTGTCTCATTAACAAAAACATAAAGATCAAAAATAGATTTATGAAATCAAAAGAAAAGGAACATGAAAATCATGTAAAAGGTTTTCAAATGAAAACAAATCAACCAATGAAATCATAAATCACAAGTAAATCATATAAGAACATAAAACCAAATCATCATTGATCTTAAAAAAATCAAGAGAGGCAACCATATCTAGCTCTTGAGCTAAATAACCCATATAAACATTTTTAGCACCCGATAAACAATGTTTGGGAATAAACACTCAATAACTCCGGAGGGTTATATAAACATAGTCCTCTCATCAAAACAAAAATAATAATCATGAAAACAAAAGATTTGATACAAGAAAAATTATTTTCATAACCAAAAGATTTTAAAGCATAATTTTCAAAACCAAGAAAAAGAAAGATAAAAACATTAAAATTCTTGGTTTAAAAATCAAATTTGTTTTGGTACCCAAGAACTCTTGGTACCAAAAGATTTAGGGACATGACCCCTATCATTTAAGCTCAAAGCCCTAGGGTTATGAACCTGTTTAGGCGCATATGGTGCACTAGTACGGTCAAAACAAAAATTATACTTATGACCTTTCCGATTGCAATAGGTGCAATGAAGAGGGTTAAATGATTTGTGTTGACCAAGTGGGCGTGCACGAGAATTATTTGCAAATAAAGATTTTTCTTTTAAATTATATTGCAAATGAGAAACATTATTAAACAAAGGTGGTTTACTTGAGAAATTTGGCAAGTTTGAATATTTTTTCAAATCATAACAAAACTTCGCCAAATGGCCAAATCTACCACAAACATCACATTTAAAAACATGTGGTCTACTAGAAACATTTGGCTAATAAAATTTCTTTTTCAAATCAAAATAATATTTTGCCAAGTGACCAAAACGACCACAAAGATCACACTTGAACACACTAGCATGCTTATGATGAACTTTGTGAGAATGAGCATGTGAATGTGTAAGTGTACAAGATGAAGAAGCTACATGAGATGCACAAGGAGCATTAGAATTCTTATATTTGTGTGCATCATAGCAAAACTTAGCTAAATGACCTTGACGGCCGCAAATTGAACACTTATAAGTTTTTCTATACATGTGTGCATAATGAGTGGATGATTTTGACTTAATCTTGGCACACATATCCATAAGCTTCTTATGATTACTAATGCATGTTTTCAAAGTTGAATCTAAAGATGAAATGCATTTATTCATAAGATTCAAATCTTCAATTTTAGGCACATATGCACTTTTAGAAGTAGAACATAAATAGTTATTTATAAAAGAAGTAGTATCATTTTGTATGTTCTTTACTTCTAACATGGCATTATCTTTTTCATGAGTTAACTTGGCAAAGTTTGAAAGTAAAGAATCATGATCCGATTTTAATTTTTCATTATTTTCTTTAAGTATCATATTTTCATTAGAAATAATATCAAACTTAGAAGTTAAAGACTCATGATCGGATTTCAAATCTTCATGCTTGCTTTTTAAATCAATAAAATCATTTTGTAATTTGTTAAAGGCATGCAATAATTTTTCACTAGCACAAGCAAGTTCATCATTAGGTGAATCATTAATAGATTCGAACTCACAAACCTCACTAGGGCTATCGCCTAGTGGCCGTGTGCATGATGCTCAATCATTAATAGATTCGAACTCACAAACCTCACTAGGGCTATCGCCTAGTGGCCGTGTGCATGATGCTCTGTATGAACTTGAAGTCGGATCCTCCAAAGCTTGTTGGATCGTCTCCAAGTCCCCTTGATGTGCTTCTATAAATTTCTAAAGTTTGTAGCACTATCAAAATGAACAAACTTGTTAGACATAGATGAATTAAAAGCATTTAGCAAATATTCTAACAAAATATTGTTCATTGTAAACATACGATGATCATTCTTATTCCACTTGGATTTCTCCATAGTGGGCACAATATAAGCATCATCTATAATTTCTCATAAATCAAAGTATTTAGATTGAACAAAAAGTTTAAATCTAACACACCATTGGGCATAGGAGAAATTATCTAATCTAGGAGAAATATTGATGGCATAACCTATACAAGATGCATCGTTCATTTCCATAATGTATATATGCAAGCAAGATACAAAAAACAAAAATTGGATTAGCACAAAAAGATAACTTGGATCTTTAACTCAAGGCGATTAGACCTTAAATCAAAGAGCACCAAGCTCTGATACCAATTGTTAAATCCTAGAGGGGGGTGATTAGGGTCTTATGCTAATCTAATCCGATTTAAATGTCAATTAAAATTAATTAATGAGTTATCCTAGCAAGTATGAAATACCACAAGACATATGAGCTAGGATAAGCAATGTAAACAATGAGATATATCCTATATGATGAAATATATATGCAAGGATATATAAACTAATACAAGGGTAAACAATATGAAGCAAGATAGAGGATGATATGAATAATGAGACTATGGCGATATGAGCAATGAGCACAAATATAAATAAACGCCAAAGCACACTCAAACACAAACAAATGATCACGGAGTTCAGATCTTCCGTCCTACGTCTCCGCTCCCTACTCCCGGGGAGAAATCCACTATCACAACCGGGTTTTCTACGTTACTCTCACAAATAATCACTATGCAATCCTACTCTACACCCTCACAAGTGTTGGACCTAGATGTGTCTCCCTCAAGTGCTCGGTTACAACCTCTCCCTAGGTTCGTCAACCGACGCCACTCCTCTTGGGACGATCTCCGACTCTCACCACACACTCCTCTCGGTGTACAAGTGTATTACAAAGTGATTCTCATGATTAGGCTCAAAATAACAAGTGATTGTTCTCCAATATGAATGAGAACACAATGAAAGCTCACACTCAAAGTTACAATTCTCACCAACCCAAATATATTATGAATGCAAATACAATAAGCTCAAGTCGGTGTGTGTAAACAATGAGTGAAATCAAAATCAAACTACACTTAATTAAAATCTAGCATATAGAAATTATAAACAAAATAATAAATAGCTAGAAATGAGTTTAGAGATTCTTCTCTGAATAACAAGATGGAGAGATAGAGGTTGAAGCCCAAACAAGAAGATGATCTCATCCACTTGTGAAAACCAAAACAGCTTTAAACCAAACTCAAACCAACCATAAACCCTTGTTAAAAACTTTCTTAAACTTGTTTAAAACACTCTCATGGTTGCTGAAATAGAAGTGGGTTTAGGGGTTTATATAGGAAGAGAAACCAACAGCCAAAACCCCAAACAAAACAACAAAAATCCTAGAAAAATAGGAAACAGATTCTGTACCCAATATGACCATTGGGAGTTCGGTGGTCGACCGAAAAAATTCACGGTCGACCGTGATCCAGATCCCAGACTGAGAAACAAGCAGAGACTTAATCGGTCGACCGGTGCGGTCGACCGTGGGAAGTCCCAAGCTCTCGGTCGACCACGGCGGTCGACCGACAAACTCTCTGCTGTCCACTGACGAATGAACACAGGTACGGTCGACCGGTGCGGTCGACCGATGACTGATACATGAAAATGAAGTTCTGAAAACTGTTTTTCTGATTTTAAAACACTATTAAAAAATATCAAATAAATTCCAAAAAATGTAAAACTTTGGAGAATGATTGTAGACATGATAATAAACATGCTACAATGACTGGTTTCCAAAAAGGACTTCCCAAATAAAAAATATCATCATTTTACAAAATAGGCCAAAACATGAAAATGTAAACATGTGAATTTTGACATTTAGGCTAAACCATGTTTTGAAACTTTGTACAATGATTATATAGACTTAATAAAATATGTATATGATTATTGTTAAGTCCAAAAACTAAGAATACAGAATTTTCACAAAATTGCATATTCTATGCAATGTTTTCAAAAACACAATAGTAAATATGAAATATGTGATTTCATATTTATAAACATGAAAACCCAAAACCATGCATGTATATAAATATATATAACTATACATATGCATAGAAACCAAAACTTATGTATATATATATAACTATATATATATACGAAGAAACCAATAAATGTGTATGTATAGATATTGAGCTTAACGTACTTAACACACATAATATAAAACATATACTAAGTTACCCAAGCTAGATCTTGATCTTCAATAAGCTTTACTTGGTACACATGCGGATGAAGCTGAACTTGGATCTTGAACTAGAATTGCATAAGCTTCTCCAACATTTTGCCAACCTCCTTTGGATATGATCGTTAAAGCTCTATTCCATCCATCCTCCAACACGTTGTTTGTCTACAATAAATAAAAAAACACAAATACTAGACAAACAACATTAGTTGTAAATTGTTTGTTAAACATCATCAAAACAAGAAGGCCAGCAGACATATGTGAGGATATTCATCCGGGAGATAGTTCGACTTCACGGGGTTCTAGACACGATTTTATCATATCGAGGCTTAGTTTTTACCTCGTACTTTTTGAGGAGTTTCCAGGATTCATTTGGCAGCAGATTATTGCACAGCAGTGTTTTTCACCCTCAGATAGACGATCAGATAGAGAGAGTGAACCAAGTGTTGGAAGACATGCAACGACCTTGTATCATTGACTTTCAAGGTAGCTGGGAGGATCATATTCTATTGATAGAGTTTGCTTATAACAATAGTTATCAAGCAACGATTGGTATGGCTCCGTATGAGGCTTTGTACGGGAGGTCCTGTAGATCCCCTATATGTTGGGCAGAGCTAGATGATACCTTGTTACTTGGACCAGAGCTTGTGAGGCAGACTACCAAAAAGGTAGTATTGATTAGGGAGCGTATTTTCACCGCTCAGAGTCGACAGAAGAGTTACGCGGATCACAGACGTTGACCTTTGGAGTTTCAGGTAGGAGATTTTGTCATGCTAAAGGTATCACCGATGAAGGGGGTGTAGCGATTTGGTAGGTGGGGTAAGCTTGCTTCGAGATATATTGGCCCTTTTCAGATTGTGGAGCATATTGGGCTGTTTCATATAGACTAGACCTTCCAGCATTGATGTCTAGTGTGCACGACGTGTTTCATATTTCTATGCTCAAGAAGCACTTACATGACGAGGAAAGACAGCGAGTATTGGATGCTCCAGAGATTGAGCTTCAGGACGATTTGACAATGATAGAGATCCCAGTTTGTATACTTTCTAGAGAAACAAGAAACTTAGAAACAAGGTAATCCGTTGGTGAAAGTTCAATGGAACCGGAGAGGATCTATGGAGATTTCTTAGGAGCACGAGAAGGATATGTGTCGCGACTACCCACACCTGTTTAAGCAGGTAAATTGTTTGGATTATGTTTTCTTATGTTTTATGATAATTTTGGATAGTCATATTTATCTTTGTTTTCTTATGTTTTATGATAATTTTGGATAGTCATATTTATCTTTAACACTAGAATGGGGGTATTGTCACTTAATCCTTAATATAATTTTGGATAGTCATATTTATCTTTAACACTAGAATGGGGGTATTGTCACTTAATCCTTAATCATTTAGGATACATGGTATATATATGAGGGGTTCCTTATTTGGATTTTTTGCCCGACATACTAATTCCATTTTGTTAGGGATTAAGGCGTGAATATTCGTATTTTAGACTGTTAACTTTAGATATTACTATGTTCATATCTGAAAATTAATACTATGAGAGGTATATGTGGGAATGACTACTACCGATGTGCTTTTCTCGTATTATTAATTTTTAAGATACGATTTCGTAATTTTGAGGACGAAATTCTTTTAACGGGAGAAGAATGTAAAACCCCGTAAAATACGGTGAATGGATTTTTTATTGTGAAATATATATTTATATCATAGATGAATGTGATAACAAGTGTTTGGGGATCAAACGAGTGTATTTATATGAGAAAGATCGAGTGCTAAGACCAGCATACAAACAACATACACCAATAGGAAATTTCCTGCACGGTCAACCGTGGTGGTCGACCGCCGGACACGTAGCAGAAGCAGAAAGCTTCTATCTCTTGTGCGGTTGATCGTGACAGTCAACCATATGTAGTTTTACTAGTTTTTCCCAGTTTGAGTCTTATTGGGTTTTCGGGTTTGTGGGCTCATATATATAATATTATATTCGTGAGAGCTTCTTCTTCACCACAGAAAACCCTAGCAGCCTCCTCCTTCCCTCTTGCAAACCCTAACCCCTTCTCCTTGGTGATTTCGGCGGATTTCGAAGAGTTTGAGCAGGATCCAGCGGTTTTCGGCGTAGGAGAGCATTTTTTTGGAGTTGTTCATCATCCCTCAGGCGAGTTTCATCTCGCCCAACCCTATACCCATGTTTTTAAATGTTTTAATAATGTTTTTCATGTGATTTGTGAGCTAACATACTAGATTATGTATAAAAATAGATCTATATGTGGTATTTTACAAAGAGAACGTGTTTTCAGTTAATAAAGCTCACCCACGAAATTCTTAATACAGATCTAGATCTGAGTTTATTTCTAACAAGAGTTTTGTAAGAAAGATTTTTGTTTTTAAAGATTTTGACATGAAATTTACTTGTTTAAGATTTTATTCGTTTTATCTATAGTGATTAGACTGAAATTCACATGTTTTGGTTATGCTAAATCACTTATGAATGATTGATAATGTATATAACCATCACACGAAAGTTTTTGTATCAAACCACGTAGAACAGAAACTTGAACTAGGGTTTCTGCTTTTACACGGCCGACCGTAGCGGTCGACCGTGTGTCGTGCACAGAAGTAGTAAGCTTTTGCTCCAGTCGCGGTCAACCACTCGGGGATTTTTTTTCTGCTTTTGTCCTGTTGTGCTTAGGTTTGTGTGGCTGGCAAAATATCTGGGTTATATGGGTTTGTTATACACTGAGATTGGTATACATGAGTTGACTTTAGACATGAATCTTAGATTTATTCACCGGAGCATGAGAGTGAATGGTATATATGTGATTTCTGACACTATTTGCATATTACAGTCCTCGTGTTGGACTATAAGCTATCAAGTCCTCGTGTTGGACTATATACTATTAAAGTCCTCGTGTTGGACTATAAGCTATCAAAGTCTTCGTGTTGGACTATAAGCTATCAAAGTCCTCGTGTTGGACTATAATCATCAAAGTCCTCGTGTTGGACTATAATCCACTACAGTCCTAGTGTTGGACTTTAAGCTATTGCAGATCATACTTTGGACATTTATTTATTGCAGACCACGAGTTAGGTATGTAATTGACATATGATAGGTCATTGATATTTTGGTTGGAGATAGAGTCATTACTCCATGTTGTAGCTTTTGAATTTGGTATTTAGATATTTACAATTTGAGCTAAGGGAGGCATACCTATGCTCGTGTTGTAAATTTCTAAACATCAAACCTCTATTTTATTTTTATAGTCGATGTTTGGCTATCTATATGTATTATCAGATATTTTCTTATCATTCTAGCCCTTTCCCCTGGGGTTGGTTGAGATGTTACTCGCTATAGCGGTTTGACGCTCGTTGTTTCCCTACTTTCAGGTAACGAGCTAGGTGCACGGAGAGCCGTAGCTTGATGGAGTTGTTCTAGTTACCATTTTTAATTTTTGCTAGTAGTTTATGTCAGAACTCCACAATAGATGTATTTATAAAATATTTGAGTTTTTGTTCTAGTTTTGTATAGGCAATGTGCCTTAATATTTCATTTGATTCCTATGTCGAGACATTTGTATTTAGTTCAGATATTACCTTTTTAGAGACTTATCCATTTATATCAGTGGTAGTGATTATTCTTCTAAGTATCTGTTGTTTTGTTTCCTTTCTGTATACTCTCTTTTGCCTGTTTTGTACTTACACCTATTGTTGATTCTACTAGATAGGTAGTGACTGTGATGGTGAAGCATGTCGTAGCATGATGTTTGGTGCTTGATAGGTTTAACATTCTTAGTTTCACCTTGGACTACAGCCTTATTGAAACTAGGGGCGTCACACTCACTACCCCAAGAGGGGAAATAATGTAGGTCTATCCCGATCTAATTGAAGACAAACAATGGACAAGCACCTCGTTAAAAAAGAGAAGAGGCAATGCTAAACCATCCAACATGATTAGCCCCTCTATTAATGAGGATGATGATCATCTCAAACCTCTCATAGACTCAGAAGAAGAGAGGATCGTTCTTACAGCGGATCAAGGAGGCAACCTTGGCACTCGATCAAGAACAAAAGAACAACCCCAAGATGCTAGGGGTTCTGTCCCTAAAAAGTCAACTGAAAAATGGAAGTTGAAAGAGACTTGGTACAAAAAGAATCTTCTTCAAGAAGTCGTAGAATCAAGTGCTCCCTTCTGATACAACGTCATGGCACAACTAGCCAATATACCGGTTAGGATTACTCTATACAAGCTGCTGCGGTTGTCCAAAGATACAAGGGAAGCTCTAATTGAAGCTCGGACAAACTCGGAGAGCTTTATTACATAAGTTACTCAGATCCTAGAAGCTTCTAAGGGACAATCTTGTATGCAGTGTCTACAAGCAGCAAGAAGTATGTCGTGCATATCATTCACTCAGGAAGATATGCAGGTCAAACACAAGCATGATAGACTTTTATACTACACAGGGTACATTGGGTCCTCAAAGATAAGCCAACGTCCAAGTTGACCCGGGTTCAGCACTTAGCATAATGCCTTACAGGGTCATACAAGTCTTAGGGATTCCCTTGCATCGGTTGAACACTACCCAGACCACCATCTTCGGTTTCAACGCTAACAGTACTCGGTCCCTGGGTAAAATCAAACTTAGGTGTCAAATTAGAGATCTCAAATCCGAAGTAATATGTTACACCATTCATGCAAACACATCGTACAATCTATTGTTAGGACGACCTTGGATTCATGCAAATCGTATCATCCCGTCTGTTGGCCTTCTTGTTTTGATGATGATTTACAAACAATTTACATCTAATATTTTTTGTTTAGTGTTTGTATTTTATATTTATTCTAGGCAAACAATATGTTGGAGGATGGACGGAATAGAGCTTCAACGATCATATCCAATGGAGGTTGGTGGAATAGTGGAGTGAAACAATGTATATTCAAGTTAAAGATCAAGTTCAAGCTTCATCCGCAAGTGTACCAAGTCGAGCTTATTGAAGATCAAGATCTAGCTTGGGTAACTTAGTTTAGGTTTTATATCATATGTGTTAAGTACCTTAAGTTCAATATCATATACACACACGTATTTGGTTTCTATGTATATATATAGTTATATATATATGCATGGTTTTGGGTTTTTATGTTTACAAATATGAAATTACATATTTCATATTTATTATTGTGATTTGGTTTAAAACAACTATATTTTTATATACATACTCATATGTTTCATTTTCTATTGTATTTGTAAAAATATTGTATTCTTAGTTTTTGGACTTAACAATAATCATATACATATTTTATTAAGTCTACATAATCATTGTGCAAAGTTTTAAAACATGGTTTAGCTAAAATGTCAAAATTCACATGTTTACATTTTTATGTTTTGGCATATTTTATAAAATAATGATATTTTTTATTTGGGAAGTCCTTTTTAAAATCAAAAAACTGTTCAAAACTGTAAATTTTCATATACCAGTTCACGGTCGACCGTCGGTCGACCGCGCCTGAGTTCTTTCGTCAGTGGGTAGCAGAGACTTTTACGGTCGACCGTCGCGGTCGACCGTGAGCTTGAGATTTCCCACGGTCGACCGCCACGGTCGACTGTCGAAGTCTTTGGAGCTTTTCCTGTTGTTTTTGTTGCTCGCGGTCGACCGTCACGGTCGATCGCCGTTTATCCCAACGGCTTTTTTGGTACAGAATCAGATTTCTGATTCTTGGGCTGTTTGGTCTTTTCCCTTAGGGTTTTTGCTATTGCTTCCTCTTCCTATATAAACCCCCAAACCCTCTTTTATTTTAGCAACCAATGGGATATTTTAAACAAGTTTAAAAGAGTTTTAACAGGGGTTTAAGTTTGGTTTAAAGCTGTTTTGGTTGGTTCACAAGTGGAGGAGATCATCTACATTGTTTGAGCTTCCTTTTAATCCATCTCTCCATCTTGTTTTTCAGAGAAGAATTCCTAAACTCTATTTCTAGCTATTTATTGTTTTATTCATAATTTTTATATGCTAGATTTTATTTGAGTTTAGTTGTTTTGATTTTCTCATTGTTTACACACACAACCATTGAGGTTATTGTATTTACATTCATAGTATAATTTAGATTATGGGGAGTTGTAACAATTTAGAGTGAGCTTTCATTGTGTTCTCATCTATTGTAGAGAACAAATTTATATTTGTTACATTGTGAGTCTTGTGAAGTTTTCGGTCAACTAGAAAACCGAGTGTGAGAAGTGAACGTTGATCGGTGAGCGTTGAAAACCGACATTGTGAAGTGATTGTGAACGTTGATTGGTGAACGTTGAAAATTAACATTGTAAGGTGTAAACGTTATTCGGGTGAGCGTAGAAAACCCGGTTGTGATAGTGAATTTCTCCCGAGGAGTAGGGAGCGGAGACGTAGGACGCAAGGTCCGAACTCTGTGATCATTTGAGTGTGTTTGAGTTTTTCATTGGTGAATTTGCTTATGCATTTATCTTATATCACCATTGCCTATTACTCTTGTATATTTTGCCCTATCACTTTTATAGTTTGATTATATCATCACCCTTGTGTTAGTTTATATATCCTTGCATATATTTTTATCATATAGCATATATCTCATTGTTCATATTACTTATCCTAGCTCACATATCATGTTGTATTTCATATTTGCTAGGATAACTTGTTAATAAGTTTTAATTGACATAAAATCGGATTAGATTAGCATAAGACCCTAATCACCCCCCCTCTAGGGTCTAACACCGTTTACTCTACATCAGGTCATGAAATATGCTGATGATGAGGGGGAGGTCCGAACCCTGATTGCTAGAAATCATCCTTTCAGGGGGTGGAGAACTTCCACACAGACTTCGTCTTCTACCTGGACTCTCATGACTCAAAACAACTGAAAGATGATGCTGACAGTAGTAATAAGGCTGACATCGAGCCAGATCCTGAGGAGGATTATCCATGGGAGTTGAATTTTGGTATAATAAGGCAAAATAAGAGCAATAATAATGTAACGAGTGAGAGCGAGTGGTGCATTAATGAAGATTTTAATTTGGCGTACTTGTATGATGTGTCCTCCAAACATGAACAAATAGAGATGGATACTGATACAGGCACCGATTCTTAGTGCACATTGTATGCCGAGGCATCACTCACATTGCCACTTAAATCCTCCTTTTCCGCATGCGAAGAGATGAAGGATGTACAAAAGGCTTTCTTTATGGTCCCGTCCAAAAGAAAAGGGAAAAAGCCTATCTATTTTGGGAGAGTCAAACCTGAATTACTCAAGCAGGGAAGTTCAGAGAAAGATAATGAGGTTCCTCAATTCCATTACCATGAACCTAATTCTATCTATTTGATGAAACGAATGAGTTATAACTTTGATGAGAAGAAAGGGTTAAACTTTAGGAAAGGAAGATGAACGCACATTCGGATGTCTCTCACTCCTAAAGGAAAACCTCCTAATTATTATCAGAAGACTAGAAGAGGTGTGGGCTATGTCACAACCCCTCCCTTTTTAGAAAATGAAACCGATGGCTGTCTGTGTCAAGACCATTCATCTAGAACATCATCATGGGAATCTGATGTTAGCGTTGGAGCCTTCTTTAAAAGCTTGACCGTGAACATGGTTTCGACTAGTCACCTAGATGAAATATAGCGGGTGACGAAGAATTGATCGAATCGACCAATGACCCTTGGATCAAGTACCTTAACATCTTGTGGGATATGTGTTTTGAATAGCGTGAGCTTCCCACCGAAGATAAAGTGGTCCAAGTCAACATGGGAAATGAATCTGATCCTAAACCTATCTTTATAAGCCAAAGCTTATCACCATCCGAGAAAGAAGATCTTATATCTCTCATTCGAGAGTATATAGACGTCTTTGCTTAGAATTATGAAGATATGCCTAGCCTTGACCCAAAAGTGGCTATGCACTGATTCAACATTGATCCAGATGCAAAACTCGTTAAACAACATCAACGTCAGTTTCGCCTAGAGATCATGGAAGCAATTGAGTCAGAAGTCAAAAAGCTTATAGACTCAGACTTTGTTAGAGAGGAACAACACCCTGATTGGGTAGACAACATTGTTCCAGTACCCAAGAAAAATAGTACGGTCCCGATATATATTAACTTTCATGACCTCAACGCGGCATGTCAAAAAGATGAGTTTCCACTCCCCATCACAGATGTCATGATTAATAACATCTGTGGGTATGAGAGGATGTCTTTCATGGATGGATTCTCTAGGTACTATCAGATCAAGATGTACCCTGAAGACGAAAAGCATACTACTTTCAGAACACCACTGGGGGTATATTGCTACACAGTGATGCCCTTCAGATTGAAAAACGCAGGTGCAACTAACAACGTGTAATGAACACAATTTTTCTCGAGCATCTACGTAAGAAGATTAAATGCTACATTGATGATATAGCTGTGAAAAGCCAACACAAAGGTGATCATCTTATAGACCTGAAGGCTATGTTCGACATCATGTGAGCACATCAGCTAAAGATGATCCCGACAAAATCTTTCCTTGGGGTATTGAGTGGAAAGTTCCTAGGATTTATAGTTACATCCAAAGGAATTTCTCTTGACCCAGAAAACGTTCATTCCATCTAAGACATGCAGCCTCCGAAGAATCTGAAAGAGCTCAGAGGTTTGCAAGGTAGATTGGCTTACATCCGAAGATTCATATCTAATCTTTCGGAACATTGCCTACCTTTCTCCAAACTAATGAAGAAAGGGATTTCCTTTGTATGGGACAAAGATCGCAAAAGAGCATTTGAAGAGATTAAGAGATACCTCACTCAACCGCCCGTCTTTGTGGCCCCGATATCGGGAAAACCATTCCTGTCCTGCTATACGTGAGAGCCATGGATCATTCTCTTGGAGCTTTATTATCCCAAAACAATGACCAGAGACAAGAGCAGGCAATCTATTAACTAAGTAGGACCATGATGGGAGCCGAACACCGGTATAATCTGGTAGAAAAAGAATGTCACGCCCTGGTATTCGCTGGTCAAAAGATGTGATATTACCTAGTTGGACAAACAATTCATATCATTTCTAAGGTAAATCCTTTGAGGGTCCTTATGACGAAACCATCCTCCCTAAATTATCGACTAGCGAAATAGACTATCCTCTGTCATAATATGACATGCAGCTTATGCCCCAGAAGGCTATCAAAGGTCAAACCTTGGCAGATTTCCTAGCCGTTCATCCGGTACCAGGACCGTCTAAGTTGTATGAAGATTTATCGGATGAAGTCACCGAAGCTTGTGCAACTTAAGAAGTTATATAAGTATGGAAATTTTTCTTTGATGGTGCGTCTAGAGCAAACCCTAATGGAAGAATTATTGCTGGCGTAGGGGTATTACTTGTATCCCTAGGCAGCCAAGTAATCGCAAGAGGATTCTCTCTGATCGAGCCATGAACCAACAATATAGCGGAGTACAACGCTTTGCTACTAGGGATGCAGTTAGCTGAAGAATTCAACATTCGGCACCTTGAGGCATATGGTGATTCTCAGCTTATCGTGAATCAAGTCCAAGGAGAATATAAAGTGCATAATAAGGATTTAGTCACATATCACTTCACTGTGTTAGAGCTCGCCCAGAAGTTTGAAGGCTTCTTCATTGAATACATCCCACGAGCCCAAAATACATATGCGGATGCTCTAGCTTCACTAGCAACTTCATTGGCATTACCGCCAAGGGTTGAGACAATGATATTCGTTAGGGGCCATGATTTGTACCACCTAAAGCTTCCCTTAGAACACTGCTCAAATGAGACAATAGTAGAAATCGCTTGTCCAACTTCAATCGAGTTGGAACTAAGGGATTGGCGATTCTCGTATATCGACTACGTCTTGTATGGGATATTACCCGATGATGCTAAAGAAGCAGCCGCTATTAAACGGAAGGCTCTTCGATTCTATTATAATGCGGTCTCTCAAACCTTGTACCGTAAATCACACGATGGAGTCTTATTTGTTGCCTCTCTAGAAGTGAAGCACAAGTGGCTCTCAAAGAAGCTCATGACGGGATGTGTGGAGCTCATCAACCCGAAGCTAAGTTAGGAGATCATCTTCGACGAATTGGCTATTATTGGCCAAAGATGTTCTCGGATGCTATTGACTATGCTAAACGTTGTCACGTATGCCAAATCCACGGTGACTTCGTTCATCAGCCACCAGGGAACCTATATCTAATATCTGCCTCTTGGCCATTCGAGATGTGGGGTATGGACATCGTCGGACCTATCACTCCACTAACAGCCAAAGGACATTGGTCTATTTTAGCAGTGACCGATTACTTTTCAAGTGGGCGGAGGCAATTCTGCTGAAAGAAGTTAAAGCTTCAAACATGATCAAATTTATCAAACATCACGTCATCTACCGCTTCGATGTACTGAGACAAAATAGTTTATGACAATGGAACTCAGTTCGTCAGTCACGGTTTTCAGAGATTCTGTGACAAGTTTAGGATCCAAAGTATCGCATCGACGACATACTACTCGCCAGCCAATGGCCTCGCAGAAGCATTCAACAAAACCATCGTGAATCTACCCAAGAAGTTCGTCTCCAAGAGAAGACATGATTGGGATGAAAGCTTGGTGAATGTTTGTGGGCCTACCGCACAATGGTGAAGACCCCTACAAAAGCCACCCCATTCTCTTTGGTTTATGACTGCGAAGCTGTATTACTATTAGAAATCCAAATCTCATCTCTGAGAGTTGCCCTTGCGACCGAGATAATAGATGAAGAAAAACATCGATTGCGTCTTCAAGAACTTGAAGTAGTAGACGACAATCGACTTCAAGCTCAACAACAGATCGAGTTGTATCAGGCTCAAATCTCTAAAGCCTATAACAAAAAGGTTAAAGAGCGAATCTTCAAGAAAGAGAATTTTGCCCTGGCTGTCAGACGATTAATGGTGATGACACACAAGACTAAGGGGAAATTCAATCCCAAATGGAAAGGACCTTTCGTAATAGAATCAGTTTATTCAAATGGGGCATACCGTCTCATCAACCAGAAAGGTGACAGACGCATGATGCTTATTAACGAGTAATTTCTCAAGAAATATTACCCGTAAGCCATGAAGTCCCCTTCTCCTAATCCCCAGCCAAGTCTGAAATAATGAATTAATTTTCCTAGGCTGGGGGTTGGTTATTCGTGTTTCACTTGAAGGGAGGGTAAGAAATTATGTTTATTTTCCCCAGCAAAGTCTAAGATGAAACATCAATTTTATTTAGACTGGGAATCGATTACTCAGAATTAATTCATTGGAATGGAGAGTAATAAGCCATTTTAAACCTTCATCAGCTTGTATATCGTCAAGTTAACATTACACCTCTGGCGAATGAAATTTTCCAAGTAATAATAAAGAGAATTTCCAATTCATGCTAAGAAAACATTACACCTATAACATTTTTAATATTTTCATTCTCCCAAATCAAAAATAGGGAAAAGGCAATGAAAAGTACTATAAAATCATTTTCATTCAACATTGTTTATCTGATATAGAGTGACAATACTTGGCATGAAAACGATACAAAACAAAAGAATTCCTACCCCTAGCTAAAAGCAATATAAGATTCAAGCACCAGGGCTCATCAATTTGAGGGATCTGAGCTTGGACTTAAACACAAACAGCTTCTTCTTATGAGCCGCTCGGACTTATTCTGCAATCTCCCTTCTAAGTTCTGCTTCAACAAGCGCTGTAGTAGCAATCTCTTTTCGAATTCCCTCAGAAGCTTGTAGTTTGTTGTAGAAGTTCTTAAAAGTTTTGTCACTTTGAAGCTAAAGCCCCTTTATAACATCTACATCTTGAGCCAACTTGGCCTTCTTTTGGGCTAGCTCGGTTTCTAGCCAAATAACGGCTTCTTTAGTGTCATGAATACCAGTAGCAAGACTACCCATATCAATTTGCATCTGAGTATGTTGCTCCTGTAAGATCGCCATGTGGGCATCTTTCTCAGATAAACTCTTGCGAAGGGTGAACACCAGTAGCAAGACTACCCATATCAATTTGCATCTGAGTATGTTGCTCCTGTAAGATCGCCATGTGGGCATCTTTCTCAGATAAACTCTTGCGAAGGGCCTCTTGATGATGCACTTTTGAGATGCGAGCCACATAAAGAGCTTGCTCCACTTCAGATTCAAAATCGGTGCACTCTAAATCTAAAAAGGTTCTCAATTCCGCTTCCATGAGGATGATGCTCTCTCTGCAATTTTTTGTCTACAGCACATCGCCTTGGCTCTTGATTCTGTTTAAGCAGCTGGTTAGTAGAGGCTCAAAATCCTCAAAAGCAACTTGTCCGAGACTAACGACATTGATTGTTAATTTTATCACATTCTCTAGCTCTTCAATGAGTGTCCTGAGGATTTTTGAACTCAGAGGAGGGGCGATCGGGTAGATTAAACCTACGAATTCAATGGGAGAAGATCAAGAAACGGCCTATCTCGTGGTCATTTCATCAATGGGTCCCGTCGAGGGGGCAGACTTTGAACCCCCGACACTCAACTTCCCTTTATTTTCCACATCCTCAGGAACAGAAGGAGTCGATTGGAGAGCTTTATCTTCTTTGTCATTTGGGAGCACAACGGGTGCAGACTTCATCTGCGTCACTCATCAGCTTTGCCTTCTTGGAGTTTTCGGCGACAACGGGCCTTCTTTTACGAACCCTCCTTTCATATTCGCCCTCCTCCTCAGCAGTAAGCGCCCTTTTCCCTGACGGTCTTAATAAGCGAGGTTCAGGGGTGGGTACTTCATCAAGGATTTCTTCAGTCGCCTTCTCTTCATAAGGCTCGGCAGTTGGTAGCTCTGTTTGGACCTCTATAGCTCTGGCTACCTCCCATTCATAGGATAACTATTCTTCTATCCCCAACAGGTGAGTCCTTGTAGAACCTTTTCTAGACTTGTAAAGCTCTCGGATTTTGTTAATACAGGAAGTGTATATATTATACTCCGGAATCTGGGAAGCCTCATAAAACCAGTCGCGAAAATCTAAAACAGCAGAGCAGCTAGGTGGCAAGTTAGGCAAGGTGAATTGAGCATGGGTCCCTCCTGTAGAGAAAAAATACCATGCACGAGCACCCTCGTACAAATTCCCGACTTAAGCTAAATCTGGGTTAGGGTTACCAACATAAAGTTGGTCATATCTGAATTGTCTGGCGAGCCAAGAAGGCAAGTAAGGTTCGATGACACATTTCTTCCCTAGGCAAAAGACTAGATAACCCAATCTGATCGTGAGGAGCCACTTGAAGACACCTTCTTCCAAAGATGAGGAGCCATTAAAAAGTACGTCCGTAAAGCTTGTGCTCTCCTCTTCAGCCCCATCAAAATCGGGAGAACAAAAAAAATTATAATTGTCCCTTTGGGACAAGAACTGTCAAGACCTAACTATGTAAGTGCTGGTCCAAGTGGCCGACTCAAGCCTTTGCACAAATGGAACAGAAGTCCCGCTATCGTTGGTGATCCCTATCATTAATGGAGGCAATGCAACATGAACCAGGCCAACAAGTATGTATACGACACTAGTACACGAGGTTGGGGAGTTTTATAAACTTTCTTCCCAGCAACATTTATCTCTTGGACGTCAACGAATTCAGAAGTCAACATCCATAGGTCACTCTGTATATAGCCTACCATGACAGTGAGGAGACTCACAGGCCTTCCATGAGCTAATAAAACAGCTGGGTATACTACCTCAGCTAAGAGGGACTCTACTTGCTTTGATGGCACTACACAACATTTTAGCCATATCATTAAAAAGCCAGCAAGGAGAGCAATGTCAGAGATAGGAATCGTAGCCTGGTAGTGAAAGATCTCGAATTCCGTACCAGCTTCAAATCCATCCTTGGGATGCTTATTCTTATAGCTAGCATTAGCAGCCTTAAGCGAGCTTTAATGCTTTTGGAAGAAATGGTAGCAAGTCGGTTCACAGCTGCATCCTTTTGATTCAAATTCTGGAAAAGATAATCTGCCTAGGCAATGTGCATAATGCCTCCTCTGCGTACCCCTATGACTTGAGCACAAATATGAAAGTGGCACATCAACTCACAGAAAATTGCATAAATCTCTGTTATGCCGCTCTCAAGATATAGAGCTCTTCCGTAGTAGGAATGAACTCTTCATAGGGCATCTTTCCGAATGGTAGCCCTGATATAGCTTGCATTTCATGAAGAGCGAAAACCAACTCTCTGACAGGTGTGAAGAACGTGTAGCTATCCAGGTTGTATTGCTCGAGCATGGTGAAGAAATTAGGATAGCTCTGAACAATCCCACGCCAGGTGGCCAACATCTGGATTGTAAGGCCATATTCGGCAAGCGGCTCCTTAAGTATTCAAGGATAAAGTCCACCATGTGAGTCCACTAACCACCGTCTCCAAAATTTACCCAGTCGGGAGGTCAGAACATCTATGCAGGAAATTTGCCCTGAGCGACAATGAACTAGCGAACAAAAATATTCACCGGAAGGGGCATCTCTTGAGCGAGATCTTTTTTTTTCAAATCTTCTAGGTCTTAGGCCCTTAATTTCGCCACCAATCTGTACACAAGCTCATCGACTAGATCCAAGTGACACATACTCCCTCTCCTTGACAAGCTCAAAAGCCAAACTCCTACGGTAGCTGACACTTAGAAAATAGGAGAGTGGATACATTCTCTTCATGCTCAGGAGAAAGAAGAAATGATTGTTGATTCTGCGAAGCAGCCTGGAATCTTCCACATGTATAAGTTTGTCATGACCTGGCGGTGTCTCCATATCCAGGTTGGTGATCAAAGTCCTAAGAGTGGAACATCTGACTTCCCGGATTAAGTGTGTCCGCTCTAAATCAGGGACAGTGCACCGCGGAATTCTTTCACAGAAACCAAAAATCTCATCCTCATCTAGACTACTGATGTATCTAAAATAATGCTCTTGGGAAAGAGGCACATTGGGGAAAAGCATTGCCTAAAATAAGTAATTAATATAAGTCCAAAAGACTAATCTCAAATGCCGAGGTCAAAACCTGTGTTTTCAATTTTAAACGCCGAGGTCAAGACTTGCGTTTTCAATCTCAAATGCCAAGGCCAAAACCTACGTTTTCCATCTCAAACGTCGAGGTCAAGACCCACGTTTTCAATCTTAAACGCAGAGGTCAAAACCCACGTTTTTAATCTCAAACGCTGAGGTCAAAACCCGCGTTTTTAATCTTAAACACAGATGTCAAAACCCACATTTTTAATCTCAAATGCCAAGGTCAAAACACGCATTTTCAATTTTAAACACCAAGGTCAAGACCTATGTTTTCAATCTCAAACGCCGAGGTCAAAACCTACTTTTTCAAACACAAATGCTAAGGTCAAGACCCGCGTTTTCAATCTTAAATGTAGAGGTCAAAATCCGCATTTTCAATCTTAAACATTGAGGTCAAGACCCACATTTTCAATCTTAAACGCAATGGTCAAAACCCACGTTTTAAATCTCAAATGCTGAGGCAAAGACCCACGTTTAGATTTCATAATTAACACAAAGTCCCAACTCTGCGTTTCATAATTAACACAAAGGCCTAACTCTACGTTTCAATTATAAGAAAACGAGTTATCTTCGTCGTTACCAAGAACTCATTTAGGGTTTCAAAAACTTGTCAAAGCAAGTTATCATGGCCATCACCTACCATAGCAGTGAGGCCCACAGGGCGGTGGCAACGATGAGGTGCCCGTGAAAGCTAAAACACCACCGGCATCTTTAACCAGCGACGCTTCTGAAGTCATTCCCATGACTTTCTTCGAGCCAGAGCTCATTCTTTGTGGTGCCATTGATATTGCTGGTCGAAGAAGATGGGGTTCGTCGGAGGTTCTGTTGAAATTAACGAGATTTCTTGTTTACGAATCAAGACAAGAGAAGGAAGAGTCGAATGGCTCTTGATTTGACCTCTTAGGTCTATTTTAAACAGCCGTCAAGCTGTTAAGGTGGCACGGGATTCTAGGAGAGAATCCCAACCATTTTTAAATGCAATCTCAGCGTTAATGGATAAAAGTCAGTTAGGCTTTAACCAAATGCAGAGTTCAGCCCTGCATTCAAATTCCAAACGCAAGGCCTAGACCTCTGTTATGAGAGGTGCTAACTGTTAGACCCTAGAGGGGGGGTGATTAGGGTCTTATGCTAATCTAATCCAATTTAAATGCCAATTAAAACTAATTAACAAGTTTATTCTTGCAAGATAGATATACAAGAGTTATAAGCAAGAATAAGCAATATAAATAAAGAGATATATCCTATATGATGAAATATATATATAAGGATATATAAACTAGCACAAGATGATATATCCTACCAAAGAGATATACAATATGATATATGCAAGGATATATAATTAACACAAGGGTAAACAATCTAACTACAAATGTGATAGGGCAAAGTATAGGCAATTGGCGATATGAGATGAATGCATAAGCAATTGCGCCAAAGACAAACTCTAACACACTATATGATCACGGAGTTCGGACCTTCCGTCCTACGTCTCCGCTCCCCACTCCCGGGGAGAAATCCACTATCACAACCGGGTTTTCTACGTTCACCCGAATAACGTTTACACCTCACAGTGTCGGTTTTCAACGCTCACCGAACAACGTCACTCCTCACAATCAGTTTTCTAGTTCACCGAAAACTTCACAACACACTCGGTTTTCTAGCTCACCGAAAACCTACAACACTCACAATGTAACAAATATAAATTTGTTCTCTACAATAGATGAGAACACAATGAAGTATAACTCAATGTTACAATCTCTCACAACCCTAATATACTATGTATGCAAATACAATAAGCTCAAGTGGGTGGGTGTAACAATGAGATTCAATAAATCAAAACTAAACTCAATTAAAATCTAGCATATAGAAATTATAAACAAAATAATAAATAGCTAGAAATGAGTTTAGAGATTCTTCTCTGAATAACAAGATGGAGAGATGAAGATTGTGAAGGCAATGGGGTATTTATACCCTCTCAAAACTCAGCCAAAACTCCCAAAACAAAAGACCAAAAACACCCCAGCAACGGTAACAAAAATAGCCGTTGGAAGCAGTCAGAAGGAGCAGCGGTCGACCGACGGAAATTCCGGTCGACCGACAGAATCGATCGGTCGACCGACGAAGATTTTCGGTCGACTGGTGTTCAGGTCGAAAACAAAAGAAAGGGAGGCAGACTTCTTCGGTCGACCGGTGCGGTCGACCGATGGAGCTCTCGGTCGACCGCATCGGTCGACCGACCAACTCTCTGCTGCATGGTGACGAAAGAACAAATGATCGGTCGACCGGTGCGGTCGACCGAAAACCAACACAGCAGAAAAACTGATATGCTGATTTAAAACACTGTTTAAAAATATCAAATAAATTCCAAAAAATATAAAACTTTGGGGAATGATTGTAGACATGATAATAAACATGCTACAGCTAAACCATGTTTTGAAAACACATGAGTTTTGACATTTTAGCTAAACCATGTTATCAGAAAGGACTTCCCAAATGTAAAATATCATCATTTTGCAAGGAGGTCTAAAACACGAAAATATAAACACATGAGTTTTGACATTTTAGCTAAACCATGTTTTCAAACAATACAAAATGATTTTATAGACTTAATAGAAGATGTAAACTATTGTTATGAAGTCTATAAATAATGAATATAGTATTTTATCAAAATACACATATAATACACTAAAACATGATTTCATGGAACTAAATAAAATTGATTTTGATGAAATCATATAAATGTATTAAGTATGAAACAAAAATATGTTTTCCAATTGTATTCAATTGTTTCATAGTAAAACTTGAAAACTATCAAACCAAAACATATATGTATATATATAACTATATATATACATGGAAACCAATAAATGTGTGTGTGTATGATATTGAGCTTAAAGTACCAATGGCAACGTACAACAAATTCTGACAACCAAGTTCACAATGTCCTCAAAACGAATGGAGTGAACAATTATTCAACAAATTTTAGGATCCAAAGTATTTTGAAAATTCATTCCAGTCAACCACGAACTTTTGAAAACTTTAGAGGGGGTTCTGTAGGCTGTCTAAAAATTGCTACGGATAGCCAATCCCTATTAAACACCGACAATAGAAGTTACAATTTGATAACTTCCATATAGACAATTCAACAATGAAAGTTACGGACAAACGGCTTTCACGTCAACAAACAAAAGCTATAATTAGAGAATTTTCACATAGATCGAGAAAGGTTATGATTCAACGACCTGCACGATAATCAATGAAAAGCTCAGATTTAACTAGCTTCACAATCAACAGCGAGAGTTACAATCTGACGACTCTCGTCTTAAAATAGCTAAAGCGAAGATTACAAAATAATTATCTTTGCAACACTTTAACAGGAGAGGTTACAAACCTACAATCTCTTCAAAGAAACGCAACAGCGACCTCTGTGTTTCAGTCTCAAAACAGAGAGCGACCTCTGTGTTTCAGCTTCAAAACACAATGCGGCCATTGTGTTTCAGAGACGCAGAGTTTGGTTCTAGAATGCCAGCTTGAGGTGTTTGACTCGTTCAAACACGAGCTAAACGGCTTCAAAATCGTTTTCCCCACATATTAAGGGATTCTCGCCCACTTAGGAGCAGATTAAGGGGTCAGTTACACCCCCTTATCCTCCTATAAATATCCAATCAACTTAACTGAGTAAAAGGATCATATTTTGGGAGATCAGTATTTTTTGGCAAAGGAGATCTAATTTTGGGCTGATTCGGATGGAGGTTTGAAGTATCTTCTCAGCAACAGATCGTTTAATTCATTAACCAGATTTTTGGTTTAACAACAACTCTTTTCACAGAGTTTAAACTTGTTCTGAGTTCATAAACTCTTAAAAGTTCTTTTCAAACTTGCCACACAAGTTTACATTAACCATTCCAGTGAAGTGAGATATCGGGTCGTCACCGAGAAGCAAAGTCGATACGAACGTCGAGGGAGGCATCTCATCGCTACCATGAAGAATCTAGTTTTAAAAAAAGGGAAAGATCTCCGTTGATCTTCTTCTCTTTTGTAAATCGGAATTCCGATATAAGAAGATTGTAATTTCTTTTTTTAAGTTAGTTAGAGAGAAATTGTATTGAGAAAATTGTATTCATTCTTTGTGTCAGTTAGAGAGATAATACACTAAATCATATTCTTAATTGTCAAAATCATACCTTGTGATCTTAATGTGGCATGTAGAGCACGTAAATATATCTTCCTAGTTCCTCTAGGACCGTCAATAAAGAAAACTCCACTTTTATTGGCTTTAACACGTGTTAATATTATAGTGTATGTAGTATGTTGTTCAGAGTTAAGTTTTGTCACAACATTTAGATTGTCAGGTGGGATTTGTACATCTAGCACTTATTTTATTTCTCTTGGGTATGAACTTTCCTCTGAAATGGATTTGGTTTGTAAAGGTGGCAAATCAAATTTTTTAATATCCTTTCCCATGCTTTCTAAGTAGAAATTAATACTGAGAAGAGTATCATTTATTATCAAAGCTCTGTAGCATGTGGTTTCCTTGAGAAGTCTTCATATAGTGATTCAAGATATTGATCCCACAAATCATTAACATCTGTGGGCTCATAATGAACTAATATAATTACAAACAAACAGCAAAGTGCTGCTAGAATTTGGAAGACGATGGCTTCATCTAAGCACTCTCTTATTCTATCATCAGATTCTAAAAGCCTTATTTTCTAGGTTGATTGCTTGAATGATTTGCACTAAATACCATTTACCGTTGGTAGGTCCTCAAATGATGTTGGGCACATGATGTGAAGAAGCAATAGCCGCTAGTAATATATCTCTCCTTCAATTGGGTTAGCCCCGTTTATACAGCCTATCACCTGTCTTTGTTTTCTTAGACTCTAAGATTTTGATGTTGAATCCCAAATATAATATTCAAGAAATTTTACATATAATAACTCCTTTTGTGCTCCTTTTTAGGTTTCCACTTGTTGCCATCTTTAATTTTTTTACACATAGTAAAAAATTCTGTAAGCATCGTCTTGAAGACATGTTCCAAGTGAATAAATTTTGATAGGTCTTGATGTTTTCAATAAGAAACATATTGATGATTTGGCATGTGCAGCTGTACGTTAATGACGGCCAGAAATATTTTATTAAGATGGAATTCATATATTCTCTAGAAAGCTTTCTGAGCTGATACCCATCTTGCATATTGGAAATTTTTGATTTCATTCATAACTTTTTCTCCTTCATTATACTCAATGTTTACTGCAACTCTACCATGGCCTTTATATATGTACTTATAAAGGTATTTCATTGCTTTAATGCCTGAGCATATTTCAACATTGATGTGACAGTTATAACGTGTTAGCAAATATGGAATGTAAGGTACCACCCATTGATTATTAAGGATTTTGTTTCGAACCAACATTGTTCTATTATTTTTGCTCATTTTATAAATTGGGTAAGCATCTTTCGCTTGTACTGATCTTGGACTAAAATCTCTAGGGTAGTGATACTTGCACTCGCCATTTTGCATGCAAACATTCTTCATATTATCTTGGACTAAAATCTCTAGGGTAGTGATACTTGCACTCGCCATTTTGCATGCAAACATTCTTCATATTTAACTCTCCACAACTAGGGTAGTGATACTTGCACTCGCCATTTTGCATGCAAACATTCTTCATATTTAACTCTCCACAAGGGCTATGCATCATATGTTTTTTTACCAGTTCATATAGGATTGAATTTTCATACTGGTCGAGAATTTCTGTTGATAAGTACTTATCATACTGATCTGATGATGTGATTTTATGCTCTCCCATTAGAATAATTAACATATGTGCATGAGGCAACCCTATTTTTTGGAACTCGATGACATGAACATGGGCAACAACTTTTCCAAAGATTTCCTTTTTAAATAGTTGATCTTTCAGGTCTTGCAACTTTGCTCGAAATATCCTTGACGTTAGATCCAGTCTATCATTACATGTTTGGCCTGGATGTAGCTCCTCCATGATTTCTTCCCATTCAGGATTGAATATCATTGTGATGAAAAGATCCAGTTTTCCAAATCATTGTACTAATGATATTGTATCAAGATATCTACGACGCATATCTTTAGGACCACCAATAAATGATGATGGCAACACTATTCTTTTTTCGACTTGACATGCTTTTGCTTCCCTAGCAACTTCACTATCGATTATGCCTTGGAATAACTCTGCTTTGATTTCTGATCGCTTCTTTCTAAAATAATTAAGCCTTGTTGTTTCAAGCTTTATGTACATATCAACAACATATTGATGGAACAACCGCCCTGCTGTTGTTAATACAGTTGATTGCCGAGTGTCTCTTATCTATAACTTGTAACAATAATATTCTCAACATGAGATGTTTCCTGCCTTTGGTGCTTTAACACCTACAAGTTTGTAGGTTAAGTTATTTTTTAATGTAATAATATTATTAAAAAATTTAATTATAAGTTACATTCCCTTTCTCGGTTAAATATGTCTTCTGCAGATATAAAAGTTTGCTGAGTTACTTGAGTTATGGTAGTTAATTATTGTATTGAATGGCGAATATCATTTTTCTCCCTTTTTTTAATATTTTGGTGTCATCCAACATCTCTGCCTGGAAAGAGTAAAGGATACTGTAAAGGATCTTAACATCCAAAATAGTGCTTAACTTGATGATTTCTCTCTCATACAGAACATTTACATTATTTCCCTCTACCTAGACAACTGCGACCTGATCCACTGTTGGTGAGTTATAAACGCGTTGATCCACTGTAACATCTCTATTTATTATGATCTTGAAGCTTTCAAGAGATGGATAATCATCCAGTTTCCTCAGGAATTTTGCATATGGGTTTTCTTCTTTTATATCCATCAATCTTTTAGTTGTAGCTGTACTCATGTTTGCATTATCTAATATTCCCATTTGATTTTACAACTCATTCTCCGTACTATAAAAGTAAAGTTGAAAGTAGGAAGGTTTATTTTCTTCCGTAAATAGAGAGGGGAGATTATGGTATATTTTTCCTTGTGCTCTAAATGTGAAAATGCCTTTTTGTTTGATGCAAGCTCTCTATCAAATCTTGCCCCAAATGATGTGAATGAGAAAATATTTATACTTTCTGGTTTGTCTTTGAAACACAATTGCCTCTTGGGTTTGTTAATAATCATATTTTTACAATGATTTTATACCCTTATTATCTATTTTACATGAATAAATATACTACTAATAATTATTTTTATCTTAATTTGTAGGTTAATGAAGATATAATGAATATAAGCCCAAAAAAACTCTAACTTCCTCATTTTGTAACCTTTTATTGAAGTCCAAAGTCAAGCCAAGAAGCCTACAGAAGTCGAAGAAAACATAAACCTAATATCATATTCAAGATGGTTGGCCGCAAAGAAACAACGATACATCTCAATCCGGAAGGCAGAACATAATATATAATATATAGAAATCACCTATCCTAACGAGACAAAGCCATATGTTAAGTTAGATTTTTTATATAAGTATTAATACGGGTATCGATACGGGTATCGATACCGTATCGATACCAGTATCAATACCTAGTTACTGTAGCGAAATCAAGGTTGAAATTGTTTGGCTTAGGGCTCAAGTTTAATCCAAGGGCTCTCATTCATTGCTGTAGACTATAAATAGGAGTAGGGAGTAAGGGGTTGAGGGTGTGAAAAAATTTATAACTCCATTTGGAGAGGAGGGTTACTCTTAATTGAGAAGACCTTCCAAATTTGTAAATTTTGCTGCAATTAATAAAAGAGTTTTTTCACCTCTTCATATTTTTCTTTTCTTCTCTTTATTTGATGATGAAGATGGAGATGAAGATCAAGATCAAGATCAAGATGGAGGTTTGCTTCCACCTTGAGGCTAGAACCCTCTTGGGATGTAATTTCCTCTTTTTTAATAAATTTATCGTCTTGCTTTATTTTCTTGTTTAAATAGCCAAGAGGCTAGAACCCTCTTGCCTTAGATTTATTTTCATGCTTATAAAGTAGATTTACTTTCAAGTCTTTATTTTTTGGCTTTAAATTCTCGCATTTAATTATTGTAATTTATTTTGTAGTTTAATTCTTGTAATTTATTTTGTACTTTAGATTTTATTTTCTTGCACTATTCACCTTGAGGCTAGAACTCTCTGGGGATTAGTTTTTATTTTTGTTTATTTTTTATTTTATTTTATTTACCTTGAGGCTAGAACCCTCTAGGGAATTACCTTTTCTTTAGACGTAGAATTAATACTTGTAGGAACTCTAGAAGTTGCATGAAACTAGCTTTTTTTTATTTGTTAATCATTCTCTTATGCTTAAAATGTTCATGCTTAGGGTATTCAACTAAAGAACTAATTGGTGGAAGAAATTCTAGAATTACTATTTAGTTGTTATTCTTTCATGAGTATTAATTTTACTTAGATAATGATTTGATAGGTTATGTTTTTCTTAAGTGGTTTGATAGTCTATACTTAATAAATCTAAAGTAGAATGTGATAAAAAGAGAATGATTTCTTAAGTGGTTTGATAGTCTATACTTAATAAATCTAAAGTAGAATGTGATAAAAAGAGAATGATTCATATTTTATAAGTGAGATTAACTTAATAAATCTAAAGTAGAATGTGATAAAAAGAGAATGATTCATATTTTATAAGTGAGATTAGCTAGTAGATTCAATTCTAGATTTCTCATATCTTTAATTAAATCCTCCATCTCTTACTTTCTTAATTTTTTGTTTAATTCTTCATTTTTCACTTATTTGTTTCTTGAATTTTCTCCCTTCATCTTTCTTTCTTTCCTTGTTGATTACATTGGTTCTTTATCACATCCACTCTTTCTCTATCTACTCTCAATCTTATTTTATGCTTATTTATACACAATCACTCTCACTCTCTCTATCTCTCCATAATCATATTCATCGCTCCTAATTGTCACACACACAACATAAGAACCGATTTTGATATTCTCCTACAAACACCTTCCTCGTGAAATCGATAACTTTTATACTATAACTTGATTGCTTGTATACTTGTAACTCTAGAGATATACCTTTATGCCCCGTCAAGTTTTTAGCGTCGTTGTCAGGGAAGGTGCTTATAAGTAGGGTTTTATTTATTTTGGTTCTTTAACTTGTGTGTTTTCTTGTGAAGGAACCACTTGGAGCTTAAAGATAACGGATTGGAGATCAAGGATTTGAAGATTCTCTTTTGGTAACTCTTCTTTCTAGTATTTTTAATTTCACCATTTTAGTTAGTTCTTCACAATTAGAGACATTTAGGACCTAAATAAAAAAAAGATTTTATTTACGTCGACCATAATAAAATTCACCATCCACTTGAACCATTACTAACAAGATAATAAATTCAAACAAGAGCTCTCTTCTCATATTTGTTTGATTGTTAACCATAAAAAAATAAAGATTTTCTTTTTATCATCCTTTTGTAGTTGCTTTTAATTCCTAGGGTTGCATTGCATATAATAGTAGGAGTTCACCAAAGTGATTTGAGCATCTTGATTTGGCACACACTTGAAAACACTCTTAAGGGCAAAAACCCCCTAATCAAGATAAGGTGAGGGATTTCATCACATTTTCCTTAACCCACAAATCACTAATTCCTCACTACATACACCCAAGCCTTTTAAAACTCATTAGACGTTGGCCCTTGAGGACTCGAGCTTAATAAGGAACAAGAAATCCTTAGTAAACTAATTTAAGTTTACTTGAATCCGTTGGTGTCTAATGCAGGTTTAGAGGTTGCGTAAAGCGCTCCGCAAGGACGAGGAACTTAATTAATCTTTGATCTCCCTCTAGTACTATCATTGCCTAGCTAACTGACCGAGTAAACTTCAATCTTTCACTAAAGGAGTTTTTTGTTAGGAGCTAGTCTAGTTGAGTCTAGGCTTAACCCTAGAATTTAGAGTGATTGACACAAGTGATTATTATTTTATTTGTTTTAGTTAGATTTTTTTTTTATCCTTTTTCCTAGTTCTCATTATCCTTTAGATATTTTTTAGTTTTCTTTTAAAAGAACTAACCTTTATTTTTCTTAGAATTTTTTTCAAATAAATTAAAAAATTTTATTTTGGTGTATGCAAACTTGGATTAGGGACAATACCAATTGTTTAATCCATTTTGAGCCAATTTTTGAAGAAATGGCCTACACTAATCCATCCATTCTTCAAGATATGTGTTATCCAACTAGGAATACAATATCATCTTGCATTAAGCTACCCAAAGTTAATGGAACTAATTTTGAGCTTAGACCGTATTACATAAACATGCTTCCAAAATTCTTAGAAAATGAAACCAAAGACACATATATCTTTATCTCCGAGTTTGAGAAAGTTTGTCTTATAATTAAGATTAGGAAACTATCTGAGGATGCCATCAAGCTTAGATTTATTCTATTTGCTCTTAAGGACAAAGCTAAGAAATGACTCTATAGCTTACCCACAAATTCTATCTCAACTTGGGATGAATTTGTCACCGTTTTTCTAAAGAAAATTTTCCTAATCCATAAAACGGTTAAGCTTAGGAATAACATTCAAAATTTTAAAATTGTCCAGGAAGAGCCATTATGGGAGTATTTTTATAGATTTAAGGATCTTCTTAGCTTATGTCTTCACCACGGTCTTGAGAAATGGCGTTTATACCAAAACATCTATGAATAATTGGATTATTCTTCAAAAACTTCCTTAGAATCAATGTGTCAAGGGGATTTCATAAAAAAATGCCGAATATGCTTAGAAATTTTTAGAGAGTTTATCTGAGAAAATCGTGCAATGGGAACACTATGATGATCGAGTTTCTTCAGTTCTTTAACCCAAGTTCAGTGGTCTGTCCCTAGAGACGAACATAGCCTATGAAGCAAAGATGACTACAATCATGCGTAGGTTAGAAGCTCTAGAAATTAAAGAATGAGTCTCAGCTCAAATCAATCAAGTTTCTGCCTCAGGTTTTCATAACTGTCTTTCTCCATCTCATGTTTCAGAGGAATGTCCTCTCCTAGGAAACACTCAACCACTAGGACAGGCTAACGCTACATTCCAGCATTCTGTGAATGATCTATTTTCTCCAACCTATAATCCAAGTTGGAGAAATCACCTAAACTTTGCATGTAATCAGGGAAACTACTCTGAAAATTAAAACTTTATTCCCTCTTCAAACCAACAATTTCCTAGGGGAAACACAGCTCCTTTCAGTTCTCACATAAATTTTCAACAATCAAAACTGCCATATTCAAATCAGTCTCCTCATCATCAAGCTGTAAATCACACTCCTTCAAATTCGAATCATGATAAACATCTCAATGTTTTGGAAAAGGGTTTGGAAACCATATTAAGGCCTCTATACAAACCACAAATATGTTGACTCAAACATCCAGCACTTTGAATTCCTTTATGCAATCAATCGGACAAATACTTAACTCCAACACTCAAGCCATAGCTAGATTAAAAACCCAACTTGGTCAACTAGCTAATGCCATGAGTGAAATAGAGAAAGGAAAATTTCCGAGTCATCCCGTGATCAACCCTAAGGACACAGGATCTAATTCATCCTACGAAGCTCAAGTGAATGCAATCCATTCACTACGGTTAGGAAGGCAGGTCGATAATCAAGTTAGAACGCTTCCAACTCTTGAACCAGAACAAATTCCTTCTCCTTCTGATAACTCGATCCAGAAATCACCCATTTTCGATGACCAAGAACCCGAACCTGAACCTGAACCTAATATTGATAGGTTTAAACTAGTTGCTATAAAACCCCAAAAATTTATGTTAATATAATTAATATGAGATAAATTATGATTTATGGATATTTATTTTGATAAATATAGTTAAATGGGGTATGAGTATGATACCATGTGTTTTAAGTATAAACAAGTTTATTCATGAGAAAGAAAAGAGTCGAAACATGCACAATGGCCAAATATGTGTAACTAGAAATTTCTAGTCCGGTCGACCACCGTGGTCGACCGCAGTCCGGTCGATCGTTACGGTCGACCGTGAAACCTGCATAAAAACAGATTCCTGTCTTGAGTTGGTTTTGGTTTTCTAAAGCCCATATTCATTTTACCTGGTTTATATTCTCAGTTTTCTAAGAACCCTAACAGCCACCTGATACGTGTCGTCGTGCGAGCACCCTTTGGTCGCGGAATTACCAAAAGGTGGGTTGAGAAGAAGACAACTAAAACACAAGAACAATTTAGTATGGCGAAGAAAAATACCTTCTCTAGATTATGAAGAATCAACTATTACAAATCTCTCTCTCACAATCTCACTAGAATTGAGAACAACCTCTCAATCCTCTCTAAACCCTAATACAATGACTAGAATCTCTCTTAATTGATCAAGATCATAAAACTGATGTTTAGAAACCCTAAACAACCCTTTATATAGGTGTACAAACGTGGATGGCAATCTGGTAAATAACCAAGCCCAAAACCAACAAGAGTTCGTGTGAACAGAAACCCAAACAAATCAGGAAACTGTCGATGAGTTGACTCATGATTGACATGAGTCAACTCGTCCGAAACTGGACAAAACACAAAAACAAGCAATGAGTCGACTCATAACTGAGATGAGTCGACTCATGACACATAGGTTGACTCATAAGCTCGCAGGTCGACTGGTCAGAGACTTTTGACAAAACAGCTAGGTTTCGTGAGTCGACTCATGACAGGCAAGAGTCGACTCAACCTGATGAGTCGACTCATGTACATGTATGAGTTGACTCATGAGCTGAAACTGTATTCTTCGAATCTGCTGCTCGTCGTCTCATTCCACGCTTCCACCTGCGTTCCACTGAACTGTTTTACACCCATATTCTCATGCTATTATGAGAATCGTCTATCCTTAAGCTTCCATGAGGATCGTTAAGTTCCGAAGAGAAGATACACCCGTATCATGGGTCCCCTCTTTAGGAACTTAAAGTCCCGTTCAAGTTAGAACTTTTGCTGAGGAAACTCTCGAGCTCCTCCATCTTTTCTGCACCACCTGGCCTTGCTAGGAATCCAGTCTCGACATTGTTCGTGGGAAAAATCGTTTTCATTGATGTCATTGTTTTCTTGAGCAACAGTTTATCGGTTACAAAAGATCTGATCTTTTTATAAGATCCGGTTACAACAAAATCAAAGAAAAAAAAGAAAATTACAACTTTCCTTTTCTGGAACAAATCACAAGATCCTGTTTTGCGGTCTTTTGCTTGTGTGGGTTCTTCGCCTGCGCCGGGGTTAATTCGTGGACCACCGCGCAATCATGATCTGGTCAGATCTACACGGTATGATGGGTGTTATTTCATGAAGGAAATAACAGCCGAGGGGATTATTTCACCAAGGAAATAATAGCCCTAAGTAATCGAAATCGACCAAGCGAAATCGATACTCTTCTCGGGATCAAAAACCATGTTTTGATCCGGAGGATAACCGTGTGGATCTCAGATCTGATCTCTCTCGAACTCCTACATTGTTTGACGTGGATGATCGCCAAGAACTAGATCTGAAAAAGTCCAAGTCTTCCAAGTCTTCAAAACTCCAAAGTTGAGCTCTCAATCCAGCAGAGTTTCGCCTCTAAAAAAATCCAACCTCCAAAACAATGAGCCCTCATGTCTATTTATAGGCATTTGAAACCGGATCTGGGTCCAGATCTGGGCCCAGATCCGTGGCTCGGCCAGGTGGCTCGGCCACCTAGGTGGCTCGGCCACCTGGGTGGCTCGGCCACCTGGGTGGCTCGGCCACCTGGGTGGCTCGGCCACCTGGGTGGCTCGGCCACCTGGGTGGCTCGGCCACCTGGGTGGCTCGGCCACCTGGGTGGCTATCTGAACTCTGATTTGGCAGTCCGGATCTTGATTTGGCAGTACGGATCCTGATTTGGCAGTAAATCCGCTTCGGTGTTGTGGTCTAACGATCCTGCTTGGATATATCACCCGATGGTTCGTTGGTTTGTCGAATCACCGTGTCGAGCTGTGTTAAGGGACCTATAAGCAGTTTTATACGCCTACAGATATCCCCTCCAAAGTATTTCAGTCTCATTCTTTTATAGAAGAGTCTGGAATACTTTTGATATGATTGTCCCAACCTTCAATCGGTATGACGAGACTTTGGAATGGCTTCTATTCTTGATTCCTTCCATCCCCCAGGCTATTCGGTGCTTTGTCGAATGTCTGTAAGGGTTCCGGTGCTGCATTTATTGTCTGACCGTTGTCGGAATTTCGAATTTGAAGTCAATTCCTGATTTTCTGATTTTTAGATCGTGTTTGCTGTTTCAACATAGAACCGACCATCGATTGTTGGCGTTGAGTCTTCATTTACAACGCGTTGTCCGGCGTTTGACACAGTTTATACTCATACGTCTGTTGGAGTCTTGAGAAGCAGTTTATACTCTTATACTTTTCGGAGTGTTGTTGAGTTATCCTTAAGAATATTTTTAGAAAAATACTCTCCAGAAACTTCTCAACAAAAATAGGGAATAGTTTATACTCGTATACCTTATTGGAGTACTAAGAATGAGTTGAACCGGCCCGATAATGACCCAAAAAGGCAGTAATTAGGCTCAAAAAATCTTCTGACCTTTCCGAATATATGGGAGAGGAATGAATAAATAAGGGACTGAACCGTCGGTCGGTTTGAAGTCGTTTCGATACTCGGTTCAGTTCTAATTTGAATTTTGGTTCAAATCTGGTTCAAACTTGTTCAGAACTGGTTCAACCTGGTTTGATCCTGTCGAGCCGGCTGTGAGACCAACTACATCAGCTGATACATCAACAACGGTTACACCTCCACTACCCCCAGTGACTCAAGGGGAAGGAGGTATAAATTAAGCAATTGAGAAATGTCATTTATTTCCTCATCAAGGCTTTTGACGGATTTCCCCCTTTTTTGTGTAGGGCTTTCTTCTCGGCTTCATGTCCTCGTGAAGGAGTTGTTATCAGACAACGACCCTGAAAAGATCGTCATCTGTATAGAAGTCCGCTCCTTCTTCTTCCTCGTGAATACTATGATTGGCAAACTCTTCCACGGCGGACTTTTCCTTTACCAATTTAAGCCTTTCCTTGATTTTAGAATAAATTCAATAAGGGATGCAGGATATCCGGATCTGGTGAAGGCTATGATTGATGACCTTGATTGCCTGGAGCACGAGCTTCAGATGTTTCGTGAGCTCCGGGATGCAGGTGCCTCTTCATTCATTGCTGCCAATTTGGATGCTCGCTTACAGACATCGCGCGATACTCGAGTTTTTGCTGAGTTCGAGATTCAGGTGCAGCGGGATCGGGTAGACCGAGTTGAGGCCAACCTTGCTATTAGATCATCTTCACTCGACAAGCTTGATTTTTCTATTGCCTCTTCCGAGACCAAGATAGAACAGTTCAGAAGAGGACTTCGTGAAGAAGAGGAGACTTTGAGTATCCTTCAGATGACGAAGGTACAGGATCAGCAAGCCCACACTGCCTTATCTGAGGAGTTGAAATCCTTGAAGCAGAAGATGGTCGAGACGGAGGAGATTGCTGTGAAGACTTTAGCCACCACTGAAGAGTCCATCAGAGCTGTTCGCGGGAAAAATTGTCTTCTTCATTGAACTCATTGTACTCTCAAGTAATTGTTTATCGATTACAAAAGATCCGATCTTTTTATAAGATCCGGTTACAAAAAATCAAAAGAAAATGAAAATTACAACTTTCCTTTTATGTCGAACGAATCACGAGCTCCTGTTTTGCGGTCACTCGCTTTTGTGGGTTCTTTGCCTGCGCCGGGGTTAATCCGTGGACTACCGCACGATCTTGATCCGGTCAGATTTACACGGTATAGCGGGTGTTATCTCACAAAGGAAATAACAGCCGTGGGGATTATTTCGCCAAGGAAATAATAGCCCAAGTTATCGAAATCGACCAAGCGAAATCGAGACTCTTCTCGGGATCAAAGGCCAAGCTTTGATCCGGAGGGAAACCGTGTAGATCTCAGATCTGATCTCTCTCGAACTCCTGCCTTATTTGGCGTGGATGATCGCCAAGAACCAGATCTGGAAGTTGAGTCTTCAAAGCTCCGAAAGTTCAAGTCCAATTCTCAATCCGGCAGAGTTTCGGCTCCAAAATTCCAAACCCTGAAAAATGAGCCATCCAGATCTATTTATAGGCTCTGAACTGTGCCCGGGCACCTAGGTGGCTCGGCTTTGGCCGAGCCACCTTGAGGTGGGTCGGGCCCCCAGCCACCTAAAGGTGGCTCGGTTTTGGCCGAGTCCTCCAGGCTTGTGTCGTTTTGTCCGTTTTTTGGTTGATCTGCCGAGCCACCTTGAGGTGGCTCGGCCACCGAGCCACCTAAAGGTGGCTCGGTTTTGGCCGAGTCCTCCAGGCTTGTGTCGTTTTGTCCGTTTTTTGGTTTTGCGGTTGATTTGGACTCTGATTTGTTGATCTGAATCCTGATTTCGTAGTAAATCCGCTTTGGTGTTCGAGTTCGAGTTCGTTCCCGATCTTGTTTAAATATATCGCCCGATGGTTCGTTGGTTTGTCGAATCACTGTACCGAGCTGTGTTGAGGGACCTATAAGTAGTTTTATACACCTACAGATACCCCCTCCAAAGTATTTCAGCCTCATTCTTTTATAGAAGAGTCTGGAATGCTTTGGATATGATTGCCCCAATCCTTAGTCGGTATGACGGGATCTTGGAATGGCTTCTGTTCTTGATTCCTTCAATCCTCCAGGCTATTCGGTGCTTTGTCGAATGTCTGTAAGGGTTCCGGTGCTGCATTTATTGTCTGACCGTTGTCGGAATTTTGAATTTGAAGTTGATTCCTGATTTCCTGATCTTTAGCTCGTGTTTGTTGATTCAACATAGAACTGACCATCGATTGTCGGCGTTGAGTTCTCATTTGCAACGCGTTGTCCGGCGAAGTGTTGTTGAGTTATCCTTAAGAATATTTTTAGAAAAATATTCTCCAGAAACTTCTCAACCAAAAATAGGGAATAGTTTATACTTGTATACCTTATTGGAGTATTTTTCGTGCCCGAATGAGCTGAACCGGCCTAATAATGAGCCAAAAAAGGTAGTAATTAAGCTCAAAAAATCTTCCGACCCTTTCGAATGTATGGGAGAGGAAAGAATAAACAAAGGACTGAATCCTCGGTCGATTTGAAGTCGTTTCGATGCTCGGTTCAGCTTCAATTTGAATTATGGTTCAAATCTGGTTCAAACTGGTTCAACCTGGTTCAACCTGGTTCAAGACTGGTTCAACCTAGTTCAAGGCTGGTTCGGGACTGGTTCAAGACTGGTTCAGACTGGTTCATCCTGGTCTGGTCTGGTTCAGTCTGGTTTGGCCTGGTTCAGCCTGGTTTGGCCTGGTTCAGCCTCCTTTGAACTGGTTTAGCCTGGTCTGGTCTGGTTCAACCTGGTTCAGTCTGGTTCAAGGCTGGTTCAACTATAAAAAGACATCTTTTTCTCCTCTCTAGGGCCGGCCCCCTCTTGTCCCTATTTTTTGATTTTCTCTTCCCTCGAGCACCCTTTCTCCTTCAAATCTTCATAATTGTCTTAGATCCATCCTTCCTTTTGATCTTAGACTGAGAAATCCTTCAAAAATATTCATATAAAAATTTTTCTCAGGCCCCTCGAGCGCGTGGTTCGAGCTTCTTTCAAGATCTAATTTTTTGTCGGATCCTCGAGCTTTTTCTCAGGTAAATCCTCCATAATTTGGTATATTTCATGTTTAATTTAGTACATGAATTTGTGGGATTGCATATGAGGGTTAGGGTTTATGATTTGGCGCCTCGAGCTTATCTTTCAGGGGGGTAGAATTGCAATAAAGAGGGGAAATTTTTTCTGGATCTGATCCCCTGATTTATTTTGCAGATCGCCATGCCGTATACCCTGAGAGGTCAGTCTTCTGCTTCGTCGGCTGATGGCGTGCCTCCCTCGTACGCTGGTGAGCTATTTTTGGAATATTTTGAAATTTACAAATTAGTCCCTTTTCCCCTGAAAATTTGCAAATTAGTCCTTTTTCCCCACGTTGTTCTCCTTGGTGAGACAATCGGGAAGAGCCTTGATTCTCCTTGGTGAGGATCGACGCTTTAAAGATGGGTTTTACTTGGTCAAAACCATATCTCAAAATAAATAAAGGGGGCGTTTTGACGCTGCATTGTGCCTTATAAGGCAGGGATATGTTTTTTGATATATCCTACCTTATAAGGGCATAATGTGGCCAAATCGTCTCACCCTTTATAAGGCAGTGACTCTATCTTATTCGTTCATAAGATGAGTTCAACTTCCTTTTATGATTGAGACTAACAAACACTTAATTGCTTGTTTTCAGTGGAATATCCTTCTAGAGCGTTCTCATCTCATGCAGTGGACGGACGTCGTGACGAGTATTATTCGACCTCCGATGATCTTTCACCTATCCCGGTCACTCTTCAGTTTGCTCCAGGCACGTCGACAGAGGTTGCCCAAGTGGTGAAGGAAGGTGGACATCGGGCTCTTTGACAGTTGATTACGGATGCGCCTTTCATGAAGGATGCCAGTTCTGTTCAGTCTCTAAGGAAGACCGACTTTTTATTTGGCGACTCTGTCAGAGATCCTGATGCAGTGTTCATTGATGCCGAGCAGTGGCTTCATAGAAATGGCAATGGTTTTCTGTATTTGCCTAAGATTCCTCGACATCGCTCGTTGACTGAGCTCAGTCGTCAGGCTGTATACGGGAGATGTCGTGGCGCTTGACGGAGGAGCATGAGAGCGTTCACTGTGGCTATATCACTCATCAGGCGGCTCCAGGTTCGAGCAGGAGTCACATCATTGGATTGCGTCCTGGAGTATTGGGGCTGGATGCACCGCCACGTAACGAGTTTCTTGCCTCTGCTTCTACTTTGAAGAATCGCCTCGCTGACTTAGGACGGGAGATGCCTGCGACACGTCATAGATTTTATGGCTGGGTCCATTGTTTGGACAAGCTTTGGTGGACTCGCACGACGAAATACGTCTTAACCCGATGGAGCGAGGAGTTGCACGCTTGTGGTCTATATGCAGCTATTCGTTCCACCATGTATGGCTTACCCGTCAGCGCTAGGCATTTCTTTGCTTTGTGCGAGCTCTATAACCCGGATTCGAACACTTTTCTGACCAAGCACGGAGAGTTGGGCTTGGCTCTCCATGAGATGCACAAGATTTCTGGTTTGCCCATGGGTCAGATGCTATATCAAGAGTATTTTCCCTCCAACCATGAGTTGAGTCAGTTGAAGGACCGTATGCCCGACCGCTATGAGACTTTATGGGATCTCACCTGTCACTATCATATTGCTTTGGCGCAGTCTGAGCCTTTAGCGAAGAGGACTAAATCACATGTGAGCCTGAAGCAGTTCGCGTCTTATTTGTTCAGAAATCTAGAGAGCAATTATGGCGAGGCTATTTGTGAGCTGGCAAGCAGTTCGCGTCTTATTTGTTCAGAAATCTAGAGAGCAATTATGGCGAGGCTATTTGTGAGCTGGCACCCCTCACTCCTTCAGCGGTTAATAGACTACTGAAGAAGATTAACGCTCATTCCTATACCATTAGCAGTCCTGAGAGTGGTTTTCCTGCGGGGACCAAGTTTAAATCATTCTTATGGCATGCAACCGTACCGATTCGGCCGATGACCCTTCTCGCCAGTTACCTCCCTATTTGGTTAAAGAAATGCGTGGTCCCGTATCAGTCTGGTGATATTTTGCCATTGGAAGTGCTCTACCCAGTGGTTCAGCTTGCTTACAAGAAGGAACTTTCGCTTCTTCCGGTGATGGTAGCTAACATTCATCAGCTTGCTTACAAGAAGGAACTTTCGCTTCTTCCGGTGATGGTAGCTAACATTCATCGAGGGCTTCGATAGATTTCCAGTGCTTTTACACGGAAAGGAGGCGACCCGCCAGATCAGATTCCTACTATTAAGGTGGAGCTCCCATACACTTATCTGATGGCTTGGTTCGTCCTTCATCGTTCTGATATGATGTCGGTACCGAACACCACAGACCACTCTGTTCCTCTACTACAGTTGCTTGAGAATGGCAGGTGGGAGGGACGAGGATTCCCTGAGATCAGAAGGCAGTTACAGGCCCACAAATGTTGGGCATTTTCCACTTGCTTTCCGCAGTTCTCCAGCCGATACGGCGAGTATTTGATTGATGAGGAGAGGCCGAGGGAGTATCAAACTCATTTAGATGTCGGCTGCTTTAATTGGCTAGTGAACATTAGGCCAGGTTATCTGACTTTCCGGGTGGGGAATCAGTGTTTCATAGAGCCATATCTACCCTGCCGATTTGCTCGCCAGTTTGGCTATGATCAGTTTATGTCGGGAATCCGCGTCAGCAGCTTCGGACTCACCGCGGTTTGGTGGACGGTCTTCGTGCATGGTTGTGGACTGTAACGGGCTGCACTGGTGCTAAGTTCAGTCTTCCGAGTGCTGAGCGTCAGTTACAGCTCACCTTCTTAAGCTGCAAATGGTTATTAGCAGCTAATAAAACTGTCCCCGTGAAGCCGATTGTAGAGCTGGTGCCCGAGGAAGCTTCTCAGGCTGATTCTCGTGCGATTTGGGGAAATGCTCGATCACAGAGGGCATGGAGCAAGACTCGTCGGATTGACGAAGAGGTAAAGAAGATTTTCCATTCTGCTAATGAGGCTTCAGGTGGAGATCCTGAAGATCATGAGGACTGCTCCGAGCGAGGTTAGCTACCTATTCTTTCCTTCTGTCTTTCAAAATCATTAATCTTGACAGTTGTAGGCATATAAAATTGCTTATAGGTCCCTTAGCTCAACTCGGCACGAACCGACAAACCAACGAGGCGAACCAAGTCACCGTAACCCGGTTGTTCAGGAAAAAGAGCACACGGATAGGGATGGAGCTCACAATGCCGATAACCCTCCCGTCAATGCAGGGGGTGGTAACGAGAAGGCCAACGAGGATACAAGTGAAGACTTGAAGATCAAAGATCTCGAGAGCAAAATCAACACATTGATCTCCGCTCAAGAGACGAAGAAAACAGGCATTCCCTGTCCGTACCCAAGAGAGTGGGAATCGATCCCACATCCGGCGAAGTTCAATCTAATCAACTTCACGCCGTTCGATGGGAAAGGTTCCCCCACTCAGCATCTGATTTATTTCAAATCGCACCTGGGTATTATTTCCGGCAACGAGCCTCTGATGGTGCGGTCATTCGTCGGCACTCTTCGCGAAGCCGCCTTCGATTGGTATCGCCGCCTCAAGCCAGGCAGCGTAAACAGCTGGGATGACATGGAGACCGAGATATCTATCGGATCGTTGCTCGACGAGAAACAAAAGGACGGGGAGTTAGTCGACACCTTCGTCAAAAGGTTCCGGAACAAGGCGATGAATTGCCGGGACCCGATCACAGAGGAATTCATCCTCAAAACTTGCCACAACAACCTTGCGTTGGACGTGTTGGAAGCAATGGGAACAGCACCGTCTGACACTTGGAAGGATCTGAAGGTGCGCGGTGAACAAGCCGAGCGTTTCCTCCGAAGGAAGAAGGCCAAGAGGAACCAACCGACGGTTAATCCGCTGGACTCAAATTTCGCCTCTCGTGGTAAGGGCAAAACACCTGCAGCTACTGGTGGTGCTAATCAAGCGTCACAACAGCAATCCCGAAGGCAGCAAAAGACTTCGGGTCCGAGACTCCAAAGAGAGTATTCCTTCAAGGACGAAGACGTTCCAGCCATCTTCGAATCCCTCCTTGAAGGTAACAAGATCAAGCTACCGCCTATCACAAATCAGGAGGAAGCTGACAACACTACGGACCCAAAGTACTGTGCATACCATATGAGGGTCGTTCATCCCACCAAGGATTGCTTTGCTCTCAAGAATAGCATTCAGACCTTGGTTGAAGCCGGCGTCATAACGCTAAGGTAAGCCAATTGAGAATGGCCAACTCCGATAAGTATAAGAGTATAAACTGCTTCTCAAAACTCCAAAGAGTATACGAGTATAAACTGTTTCTCAATCCTCCGACCGGTATAAGAGGTTAAACTACTCCCTGATACTCCAATAGGTATATGAGTCTAAACTGTTTCCCCACGTTTGACGGGAAGTTCCTGGAGAATATTAAGCTAATATTCTTAAGGATAACCCGGTTAGTTAACTGATAATAATGTCCGAACCAGTTCCGCAGAGGAAACTGGGGGTGGACGATTTATGTAATGGGAAGTTCCCAAAACCACAGCAATGTAATGAATAAGAACTCCCATTCTCACCATGTCTATGCACTCAACACTCTCTCTGTTAGAGTCTGGACGTAAAGTACCCACTTGGTCAAACCTTCTTACAGTTAGGACCACAGTCAAAATCCCCTCTCGATTCCCCCAATGAACGAGAGGTCCACAAATTGAGCGATCAAACCTTCCTACAGTTAGGATTGTCTCAAAACACCCACTTGGTCAAACCTTCTTACAGTTAGGACCACAGTCAAAATCCCCTCTTGATTCCCCCAATGAACGAGAGGTCCACAAATTGAGCGATCAAACCTTCCTACAGTTAGGATTGTCTCAAAACACCGACTTGGTCAAACCTTCTCACAGTTAGGACCACAGTCAAAATCCCCTCTCGATTCCTCCAATGAATGAGAGGTCCACTTTCAAATCGAATGATCAAACCTTCCTACAGTTAGGGTCATCTCAAATTCCTGCTTGGTCAAACCTTCCTACAGTTAGGACCAAAACCGCAATTCACTCTCGATAAACGAGAAATTCATCTTTAGTTCGGTAATCAAACCTTCCGACAGTTAGGGTTATCCGAATCTTTTCGATTCTCGTTCCGGATTCTGGGGGTGGAGATCCCACCTCGAGTTTCCTTTCCAGCTGAAGATAGAATATATCGAGTTTCCTTTCCAGCATCGGGAGATAGAATATAAAATTCTTCCTCTCCCATTTTGGGTTCGTCTTTACCCCAAGAGAAGACATCACCTTTTTTAACTCCCAAAATTTGTGCCTCACAGGTATTAGGAAGTTTATCCCGAATCCTAAGCAGGGATAAGTCTGCGCCTAACACGCGCTGCCGGTTTAGTCTTTTTCCGTACAAAAAGACACCAGAGTTCGATTCTGGGGTATTCTATCCTGAAACCTAAGCAAGGATAAGTCTGTGCCTAACCCGCGCTGCCGGTTAGTTCTTAACCGTTGAAAAGAACATCCGTCCACATATTCAACATTGTGGCAGGTTGTTATTAATAACACCAAAATCCATGCTTTACACGCATGGGGAATTTCATCCTGAATCCTAAGAAAGGATATGCCGACGCCTAACACACGTCGCCGGTTTAGTCTTTTACCGATTGAAAAAGATACCAGAATACCAGTCTGGGGTATTTTTATCCCGAAACCTAAGTAGGGATAAGTCAACGTCTAATACACGTTGCCGGGTAGCCTATTCCCGTAACAATGGCGAAGCCTATGTATTCAACATCATAGCACAAAGTCTCAGAGAATTCACTCTCTTAGCACAACGTTACATGCGGAACGGATTTAGACAATCCGCATGCTAGCCCGACTCAAACGGTAGTCGGTAAAGGCTAATCAAATCCGTTAAATGCTTGGGGTTAGCCAAAAATCCTAAAGTCAACGCCTAACACGCGTCGCCGGGTAGTCTATTCCCGTGAGAAAGACGAAGTCTACGTATTCGAAGTCGTAGCATCAAGTCTAAGGGAGTTCATTCCTTTAGCACAACGTCACATGCGGAACGGACTTAAGACAATCCGCATGTAAGCCCGATTCAAACGGTAATCGGTAAAAGCATGACAAATCCGTTGAGGGCTGAGGATTTGCCAAAAATCCTAAGTCAACGTCTGATACACGTTGCTGTTTAGTCTTTTCACAGGAGAAAGACGAAGTCTACGTATTCAATATCGTAGCACTAAAAGAGTTAACTCTTTTAGCATAACGTCACATGCGGAACGGACTTAAAACAATCCGCATGCTAGCCCGACTCAAACGGTAGTCGGTAAAGGCGCATCAAACCCGTTGATGGCTGAGGATTTGCCAAAAATCCTATAAATACGAAAGTCACTGACGCATCAGCTTCTTTAGTTGGTCTCGTGACCTGAGCAACATACGACGTTCAAAACCCTAAGGTCTACGCCAGACAACGCGTAACCTTAGGTCAACGCCAGTCAACGCGTTGCGATCAAAAGGTCAACGTACGACGGTCAAAACCCCAGGGTCAACGCCGGACAACGCGTAACCTTAGGTCAACGCCAGTCAACGCGTTGCGAGCAAAAATTCAACGTACGACGATCAAAACCCTAAGGTCAACGCCGGACAACGCGTAACCCTAGGTCAACGCCTATCAATGCGTTGCAATGAAAGAATCAATACTCCGAAAAGTATACGAGTATAAACTGCTTCTTAATACTCCAATAAGGTATATGAGTATAAACTATTCCCTATTTTTGGTTTGAGAAGTTCCTGGAGAATATTGTTTATAAATATTCTTAAGGATAACTCAACCACACTACGCCGGACAACGCGTTGTGCATAAAGACTCGACGCCACAATCAATGGTCAGCTCAAAGGAATCGACTTCAAGTTCAGAAAATTCCGACAAACGGTCAGACAATAAATGCAGCACCGGAACTCTTACAGACTTTCGACAAAGCACCGAAAAGCCTGGAGAATTGAAGGAGTCAAGAACAGAAGCCATTCCGAGGTCCCGTTATACCGACTGAAGGTAGGGACAATCATATCCAAAGTATCCCAGACTCTTCTATAAAAGAACGAGACTGAAATACTTTGGAGGGGGTATCTGTAGGCATATAAAATTGCTTATAGGTCCCCTAGCATAGCTCGGCACAAACCGACGAACCAACGAGGCGACGAGATCGACGAATCGCACAGAAGCGACGGAATGCATCCACCCGCGTGCAGAATCAAGCTAATGAGTTGAGGAATCAACGAGCCATCCAACCAAGGGGAAACTCGGACGAATCACGATCGAATCAAGATCAATTTCGGACTCGAACTCAGAAGCGGATTTACTGCCAAATCAGGAATCCAACTTACTGCCAAATCAGATCAACCAATCAGAGTCTCAATCAACCGAATCACGGACAGAACCGGAACCAACGGAAAACGACTCGAAAAAAGTCAGAAAACACCGCCCGCGGGGGCTCGGCCAAAGCCGAGCCACCTCAAGGCGGCTCGGCCTTAGCCGAGCCACCTTGAGGTGGCTCGGTGGCCGAGCCACCTCAAGGTGGCT